>NC_059073.1:171144667-171454667 GCF_020497125.1 Mauremys mutica
GGGTGTACCAGGCCCTGAGACATCCTGAGACCACACCTCATCACAGAAAGGAGCAGTGGAGGTGAGTCCTCCAAGCGGCCTAGAGAGGCTGCATGGGACGCAGCCAATCAGAGAGAGGCTTCAGGGTGCAGCCAATCCAGGCCTAAAAGGAGCTACAGTGCAGCACAGAGGACAGTTGCTGCTTTTAGCCAAAGGAGTGTGGTTGATGTTCCTGGCTCAGGACCACAGAAAGAACAATTGCCGACAGGAGCTGGGGGAGTAGAGAAGGAGCTCCTGACTGGCTACTGGGACTTGGTAGCTGGAAGTCCTCAGGTAAGGGCGAAGAGGGTGGAAGGAGCCATGGGGAAGTGGTCCAGGGAAACATAGCAACATCATGAGTAGTCAAAGGGATGCAGTGGGCGGCTGCCATTCGTAGGGTCCCTGGGCTGGGGCCTGGAGTAGTGAGATGGCC
Organism: Mauremys mutica; assembly: GCF_020497125.1. Taxonomy (NCBI): domain Eukaryota; kingdom Metazoa; phylum Chordata; order Testudines; family Geoemydidae; genus Mauremys; species Mauremys mutica. The sequence continues at coordinate 171,145,119 of NC_059073.1, forward strand.
TGGGTCCCCTCCACCAGCCACTGGGGAGGTGGCTTAAGCCCTGAAAAAGGAAGTTGGACCAGGCCCAGGAGAGGGGATTGAAGACCCCTGAGGAGGGTAAGTGATATTGGACTTGTATATATGCCTCCAGAAGGGGAACTGAACTGTTTAGCTGTAGAGCTGGGGACAAAAAGGCCCAGAGAGGCGAAGAGTCTCCAGGGAGAAAGCCATGCAGGCAAGGCCCCATACCAGGGTTGGGGGGACTATTGGACTGATTGTCACCCAAGCCCCGGGAGGGCAACAGAGGCATTCCAACTGAGAGGTACTTGGATAGGTCCCTGTTGCACTGTTTTCCCAGGAGGGGTTTGTTTGTTTTTCGCATTCAGGCTGTGTGTGATTCAGCCTGAGGGCTGAGTCACTGAAGACCTACTGCAAGCAGAGAGAGAGAGAGTAGGCACATGCACTTGGCCAAAAGGCTGCTCGCAAGAGATGAGTGCCATCCCATTGCACACAGTTTGGTATCTTTCCAAATAGGAGACTCCAAAATCTAGATGAAATCATTGGTTACATTTAAAATTATCTGAATCTAGAAATATATTTAAAACAGGGGTAATATGAAATATATATCTAAAAACTAAGGCTGTCAATAAATCACAGTTAACTCATGCGATTTAACTCAAAAAATTAATCTCTATTAAAAAAATCAAAATTAATCGCAGTTTTAATTGCACTGTTAAACAATAGAATACCTGTTTTTCTACATTTTCAAATATATTGACTTCAATTACAACATAGAATACAAAGTGTACAGTGCTCACTTTATATTTTTATTACAAATATTTGCACTGTAAAAATGATAAAAGAAATAGTATTTTTAAATTTACCTATATATAAGTACTATAGTGCAATCTCTTTATTGTGAAACAGCAATTTACAAATGTAGATTTTTTTTTGTTACATAAATGCACTCAAAAACAAAAGAGTGTAAAACTTTAGCGCTTACAAGTCCACTCACTCCTATTTTTTGTTCAGCCAACGACTAAGACAAACAAGTTTGTTTAGATTTGCAGGAGATAATGCTGCCTGCTTCTTATTTGCAATGTCACCTGAAAGTCAGAATAGGCGTTCACATGGCACTTTTGTAGCCAGCATTGCAAGGTATTTACTTGCCAGATATGCTAAACATTTGTATGCCCCTTCATGCTTTGGCCGCCATTCCAGAGGACAAGTATCAGAGGGGTAGCTGCATTAGTCTGTATCCACAAAAACAATGAGGAGTCCAGTGGCATCTTAAAGACTAACAGATTTATTTGGGCATAAGCTTTCGTGGGTAAAAAACTCACTTCTTCAGATGCATAGAGTGAAAATTACAGATACAGGCATAAATATACTGGCATATGAAGAGAAGGGAGTTACCTTACAAGTGGATAACCAGTGCTGACAAGCCAATTCAGTCAGGGTGGATGTGGTCCACTCCCAGTACCTGATGAGTTGTCCTTACCAAGAGAGGAAAAATAGCTTTCCCTCTTTTTCCATAAACCTGGAAATCCTGGACGTCCCATTATCTCAGGTATTGGCCCTCTTACAGCAGGATTATCTGGCTATTTGGACTCTCTCTCCTCAGACCCTAAGATACCAGCACTCCTAGCTATCTTCGAGACACCACTGACTTCCTGAGGAAACTACAATGCATTGGTGATCTTCCTGAAAACATCATCCTGGCCACCATGGATGTAGAAGCTCTTTACACCAATATTCCACATGAGGATGGACTATTGTCAGGAACAGTATCCCTGATGAAGCCACAGCACACCTGGTGGCTGAGATTTGTGACTTTGTCCTCACCCTCAGATTTGGGGACAACTTATAACTTCAAGTCAGCCACACTGCTATGGGTACCCACATGGCCCTACAGCATGCCAACATTTTTATGGCTGACTTAGAACAACGCTTCTTCAGCTCTCGTCCCCTAGTGCCCCTCCTCTAGTATTAGGATATAGATATTCAGGCCTGTCTGCAAAGGCCTATACTTTAAGAATTTAGGTGTATTCTTATCACTTAGCTAGTTATAAAGGTATAAAAGAAAGACAGATGGTGATTTTTTAATTCTGTGTAATGGCCACCTTTTACTGTGCTAAGGCCTGGTTCTTCAGCTAAGCAGCAGAGGCCAGCCATAAACGGGGAAATTATGGTCACATCCTCACATTCCAAACTAGTCATATTGAAATAAGGCAATCTGGGGCTGTTAGGAAGGTGATCCGATCTATCACCTCCCGAGAAAGGGAAGAGCCTAGAAGATGTAAAAGGAAACTTAGTTTGATAGCATCCTGTCTGGTAAGAACTCACTTATCAATAGACACAGCTGGAGAACCCTTATGTCTGTATAGATGTAGTTGTAAAATCCTCATTTCTGTATTGTTCTATCACCGTAGTCTCTACTTCCCTATTGTTTGTCTGTATAATCTCTGTCTGGTTCTGTGATTATTTCTGTCTGTATAACTAATTTTGTTGGGTATAAACCAGTTAAGGTGGTGGGATATAATTGGTTAAATAACCATGTTACACTATGTTAGGATTGGTTAGTTAAATTTCAGTAAAATGATTGGTTAAGGTATAGCTAAGCAAAACTCAAGTTTTACTATATAGTCTGCAGTCAATCAGGAAGTGGGGGCGGGGGATGGGAACAGGGACTGGGGATGGGAGTAGGGGAATTGGGATCATGTTTTGCTAAAGGGGGAAAGGGGAACAGGTGATGGGAACAAAAACAGGGACACAGGCAAGGCTCTGTGGTGTCAAAGCTGGGATCATGCTTGCTGGAAGTTTACCCCAATAAACATCGAATTGTTTGTGCCTTTGGACTTCGGGTATTGTTGCTCTCTGTTCATGCGAAAAGGACCAGGGAAGTGAAAGGGTGAAGGATTAAGCCTCCTAACATCTACTTGTGCTACATTGATGACATTTTCATCATATGGACCCACAGGAAGGAGGCCCTTGAAAAATTTCACCTGGATTTCAACAATTTCCACCCCACCATCAACCTCACCCTGGACCAATCCACACAAGAGATCCACTTCCTTGACACTACAGTGCAAATAAGCGATGGTCACATAAATGCCACCCTATACTGGAAACCTACTGACTGCTATACTTATCTACATGCCTCCATCTTCCATCCAGGACACATCACATGCTCCATTGTTTATAGCCAAGCCCTAAGATACAACCGAATTTGCTCCAATCCCTCAGACAGAGACAAACACCTACAAGATCTTTATCAAGCATTCTTCAAACTACAATACTCACCTGGGGAAGTGATGAAACAGATTGACAGAGTGAGACAGATACCCAGAAGTCACCTACTACAGGACAGACCCAACAAGAAAAATAACAGAACACAACTAGTCATCATGTACAGCCCCCAGCTAAAACCCCTCCAGCACATCATCAACAATCTACAACTTATCCTGGAAAACAATCCCCCACTCTCACAGACCTTGGGAGGCAGGCCAGTCCTTGCTTACAGACAGCCCCCAAACCTGAAACAAATACTCACCAGCAACTACACTCCACACCACAGAAACACTAACCCAGGGCCCTGTAGCAAACCCTGTTGCCTACTCTGTCCCCATATCTACTCTAGCAACACCATTAGAGGACACAACTTCACTGGCCGTTTGCTGCACAGCTCCTCCTACTACCCCATTAATGCACACAGCCTGCCTACCTGCATGCATGGACGCTTCCTTTTGGTCATTTTCCTTCCTCGGTCCATGAGGCTGCCCTGGGTTATGCCTTGGGTTATTAAACACATCACCTGGGCATTAGCAGTCCTTGTACTTGTGAGCCCCCCTTGCCCCTGCTGCAATACTGTCTGCCTTGGATCCCCTTCCAGCCCTTGGTCTCCATTGGGACTGCCCTGAGTAGCTGCCTCTGCTTGTACCCTTTTAAGCAACCTGAGCCCAAAAGAATTGCAGCCTAATAAATCCACTTGCAGCACGGCTAGTACATGAAACAGTTAAGTTTCCTTGCTTCCCTTCCCTTTTCCCTTCCTCCCCCAACCAAAGCACGTTGATTGTTTCAGATGCTGACTAGCCTCCTTCCCGATTGCAGCTTCCAGCCTGCTTGGGGGTGGAAGTACCTGGGGCAGGGGTGAAGGAACTGAAGTTCGACACTGTGTAGAGTCAAGCACAAGGATTTATTACGCACAGCGCTGGCGGACAGTCTCTTCGCTTATTAGGCTCAGTAAGACACTGCTAAACAGTTGATTACAATAGATTATATAGGATGACAATGGGTGGAAAGAAGCAACGATTGAGCCCTTCCTCTGTCTCCTCTGTCAGAGGTTGATGGGGTTGATGCTCCATGAGCCAGAGTTGTTGGTCCTGTTGGCGTATGCCAACGATGTGTTCCTCTTGGTCCTGGACCCGGGCGACCTGGTGTGGGTGAAGGCTTGCTACTTGGTAGCCTCCTCTGCCCGGGTCAACTGGGTCAAGAGCTCTGGCCTGGTGGTTGGGGACGGGTGGCAGGCAAGCTCCCTCCCACCCTGCGCTTCAAGTCATCCAGTGGAGCTTGGGTCCGCTGCTCTATCTCAGCGTTTACCTTTCTGCCATGCATCCATCTCTGATGGAAAGCTGGCAAGGTTTAGAGGTCAGGGTGTCGGAGTGGCTGTGGAGGTGGACGGGACAACTCCAGTGCCTCTCCCTCTCCACCCTGGTCCCAGCCCTGAGTTTTCTGGCCAACCTCTGGATGCTGGTTCTGGAGTTCTTTTGGCCGAGACTGCACTGGGTCTCTGCAGGGGTCCTTCACCTGCCCCTGGAGGAGGGAAGACAGGGGCTGAAGTGCCTGTGCACTCAGCTCCACATCTTCTGCCTCCAGGCCCTGCAGAGGCTCTTTTATGGTGCGGATAGTCCGGCATGGAGGGTACTGGTGCACGCCTTCCTGCACCGCTTCTGAGGGCTCTGATATTACCGGCAGCTCCTTTATCTCCATCAGAAAGTTCTTCTGCAAGACCTCTCCAGGATTCTGGTCTTCTACAAGGGCTCCTCTGGACCTGAAAACTGGTCTCGGTGACCAGGTCCGTGGTGGCCACTGAGAGGGCAGATCTCCTCATGGAGCCCCTGCTACAGAACCCCCAGCTCCGTGTGCAGGTGGCGGAGTCCTGCTCAGTGTGACAGAGTCTGGTCCTGGCAGAAGTCACTAGAATCAGAGATCCCCTGGACTACGACTGGGGAGACTGGCTCAATCCCCTGACGCTCGCTCAGTGCATGGAGCTCTCCAGCCCTCATACTCCCTAGTGTGTACTTCAGGAGGTGAGGGCTGCTTTGCTGCCCACTGCTCGGGTCTACATTGACTGGGTCCTGTGGGAGGGTGCCCCCCTCCCCACCCTACACCCCAGGCCCTCCAGACCTTCTCATTGGGCCCCTTCTCATCAGGCCCACCCGGCCATCCAACCCCTTCACCGTGAGCTGGCTGCATGAAGTGCAGCCTGCTCATTTCCAGACCGCGCCAAGGAGACATCTGTACACGCTTGTGCTCCACACCCTTCATGTCCTCACTCTCACGTCCTGCCCCGTCATGAGGTGGAGGGACCTCCTACCTCCTCTGGAGAGTGAGGAACCCTGGTGTGCTGGCCTATATTCCACCCTGGTCCTGAAGCCCGCTGGGGATATTAGTTGACAGCTCCTTTACGGAGCTGTGAGCACAGGTGTGTTCTTGGTGTGGTTCACCCCCTTCCCGGACACCTGCCCCTTCTGCAGCCCGAGGGAAACCCTGGTGCATGTGTATCTGGAGTGTGCCAAGTTGTAGCCCCTATTCCGGCTCCTCTTAGATATCCTGTTACGTTTTTGGCTGCACTTTTCCCCTCACCTCCTTATCTATGCACTCCCTATCCATGGCCCCACTAAGTCACAGGACCTCCTTGTTAACCTCCTCCTAGCACTGGTCAAAATGGCCATCTACAAGACCAGCGAGAGGAGGTTGGCTGACGGGGTTTCCTGTGACTGCAGGGCCTATTTCCGATCCTCTGTCTGCTCACACATCTGGGCGGAGTTCCCCTGGGTGCATAGGTGCTGAGTCCATGGGTGCTCTGGAGCTAGGTTACCCATCTGGAAAAATTAGTGGGTGCTCTGCACCTACCAGCAGCCAAACTCCAGTCACCCCGCCCCTCCTCCTCCCCTGAGCACACCACGTCCCTGAAGCTCTGCCTACCTCCCAGTGCTTCCAGCCCGGTCGCCTCCAAACAGCTGTTTGGCAGCATTAGCACATTCCGGGAGGGATGGGGAGGAGCGGGAATGTGGTGCACTCAGGGGAGGAGGCGGGGAAGATGTGGGGCTGGGGCGGGGATTTCGGGAAGGAGTTGGAATACGGGCAGGTAGGGGGTGGAGTTGGGGCAGGGACTTTGGGGAAGGGGTTGGAATAGGGGTGGGAAGGGGCAGGGCCTCATGGAAGGGGTGGAGTGGGGGTGGGACCAGGGGCAGAGGTGGGGGTCGAGCACCCACGGGAAGAGGAGAAGTCGACGCCTATGGCTGGGCAGCATCCGCTGGCTCCCTTGACACCTTCGAGGAGCAGTGGGCGCTGTCTGGGGTTCTCTGCTCAGTGTCCCTGTCAAGTTCCCTTTGTTTAGCCCTGTGACTTCAATCCTGTCCCTGTTATATCTTTAGTTGTCCCCTGTAATTAATTGAGATCATGTGGATCCTCCCCTTAGGCTTCTGCCCACCCACTTCCAGGATCCCAACAGGACCAGACTCCTGCACCCAACTGGTCTGGGTCTGTCACAATACATGGACCTCTAATTTTACTAATAATGATATGAACTAAACAGTATTTTTCACATTTCAAGGACTACAATGACTTAGAATAAAGGGATATTTTTACCCGGCTGATTCTGGGAAACCTTCCCGGGAGAGGGCATCAACCACTTTGTTAGGGCTCCTGAAATGTGTTTTTTTTTTTGTTAGTCTCTTTGACTGTAAAGCCACTTGAGAGCAACATGGTCAGTCTTCAGGTGGAAACGCCACCCCCAAATGTATGGGCGTAGTATCTCCAGGGCATACACAATGGCACAACATTCCTTTTCTGAGACTGACCAGTGGCTTTCCCTCTCAGAAAGTTTTTTGCTGAGAAACACAACAGGATGGAGTTGTTGATCTGGCCCTTCCTGCATTAAAACTGCTCCTACACCACGCTTGGACACATCTGTGGTTTCGATGAAAGATTGGTCGAAGTCTGGGACCCTTAGTACAGGGTCAGACATAAGGGTTAAGCTGGTTAAAGGCTTTTTGACACTTTTCAGTCCACTGAACTGCATTTGGCTGTTTTTTCCTGGTTAGGTCTGTCAGTGAGGTGCAATTTTGCTGTAGTGTGGTACAAATCGTTGATAATACTTGGCCAAGCCCAAGAAGGACTGGACCTGCTTCTTTGACTTAGGGACAGGCCAGTTTTGGATAGCATTTGGATAGCATTTCCTTTAGACTGTAGGGGGTTGATAGTTCCTTGCAGGGCTGTCCTTAGGATTTATGGAGCCCTAGGTGGGATTATTAAACTGGTGCCCCTATGCCTGACTTGCTCTTAGCAACACAAACATAAGCTTACAGTATTGGAAAACTTGCCACATATACGTTATTAAAACAGTTTAACTTAATTAAGCACACTGTCATGCTGATGGACTAGCACTAAAGAAGTAGCACTGTAGAAAAAATTCTGATTTGACAGAATGATGCAAATAATATAATTTTTTAAATTTGTCAACATTTTATTGGAAATTTATATGAAGAGGTATTGAAACAAGGATTTGTTTTTAATTAAAAACAATGTTTCTTGCTTTTTTGGATGCAAAATCAGTAATAATGTCATTGTATGACAAAGACAAAGTGATATCTTGTTTGATTGCAAGAATAGCAAGACCAATCAAGCATTCCTGACTCATTGTAGAGCGGCAATAGTTTTTAATGAGCTTTAGTTTTGAGAAACTCTGTTCTCCTGATGCTACTGTTACAGGAATTGTCAGTAGAATATGAGTGGCAATGTATACATTAGGATATATGTCAACAAGTTTGCTGGTATGAATACGTTGTACAATGTCCATCACCGATTTTGCATGTGGCAACATTGATGACAATGCACTCAATTCTTCATACAGTTCAAGTCCATTTAAATCAAAACTATTGCTGTGCTTCAGGAGATTCTCTAGGTTCCTGCACTTTGTCATTTGCTGCTCTTGTTTTCCTATTTCGTTGAATTTAGTTATGTCATACAAAAATCCAAACTGTTCACGGTGTACTTGTAAGGTATTAAACCTTTCATCAACAGCAGATATTGCTTTATCCATCACAACATTAAAAAATTCAACCTCAAATTTCTTTTCTGGATCATCTATGGGATCATCTGCTCCTTCATATTCCGCTTGCCGTTTTTTCCTTGAAACTCGTGTCACATTTGGACATGGAAATTTTGGTTCTACACTGAGTGCCTGTGCAAGCTCTCTTGCTGTAACCTGTGCTTCTCTGAAACAATTTTCTCTGTATTTCACTAAAAAGTCTTGTGTGTTGTTTAGTAAGGTAAGTGTTGAATCAAGCTGCATCATTAGCCTCTGCATTATTTTGCTTACACTTGAGATTTTAACAAGAATATCATACCAGATTACGACAGATGTTAGAAACTTGAAGCTGGATATTTCAGAGGCTGTGCTTCACTTTTAGCTTTTGGATCTCTGGCTTCTTCCGAAATAGCAAACCAGTATTTTTGCACTTTCTACTCTGCTTTCCCAGCATGTCTTAGATAGAGGCTTAACGGTAATACCATTGACATGTGCTTTGAATATTTGCCATCGTTGAGTGGAAGCTGAAAAGACCACGTAAATGTGTTGCAGCAAACCAAAAGAAGATATAGCTGTGACGGGAGCTGCCAACTGATGTGCTAAAACTGATGTGCTAAGACTACGTCTATCCAGTGATGAGCTGGAGCAGGTTCCCACAGGTTCCCAAGAACCAGTTGCTAAAATTAGACCTCTGTGGAGAACCGGTTGTTAAAGGGCCAGGGAGTGGGCAAAGAACTCCAGTCCGTGGGCCGGACCATCCTGTTGCTCCCAGGATTCCCAGCTGAGGAGGCTGAGGCTCCCCGGGCCCCTCCCCCGCTTCCCCCCAGCTGCAGCGTGGCCAGCCGCCAGCACCAGCTGGGCAGCTCAGCTGAGCTCCGGAGTTGTCTTGCTGCTTTGAGCTGCCGGCACGGTAAGGGGGGAAGGGGGCTGCAAGCTCTAGGCAATTTGCCCCAGGCCCTGCAGGGGCTCCCGGCCCCACAAGTATGTCTCCCTCTGCCCCGGCCCCTCCCCCGCTCCCCCCTCTTAAATCAGAACTTTTTATAGGGAACCGGTTGTTAAGATTTTGACAGCTCATCACTGCGACTATCCCTGTTTTCCCTGCCAGCTCAGGACTCCAGCACCCTGTCTTGCTGAGCCAGACACTCTTGTCTACTTCAACAAAGACCCACAGTTTTAATTACCTGCCCCAAAGCTGCAGGTTTACCTGAAAACAGCTCACAGAAGTGTGCTTGTCTTTAGCACCGAGATGCCCAACTCCCAATGGGGTCTAAACCCAAATAAATCCGTTTTACCCTGTATAAAGCTTATGCAGGGTAAACTCATAAATTGTTTGCCCTCTATAACACTGATAGAGAGATATGCACAGTTGTTTGCTCCCCCAGGTATTAATACATACTCTGAGTTAATTAATAAGTAAAAAATGATTTTATTAAATACAGAAAGTAGGATCTAAGTGGTTCCAAGTAGTACAGACAGAACAAAGTAAGTCACCAAGCAAAATAAAATAAAATGCGTAATTCTATGTCTAATCAAACTGAATACAGATAATCTCACCCTCAGAGATGCTTCAGTAACTTTTTTCCTCAGACTGGACACCTCCAGACCTGGGCACAATTCTTTCTCCTGGTACAGCTCTTGTTCCAGCTCAAGTGATAGCTAGGGGATTCTTCATGATGGCTCTTCTCTCTCTTTGTTCTCTTCTACCCCTTTATATATCTTTTGCATAAGGCGGGAATCCTTTTGTCCCTCTTTGAGTTTCCACCCCCTCCTTCTCAATGGAAAAACACCAGGTTAAAGATGGATTCCAGTTCAGGTGACATGATCACATGTCAGTGCAAGACTTCATTGCCCATTTGCCAGCACACACATATACAGGAAGACTTACAGGTAAACACAGCCATTTGCAGACAATGGTCCTAGTTAATGGGAGTCATCAAGATTCCAAACCACCATTAATGGCCCACACTTTGCATAATTACAATAGGCCCTCAGAGTTATATTTCATATTTCTAATTTCACATACAAGAATGGTACATTTATGCAAATAGGATGACCACACTCAGTAGATTATAAGCTTTGTAATGATACCTTACAAGAGACCTTTTGCATGAAGCATATCTCAGTTACATTATATTCACTTATTAATTTTTTATAAAACCATATAGACTGCACAATGTCACAATAGCTTCTACAGAAGACTTGGCCATATCACACAAAATCAAATTAAGGCTGTGGCATGCACACAGAACAAAAAAGGCTCATGGATTTTCTGCCAGCAATCTAGCTTGCATGCCAGAAATGCATCCTCTCATATTGGCACCATTATCATAGCCTTGTCCTCTAATGTTCATTACAGACAATCCCATTCATTTTAGTTCATCAAGGAGAGCTTGAAGAAGTCCAAAACCTGTAGTGTCTTCTACTTCTAAAAATGTGATGAATGATTCCTTAACTGTAATCTGTGCTGAATCACTAATGTCGACAAATCTCACTACTAACAACATCTGTTCTTGATGACTTATGTCCGGAGTGCAATCTAGAATTATGGCAAAATATTTTGCCAAAGTAACCAATGAAACCATTTTGTCTCTCACTTTATCACTCATTAGCATGATCAGTTCATTTTGAATTCTTGGTCCCAAATAGTGGTCATGTATTTCATTTTCAGTTACTCTTCGGAGATGATCACTCAGCACTGTGTCAAATTTTCCCAAGGTCCAAAAAATTGCCATTTTGGGGCTGGAATAATTTCTCAACGCTTCCTCTAAAAGCAAGATTGTTTGTTGATAGATATTCAACAATAGATAATAGATATTCAAGAACACGACGCCAACGCTGCTTCTCTGATTCCAGCAATCTTTGATTTTGGGCATCAAGGATTGTCTGATTTTTTTAACCTTACACTCAGCTCACACCATTTGTGCATACTTTCAATGTGGTGTTGTTTCTTTTCATGTTGCGGTAATATGTGACTAAGATTTTTCCAATCATTAATATGGTTGCTATCTTAAAATTGCAACATTGAAAATCTTGCATGGGAAACAAAATACAGCATCCTTGCATTTAGCGTACACAAGCCACGTCTTTCGACAATTTCACCGTTAGAAAGTCTTTTGTAGTAATTGTTTTCTGTGAATTTCCTACCTCTAATGTCTTTAGGATATTCAAGACCTTTTATTCTCACAGGGCCTTTCTCAAGTATAATGGCACGGAATTCATTGTTTAATGATTGTGGCCATGTGCCAATGTCATCTATATCCCATGGTAGTACAGTTTCAACTGTTGTAATTTCTTGTTTTGTGTCTGCATCTGTTTCAAATGATTGTTCTCTGTGTTGTTGCATTTCTTGAGCTTCATCTGCATAAAAATTTTCTTCGGCAGTTACTTGATGATCTTGCAAATTTGTTGTTTTCATGATGTACAAACTTAAGTATAGAACCCTTCTGTACTTGTACAGCTAATCCTATTTCATCTTTCCGTTTTCTTGTTTGTGACCCAGAAAGTTGATTTGATACAACAATACTTATAAGGGTGTTTTTTAAAGAAATAACTGTTTAAATTATTGTCAGATTATCAGAAATATTATTTAAAATAACTAATATAGGATACCCGTGAGTCTGTGACCTTGAACTAGTGTGAAGACACCTCACAAGGCACTCTGCCCTGACTGAGACACAGTACAGTTGGAAACCCATGTCATTTTTACAGATCCACTTTTTAGTTTTAAATGTATAGTGGGCATCAGTCTTAATGTTAGTTGCAACTCTATATTAACTTTATACTGTAAATAGATCAATGGCATTATCCAGTTTAATAAGCTGGGTTTCCAAGCAGTGGGAAAATATAACCCTAGTTTTACTCCTAGGTAAAGCACAAAGTGACCAAAATGAAGTAAAACAACTCAACACATGGTTGAGGGGTTGCCAACCTTGTTATACTTATGATAACATTAATAGAAGGTATTGATGGTGATTAAAAGCCACACAGTGTGTTACAGAATGAAACAACTTAACACTAATTGGGGAGTGTATAGCATGTTATAGTATGTTGGTTGCAGAATACCAGGTATTATAGATGGTTATAAGACATATATTTGCCTGCTGCACAGTAAAAAAATAATCTGAAAGAGGACTGGTATATCATCTATTAAATACATTTAGTAATTTACAAACTGTTATCATATATCTACAACTTATTAGCCATTTATTAAAACATATAATAATTAACTTATAAAAGCTAAATAAAAGTGCAACCTTCATATAAAGAGTCACCAATTTGCTAACGATAGCAAAGTTTAAACAAAGACTGTGTCAGGTTCATATTGAGGGGAACAGAGTTTTCCTTGTTTAATTTTTAATATAATACAATGTATGAAGAGCACATAAATCACAGGGAAATACTGCATGCTCTCCTCTGAACTTGTTAGCTATTCATAGCCGCTTGTTATGGGATTACTGACAAGTAAAGGATGTAAACTGGTTCTATTTTAATTATACTAAATATATAACTTACTTTTTAAATATGACTAATCTGCCAAAACAGATATTGTTTATGTAGAACCAGCACAAAAGCCTACATTTGGTGTTTTATGGAGCTGGGATCTGCTGAAGGATAATGTAGAAGGAGTGGAAGTCAGATAGATTGAAGGATTGTGTCAGATTATGTCGAAAAAGGGGACACTTGTCCATACTGGAGGACCACACAGAAATAGGGCAAAAGGGACCTTATTGAGAGTATCATGAAAAGAGAGGGAACCAGCTAGCCATTAGATGTTTACAAATAGGGAGGAGCACCCCATGGACACAAGAATGAGAAAAACTGGTGCAAGCTTTTCATAAAAAATGTGTGCAATTTTTTTTGCTTATTCACAATGCAAGATTTTACATTCCCAAAGTATTGATTGCTTTCAACAATTTGAGAGACTGGAAGAAATGTTTTGTAGTGAGGCATGGAAAAACTTAGAATGTACCTTGTACATAAAAATTTCCAGGAGGGAAAGTTCAACATTTCAGTAAGAACAAACTCCCTATGAAAGCATGTAGTCTAGAGAATTAAGTATGGAACTGCAATCTAGGATTATCTGATTTCTAATCCCACTTTTCCCACAAACAGTGCTAGCAGTTTAAAGTGCTAGCAGTTTAAAAACCTTGCTTAGTTATGAAACAGATATCAATTTTTTACTGAAGAGGAAATCAAGGCTCAGAGACTTGTCCATGTCATCCTGTCACACAGCAAATCAATGTTAGAATCAGGATTAGAAGAGATCTCTCGATTGCCTAGGCCCGTGCCCAAGACACCCTTATATTTTTTCTATCTGTATTATGCAGATAACTATGTTTACCATAGGTGATATCTGAAAATATATTGGACTTAAGTTGTCTGCACCCTCAGGTAGGTACGTAAATAAGTATTATTAGAACAATTTTACAGATTCAGAATTTGAGTCTCAGACAAACTAAGGGCAAGATTCTACTACCTTTACACGGAACAACACCTTATTCCATGAGCAGACCTATTCATTTCAATGGAACTACTCAAGCAGTGAAACGTTACTTGATGTGAGTAAAGGGTTGTGGGAGAAGAATCTGTCCCTATGTAATCTGCAGGTATAGGAATGTGAAAAATGGGATTAGATATAAAACTGGTAGTGAGGAGACTTAGGTTGCATAGAGTTTAAGGCCAGAAGGAACCATTACATCATATAGTCTGACTCCTGTATATCACAGGCTATTGAATTTCACTGTTACCGCTGTATTGAGCCCAATAACTTGGGTTAGACTAAAACATTTCAGTCCTCGGGTGTCTGTGTGTGTCACCTGCAGAGAATCAAGGTGCCACCAATGCCCAAGTCCCCTCCAATGGCCCCTGCACTCCTCTGGCTCAGGCTTCTGCTTCACCACCAAAGTCTCTCCATGGGCCTCTTCCTTATCTACCCCAGAGCCTGATTGTGTCACAAAACCTTAATTTTCCCTGCCTGAAGAGAAGTTGGCTATGTTACATGTGGGCTGAGAGCCATCTCTTCCAAAAGGGCCAGCCACTCTTTATCAACCCCTAAGTCTTTCTCTGAGTCACTGCTTTCCAAGACTGTCTCCCCTATCCTGGAGGTATAGCCTGCATTTCTTTTTGGAATCCTGGTACTTACCTTCACTCACTGTCTGTCCTCGAGCAGTTCAGTTCAGATGCAGCCTACTGTGGAGTACCATGTGCACATATGTGTGCTGTTTAGAGGTTGCTTGTGATTATTAGAACTGGGAGCACTGGCTGTTGGGAGTCTGAAAGGACAAGAAACAAGAAGGAGGGGGGAGGAGTTGAGGAGACAGAGTGAGAGTTACAGAGGGTGCAGCAGCAACTTGGTAAAGAGGTTTCCACTTTAAAAATAAAGTCCTGTTGAAGTTTGTTAGTACCTTGCCTGGTTGATAAAACAATATGCTGTGTGCTCGTCTAGATTTTTATTTTTTGTAGTTGTTTCTTTAAATATCAAATAAAATGCATTCTGGATGAAAGTATGTGGCTGCTCTTTTGGTATCGAAAAAGTTATTGAGTGTCTGCCTCTGGAAAACAGAGTCAATTTTATTAATAATAGACTATTTCTGAAAATATACAATATTTTATAAACCTGCAGATAGCTTTAAATATCTTTTGAGGTTTTCCCATCAGTATTAGCAAGTCAACTATTTTTTAACTTATGATTTTTCTTCTCAGTTGCTCAGGTTCAACACACACAATGAAAATAAGCACATGCTATAACTGGAAAACAGCATCCACAATTTGTTACTGTGGGGAGGCTCAGAGGCTACAATAATGCCCTTTTAAAAAGTGGACTGGACATAAGGTAAATATGGATCTCGAATGCAAATTTAGATTTGCATCCAGAATTTGAAGCTCTGAAGAGAGGGAGTATTTGGATCCATTTTAAGAGCAGGGAGTCAGATGTGAAAATTGAGTCCTGATCCGGGTTTGAATTTTGATATCCCAAAAGTTTACAGGTGTTTGGTTCATGGGTTTTGTTTGAAAATATCCACAATGTAAAGATTCTTCTAGCTGCCAGCCACCTTAAAGATAGTCCATCCCATATTACCAAGTGAGACACCTTCCATACTAGTGAGTAATGTAACAGCTTACAAAATAAAGGCCCACAAAAATGAAACAGCCAATAAAAAGATAAATATGTCACCTGATACTTCCGAAGATCAAAGAACTCTGAAATTCCAGCAAAGTGTGGAGCAGTCTGCTTCTACACTTGTTAACTGATTGTACAGGAAGAAAGACAAAGAAGAGAAGCTCAGTCTAGGCATCTGCTTGCCTGCGAACTGTGACAAAGACATGAAGAGGCATTTACTTGTTATCATGAGCCCAGAGAGAACCATTTTGAGAATGGAAATGCTAATCATCAATCTCCCTGTGCATGCAACGTCTCTGTTTAATAGCTGATAGAGCGTCTCCAAAGGGGCTTTTTTTTGCTCTTTGTTTAAAATGACATATAATGGACCTGGACTTATCAGTGTCTCTAAATGCATTTTCTGTGCTTTATCCTTACTAAGGGATTTAGTCCAGTCTAATGAGTACGTGCAGAATTGATTTTGAGCTTGGTATAATTTAATCCATCAATTTAACATTAAATTAATATGCAAAGGGGGTCTCTGTGTGGATGAAAAACAGAAGGGGGACATTCTTATTAATTTAAAATAGACTTGAGAAATGGAAAGAGGCTGCTACTATTAGTATCTGCCACTGGTCTCAACCACTGTTTTGTGCATTACCTTGTGTGATTGCTGCAGCTGCTAAAACAAGTCTGCAGCTATTCAGAGATCCCTAGAACATGACAAGCTTAGAACTTAGAAGGACGTAGTAATTTCATGAGACAGAATTAAAGTGAGGGTCATCCTTGCAATTCTGAAGGCTGGGCAGCTTGCCATCAGTCTACCAGAAAAGAACATTTTGTATTGACAGTCAAATCTGTTGCTCCATATTTGCTGTACCTGAACTGAAAGATGTAGCCAGAATGGGATATTGATTGTATAATCTGAAATTACATCAAGAAGCAAGGATTTAGACACCACTTTTAATGGATTTTAGATTATTTTGATCAACAATGATCTATTAGAACCCTCAGCACAGAGTGTATTTTACAAAAGTCTGTATAAAAAGAGCCTTTAAAATATGTACTGATGGAAATGCAAAAGGCATACATAAGTACAAAGACATGTGCAGGGGGCTGAAACAAACCAGAAGTTAATCACTTATTTGTTGGTTTAATGGAAAAAAATCTTAGAATAAAATGTAATGATTTGTCTCCATGCTTGTGGAAAGATGTTGAACACTTGTGAAGAAATGTTCTTTTGTTTTGTGTTATAAATAACATACTGGATTGCTCTGATATATTTCTGATTAAGATAGCAATGTAAAAAGTTGTACTCTGTGGGCATTTCATTCTTTGATATGGGACAATAGAAGCTCTTGGAATTTTTCTTTTTTATGTATTACTTACCTCAACTCTGTCCACTCCTCCATTATGTTTTTGCCTTAACCAGTCCCTAAAATTTCCTCTGCTGCTTATATTCATATTAAAACCTTTCCTTCCATTTCCTCACTTATATCTGCTTGTCTACTTGCTTACTTCTGCAAGAAAGTTTGTCTGCACTAGGATTGAAAAAATATTATTAGCATTTTGATCAGAAAGATATTAGATTCAATTTACTTTCATAAGAACATAGGATTTGCCAAACTGTGTCAGACCAATGACATATCTATCCAGTATCTTGTCTCTCACATTCATCAGTACCAGATGCTTCAGAAGAAGTTGTATGTCTCCATGATGACCTAATATGCAGTGTCATGCCATGGGGAAGGGTTCTCCTAATTCTAGGCAGTTAATTGTTGCCTGATGGCCTCGTACATTTATATCTGTTTAACATAACTACATTCCTTTTAATTATATGAATGTTTAATTCTTTTTGAATTCTGCTAAACTCTTTCACTCAATGCTATCTTGTGGCAGTGAGTTCCACATGTTAATTATGAATCATGTGAAAAGAGTTTTTATTACTTTAAAATTTGCTTACTTAAAATCTAATTATGTATCACTTCTTTTCTTGTATTATGAAAAAAGTTAAATAAGTGCACCCAACTGACCTTTTTTATAACATTTATTAAACTATGTATCTAGATTATGTCACTTTTTCATTAATCTATCTAAATTAAGTATGTTTTTAATATGTTGTTGTGTGGAAGTGTTTCCATGTGTTCTATCATTTTGATCCTATTCTCAGAACCTTATTTCTGCTATATCTTTCTTGAGATGGAGACTAAAATTGAAAACAGTGTTCCAGCTAAAGGGATACTATCAGTTTGTATGATGACTATGTAGCGGGGCGGTCACCCCGCTCCGTCTCAGAAAGAATTAAAAGCCAGCCCTTGGAAGGGGCTGAGGCTGACAGCCAATCAGGAAGAGGTGGGAGGCAGCCAACCAGGGCTGGCCAAGCCAATATAAAAGAGGGCAGATGAGACGGGGCAGTCAGTCTCTCTCTAGCCTTGGAGAGAGGTGGACCTGGCTGTCAGATAGAGAAAAGGGTACCTTGGACAGCGCAGTGCTGGGGAGGAGTTGGGGAAGCTCCAGCTTGGCAAACCCCCGGGCAGAGGCCTTGCTTTCAAGGCCGGAAGAGGTACTAGGGCTGTGGGGAAGTAGCCAGGGAAGGAAGAGGCAGCAAGTCCAACCCCCTTGCTGATGATGAGTAGCCATTTCAGACTGCAGTTTGCTCCTGAGGGAAGGGGTTAGATGAAGAATGGCAGTGGGTCACTGAGGTGAGGTGGGCTTAGGGGATTGAGGTTCCGCAGGGTCCTGCAGGGCAGTAGTCTAGAGAAGGGGCACTGTGGGCTGGGAGGGACACGGGGCCTGAAGTACAGTGGTGGAGATTGACAGAAAGATGGTACTAGTAGGGAGACACTGGGCAGCAGGAGGCACTCAAGAGGAGCTGGAAGAGCTAATTCCCAAGGCAACCAGCAAGAGGTGCCACGGCAGTGAGTGCCTGCTGTGCTACAGACTATATAATATTTTCCATATTATTCCACATCTCTTTTTAATACAACATAATATATTGTAATTGTCTGTAATCTGCATTCAGCAGATGTTTTCTTTGAGCTGGCTGCAATGACAAGGTTTTTTCTTCCTGTGTGGCTGGAGTTAATTTAGAGCACCACAATGTATATTAGTCATTTTGTTTTTTCCTTCAAATTTACATGAGTTTGTACTTGTTTACAGTAACTTTCTTCTCCTGTTATTTTATCTAATTGAATAGCTTTCTTAGGTCCTTCCAGAGTTCCTCACAGTCCTATCTAGTCTTTATTTTGTACCATCTGCAAAATTTCCACCTTACTGTTCATTACTTTCCATATCACTAATAGATATATGGACTCTGGAGGCTCTCCACTACTAAGTCACTTTATTATGGAAAATTGACCATTTGTTCTAATTCTTTGTTTTTCTTGACCAATTTCCAATCCAAAAATAGGACTTTCCCCCAGTCTTTCACTCTGTGACTATTTTGTTTCCTCAGTAAGTCTTAGAGCACTGGGAAGTTCCAGAAGACTGAAAGTAAGCTAATGCTGTGCCAAGTTTTAAATGGGATCTCTTGGTCAATTAAACGGCTATAAGACTGACATCAGTCCCAAACAAAATAATGGAGCAGCTGATACAGGACTTGATTAATAAAGAATTAAAGGATGGTAACATACTTAATGCAAATCAACATAGGTTTATGGAAAATAGATCCTGTCAAACTAAGTTGACATCCTTTTTTGATGAGTTACAAGTTTGTTTGATAAAGGCAACAGTGTTTACGTATTATGCTTAGACTTCTGTAAGTTTGACTTGGTACCTCATGACATTTTGATTTAAAAAAAGTAGAACAACATAAAACTAAAATTGCACACGTTAGATGGATTAAAAACTGGCTAACTGACAGGTTTCAAACTGTAAATGGGGAATCATCATCAAGTGGGTGTGTTTTTCCAGTGAGTCCCACAGGGATTGGTTCTTGGCCTTACGCAATTTAATATTTTTATTAATCACCAGGAAGAAAGTAAAATAATCACTAATAAAGTTTGCAGATGACCCAAAAATTGGGGAAGTGGTGAACGATGAAAAGAATGGATCACTGATTCAAAGTGATCTGGATCACTTACTAAGTAAAATGCAAGCAAACAATATGTGTTTTAATATGGCTAAATGTAAATGTATCCATGTAGAAACAAAGGGTGTAGGCCATACTTATAGGGGACTATATAGAATCATAGAAGATTAGGGTTGGAAGAGACCTCTGGAGGTCATCTAGTCCAACCCCCTGCTCAAAGCAGGACCAACACGAACTAAATCATCTCAGCCAGGGCTTTGTCAAGATAAGCCTTAAATCTCTAAGGATGGAGATTCCACCACCTCCCTATGTAACCCATTCCAGTTCTTCACCACCCTCCTAGTGAAATAGTGTTTCCTAATATCCAACCTAGACCTCCCCAACTGGAACTTGAGACCATTGCTCCTTGTTCTATGATCTGCCACCACTGAGAACAGCCTGGCTTCATCCTCTTTGGAACCCCCCTTCAGGTAGTTCAAGGCTGCTATCAAATCACCCCTCACTCTTCTCTTCTGCAGACTAAACAAGCTCAGTTCCCTCAGCCTCTCCTCATAAGTCATGTGCCCCAGCTCCCTAGTCATTTTTGTTGCCCTCTCCGGACTCTCTCCAAATTGTCCACATCTTCTTGTATGATAGTCTGGTCCTCCTCTCCCAACTTTGTTTCATTCGCAAATTTTTTTAGCGCACTCCCAGTTTTTGTGCCAAGGTCATAATAAAAATGTTAAATAAGATTGGTCCCAACACCAGTCCCTGAGGAACTCCACTAATAACCTCCCTCCAGCTTGACAGTTCACCTTTTGGTATGACCTATTGTATTCTCCCCTTTAACCAGTTTCTTACTCATTTTTCAGTTCTCATATTAATCTTCATCTTTTCCAATTTAACTAATAATTTCCCATATGGAACTGTATCAAATACTTTACTGAAATCCAGGTAGATTAAACCTACTGCATTTCCTTTGTCTAAAAAATTAGTTATCTTTTCAAAGAAAGAGAACATGTTGGTCTGGCACAATCAACCATTTGTAAAACTATGTTGTATTTTATCTCAATTACATTTACCTCTATGTCCTTAACTATTTTCTCCTTCAAAATTTGTTTCCAGGTCTTGCATGCAATTGAGGTCAATCCAATAGGCCTGCAGTTTCCTAGATCACTTTTTTTCCCTTTCTTAAAAATAGGAACTATATTAGCAATTCTCCAGTTATAGGGTAAGAAGCATGAGTTTATGAATTAACTAAAAATCCTTGCTGTTGGTCTTGCAATATCATGTGCCAGTTTCTTTAATATTTTTGGATGGAGACTATCTGGACCCTCCAGTTTGGTCCCATCAAGCTTTTTGAATTTGATTTTCACCTCAGATATAGTAATTTCTACTTCCATATCCTAATTCCCATTAGCCACCCTGCTACTATCCCAAGCTCTTCATTAGCTTTATTAAAAACTGATGCAAAGTATTTAGCTGTTGGGACATTCCTACAGTATTTTTAAACGACACCCCATCCTCAATGCTTAGTGGTCCCACTTCTTTCCTCGTTTTTTATTTATTTATATGGCTATCAAGTCTTTTCATATTGGTTTTAATTTCCTTTGCAAGGTCCAACTCTGCTTGGCTTTTGGCAGTTCTCACTTTGTCCCTACACTTTCTGACCTTTCCTTGCTGATCCTTCCCATCTTCCATTCCCTGTAGGCTTTCTGCTTTCTCTTAATAACTTGTTTGAGATGCTTGGTCTGCAACCCTGTCCTGTGATTTCCCCCCTCCCGCACCCTTGCTTGGGATGCAGGCTTCAGATAGTTTCTGCAACTTTGACTTACAGTAACTCCAAGCCTCCTCTACATTCTTGAGTTCTTCAGTCCAGTCCACTTCCCTAACTAGTTCCCTTAATTTTTGTAAGTTTTCCCTTTTGAAATCAAGGACCCTAGTTGCTGATCAATCAGAAGATGAAACAACTCAATGTGGATATCGTATTCCTCCAAGAAACATGGCTAGCATCAAGTGGGTCACTCAGGGAAAAAGACCACATTTTTCCGATGGGGAAAAGCGCTGAAGAAACATGAGAACACAGAGTGGGATTTGCTATCATGAACTTACTTCTGGGGATAATTAAGCCACCTACAAATGGGTCAGAGAATTTTGGTATTACACTTGTTCACATCTGAGGGCCCAGTCCACCTTGTGAATGTGTATGCCCCAACACTTTCCTTGTCTTCTGACATCAAGGACCAATTCTACGACTAGCTGAACACTACCATCACCAGGATTCTGAAACACTAATATGTTTTCTTGCTAAGGGACTTAAATGCAAGGGTGAGAGCTGATTATGAAGCATGGACCAACAATTTTGATTAACATGGAACTGATAAGATGAATGGAAACAGTCAGACTGCTAGAATTTTGTTCATATTACGACTTCTCTGTAAGAAACTCATTCCTCCAGACAAAGCCGCAACATGAAGTCTTGGAAGCATCCCAGATCTGGCCACTGGCACCAACTGGATCTTATCATCACAAGGCCTACCAACTTTAACACCATCCTCATTACCCACAGTTATCAAAGTGCTGATTGTGACAAAGATCAGTCTCCGTTATGCAGCAAGGTCAGACTTAAATCAAAGAAAAAACACAAATCCAAAGTAAAAGGATGGCCTCATATTTACATCAATGCCATAGTGGACCAAGAAAAGTCACAGCAGTATAAAAACATACTACCACAAGCCCTTGACTCCAGTGATTGTCACAAGCACCCAGATGAAGTGGGAGCAACTGAAGAACACAATCTACAATGTAGCCCTGTAAGTCTTTGGGAAGAAGGAAAACCCCAGTCATAGAGGCCAAATGCACAGCCCAATCCAACTACAAGAGAGACCCAAATGAAAAAAATCTTACAAGCATTGAGAGTGGCAAGAACCAATGTACAACAAACTGCTTGATGCTGTGCCAGTGACTATTGGCTGCACTTATGTGAAAGCGTCCAAGTAGCAGTTGATGCAGGCAACATCAGAAACATGAATAATGGGATCAAGAAAGTCTTGGGTCCAACTTCAAAGAAGACATTCTCCATTGAAATCAACAACAAGGGAAACAATCAATGACTGCACCAAGCAGATGGATCACTGGGTAGAACACTACTCTGAGCTTTACTCTTGTGAAAATATTGTTATGGACACAGCCATCAATGCCATCGAAAGCCTGCCTGTTATGAGCCAACTCAACGATGAACCAACTGTTGAAGAGCTTAGCCTTGCCATAGATGGCCTCTCCAATGGAAAGGACCCTGTAAAAGACTGCATACCATCAGAAGTCATAAAATGTGGAAAACCTATTCTACTGCAACATCTTCAGGGGTTGCTCTGCTGTGCTGGAAAGAAAGCAATATACCACAAGAAATGAGAGACCCCAACATCATCAGTCTCTATAAAAACAAGGGTGACAGGAATGATTGTAGCAACTACCATGGCATTTCCATTCTTAGCATTATGGGAAAAGCCTTTGCCTGAGTTGTCCTGAATAGACATCAGACCCTTGCAGAAAGAATCTATCTTGAATCACAGTGCAGCTTCAGAGCTCAAAGGTCTACTATTGACATGATCTTCTCACTGAGACAACAACAAGAAAAATGCAGAGAACAAAAAAAGCCCCTTTACATAACCTTCATTGCTCTCACAAAGGTTTGTCAGTAGAAGTGGACTATTTGTGCTTCTAGAAAAGATTGGAGGTCCCCTCAATCTTTGGAGGACCCCCCCAAGCTCTTAAGCATGATTTGATCCTTCCATGAAAACATGTACAGCACAGTTCAGTACAACGACTCAGTCTCTCGGGCTTTCCAGATTCATAGCGGAGTTAAGCAAGGTTGTGTACTTGCCTCAACTCTGTTTGGGATCTTCTTCTCCTTGCTACTGAAAAAAGCTTTTGGTTCCTCAACTGAGGGAATCTACTTGCACACAAGATCTGATGGAAAGCTGTTCAATCTTGCAAGACTCAGATCTAAAACCAAGACTCAGGAGGCCCTTATCCAACAGCTCCTCTTTTCCAATGACACAACAGTGACAACGCATACAGAAGCTCATCTCCAAAGCCTTATGGGCAGCTTTTCCAAAGCCTGCCAAGACTTTGGGCTTACTATAAGCCTAAAAAAGATGAACATAATGTGCCAAGGAGTTGAGGAAGCACCCTGCATGAAGATGAACAACTATGGACTTGAAGTGGTGAACGAGTTCACATACCTGGGGTCCATCACATTCAACCTTTCACTCGAAACAGAACTCAACATTTGCATTGGAAAAGCTGCCACAACAATGTCTAGACTGAGCAAGAGGGTATGGCAAAACAACAAACTGATAGAACACACAAAGATCTGTTTATCATGCATGTGTTATCAGCACACTTTTGACATCTGGAAAAAGACCCAAAGGGTGCCCAACAGTATGTTTCAAGCAGGGCCGGCTTTAGAAAGTGCGGGGCTCAATTCGAACATTTTCGGCAGGGCCCTGGCAGGGATGACTTAAAAAAAAATGTAAAAAAAAAGCCTTTAATTTCTTCCATGTATTATTTACTTTCCATAACTATATAAATAATAAAATTATATATTATGTACTATGTATATACTACTATGTATTATTGTGTCATATACGCTGTTGATTGGTTATTCATGACCTGTGTTTCACATGTGTGGGTCCCCGCCACTCCCTGGGGGTGTGCACATGTGTGGGTCCCAGCTGCTCCCTGCCCCCCTCATTGAAGCAGGTGTGCAGGGTTACTGCCCTGGGAACTGCAGGGCACCAGTGGACATGGGGCTGGTTGGAGGCAGGGCAGGGGCTGACGGGAGGTAGGGTCTGGCTGCAGGCAGGGCAAGGGGTGCAGGGCTGGCTGGAGACAGGGGTTTGTGGGGCAGGCTGGCTTCAGGCAGGGCCACAGGGGGGTGCGGCAGGGGTTGGAAGGGCTGGAGACACAGGACTGCGGGACTGGCTGGCTTCAGGCAGGGGAGTGCGGCAGGGGTTGGCTGGAGACAGGGCAGGGGGTGTGGGGCTGGCTGTAGGCAGGGTAAGGGGTGCAGGGCTGGTGTGGGCAGGGGTGTGTGTGGGGCTGGCTGGCTTCAGGCAGAGCTGCAGGGGTGTGTGGCAGGGGTTGGCTGGAGACAGGGCAGGGGGTGTGGCAGGGGCTGGCTGTGGGCAGGGGGTGCAGGGCTGGCTGCAGGCAGGAGGGGCGGAGCTGTGTGGGGAGGGCAGGGGGTGCAGCAGAGGCAGCTGGAGCCCCGGCCCTTTAAATGGTCCCAAGCCCCCTGCTATCCCAGGGCTCTGGGGGCTATTTAAAGGGCCTGGCGCTCCCCTGCTTCTACCAGCCCCGGGACCTTCCCCAGGGCTCCCACAGCTATTTAAAGGACCGGGGTGGCAGAGGCAGCTGGAGTCCCAGCCCTTTAAATACCCCCGGATCCTCCCCGCTACCCCAGGTCTCTGGGGGCTATTTAAAGGCCCGGAGCTCCAGCTGGGAGAGCGGGCTGCAAGGTAGGGCTTGCCGCTCTCTGGTCAGAGCTCCAGACCAGGTCGCAGGGCCGCGGAGCCACACTCCGGCCAGAGCTCCAGCCGGGAGAGCGGGACCGCGAGGCTTGCGGCACTCCAGCTGGAGCTCTGGCCAGGGGAGCGGGGTCACGGAAGACCCCGGAGCGGACCGCAGCCGGGGTAAGTAAAAAAAATTTAAAAGGCGCGGGGCCCTCTTAGGCGCCGGGCCCCATTCTGGGGAATCTGGCGAATCGGCCTAAAGCCTGCCCTGGTTTCAAGGATGTGTGCAAGGGAGACCTCAAAGAAATGGATATGGATGTGGACAACTGGAAAGATCACATTCAAGACTGCAGCCTTTGGAAACAAGAGCTTTACAATGGTCTCCAGAGTTAGGAGAGGAAGCAGAAAAATGAGCTTGCAGAAGGCAAAGCCCAAAGAGTCAAAACATCATCTTTAAATGTGACAGATGCAGCAGAGATTGTCTCTCTCGAATGAGCCTCTTCAGCCACAGTTGCCATAAAACCTACTGAGTAAATTCTTTACCTCTCTGGGGTGCATACCCATGGTTTCTCAAGACTGAAGGATGCCTATGACAAGTTGCTGATATATTTTTGTTTATTCTTCCATTTAGTTTAAACTGAATTAGCTCATGATCACTTAAACTAAGGTTGTCCCCTACAACTAGTTCTTCTATGATGTCCTCACTACTCACAAATACCAGAGCTAAAATGGCATCACCGCTTGTTGGTTCTGCAACTATTTGGTGAAAGAAATCTGTCAGCTATGACTTCCAGGAAAATCTGAGCCCTGCTATTATTAGTAGCACTTTGTCCTATAATCTATATCTGGAAAGATAAAGTCACCCATAATCACAGAATTTCTCATAGTATTTATTTCATAAAAACATTAATGAGGTCTCTATCCTTATCCAAACTGGATCGTGGGTGACTGTAGCACACCCTACGCACTATTCCAGGGGAACTTCTGGTTTCTTCTCCAAAGTGCTTTTGATCCAAAATCTGTCTTATCCATTTCATCACTTCTAATTTCCTTACACTCTACCTCATCTTTGATATACAATGCTACTCCAATACCTTTATCTTTATTTCTGTCTTTTCTGAACAGCACATACCATTCAATACCTGTACTCCAATTAGGACTACTATTCTACCATGTTTTTGGTTGCACTTCCTGCACCAATAGTTCTAGATCAGGGATGGGAAAACTATGGCGGATTCGGCCAGCAAAGCATTTTAAGCCGACCCACGAGGCTCCACTGGGGAGTGGGATCTGGAGCTTGCCCCACTCTGGCCAGGGTGCTGGGCCGAGGGCCGTACCACACAGCTTGGCCCCGCTCCAGAACTCTGGCTAGTGCACAGGGTCAGGGGCTGCACCACATGGCTCCCAGAAGCTGCAGCATGGCACCGCTCCAGCTACTACGTGCTCCAATGGCCCCCTCCAGCACTCCAATGGGAGCTGCAGGGGTGCCTGTGGCTGTGGCAGCATGTAGAGCTGCCTGGCCGTGCCTCCGTGTAGGAGCCGGATAAGGGACATGCCACTGCTTCCAGGAACCTCTTGAGGTAAGCGCTGCTCAGAGCCTGCACCCCTGAGCCTCTCTCCACACCCCAACCTCCTGTCTCAGCCCTGATTCCCACCCCACACTCTCCAAACCCCTTGATCCCAGCCTGGAGCACCCTCCTGCACCCCAAACCTCTTATCCCCACCCCAGAGCCTGCACCCCCTCCCACACCCCAACCCCAATTTTGTGAGCATTCATGGCCCGCCATACAATTTCTATTCCCTGATGTGGACCTCAGGCCAAAAAATTTGCCCATCTCTGTTCTAGATCCTCCATTTTATTACCCAGGCTCCTTGCATAGGTATCCCAGGATATTAGAGAGAGAAGGTGGGTGAGATAATACGTTTTCTGGACTAATCTCTGTTGCTGAAGGAGACAAGCTTTTGAGCCCCACAGAGCACTGAAGAAGAGCTCTTGTGTGGCTCCAAAGCTTCTCTCTCTCTCTCTCACCAACAGACATTGGTCCAATAAAACTTGGAAATATACTCAGTTTAAAATAGATATATTTTTATGGCCTTTGAGTCTATGGGCCCCCCTGTTCATCCTCTTCTTTCATGGGCTATGGGGAGAACAGGAGTGGATGCATTATCTTCAAGATGCTCATAACACTTGCATCTTTCTGCATAAAAAATGACTAATCAAATTTCATGCTTCAGGGCTTAAGCCAATTACCTGCAGAGGTCAGGAAAGCTTTTTTCTCCTGATTCACAAATGGCTAGATGTACTCTGAGTTTTTTTCCCCCCACCATTCTTTGATGTGTCAGAGATTGACGACAGCTAGAGATCACCAGATGAGATGTACTAGTGGTCTGATGTAGTACAGAGAATCCTCTTTCTAGATGTCTAGCTGGTTCTTGCTCACACACTTGGGGTCATACTGATTGACACTTTGTTTTTCATTATAGAGTACTTCAAAGTAAGACTTTTCACTCTGCCTTCTACAAAACCCCTTGATTGAATCCACTAGCAGGGTCACCAGTTCTGCCTCTTTCAGTATCCTGCAAACTACAAACTAATGTCAGAGAGGGAGGGGGTGGCCTTTGATGGGAGCTGGCCTTAGCTGCCATTTGTGGCTAATCAGCACTTCCTAACTGGTGCTATAAGGCTAGGTATCAGTTTATAGCTTGGAGATCACCTGGTCTTCATAACAGCCATCAGGAAGCTCACTTGCTAAGTGAGAGCTACAGGGAGTAGGGAGGATCCTGCAGGAGTCCCTGGGTCAAGGGAAAGAACCAATTACTCTGAAAAAGACTTGGGGGTCATCGTCATGGTGAATAATCAGCTGAACATTAGGTCTCTCTGTGAGACTGTAGCTAAAAGGGCTTATACAATCCTTGGATGTATAAACATATAATCAATGGAATCTCAAGTGGGAGTAGAGAGATTATTTTACCACTGTATCTGGCACTGAAGCAACCACTGCTGGAGTACTCTGTCCAGTTCTGGTAGCCAGAATTGAAGAAAAATAGAGAAAAACTGGAGAGGGTTCAGAGAAGTGCCACAAGAATGATAAATGGGTTGGAAAGTATGCCTTATAGTGATAGACTCCAAGAGCACAATCTGATTGTTACGCTAAATAGAAGCTTAAGGGGTGACTTGATCACTATCTGTTATAGAAGTTTGATAATAGAGGGCTGTTCAGTCTGGCAGATAAAGATATAACAAGGTCCAGTGGCTGGAAACTGAAGCTACACAGTTTAGACCCAAATTAAGATGCAAATGTTTCACAGTTAGGATAATTAGCCACTGGAACAACTTTGCAAGGATTCAAGTATAAGGGGGTAGCCATGTTAGTCTGTATCCACAAACACAACAAAGAGTCTGGTGGCACCTTAAAGACTAACAGATTTATTTGGGCATAAGCTTTTGTGGGTAAAAACCCCCGAAGAAGTGGGTTTTTTACCCATGAAAGCTTATGCTCAAATAAATCTGTTAGTCTTTAAGGTGCCACCAGACTCGTTGTTTTTGCAAGGATTGTGATGGATGCTCCATTACTGGTAATTTTTAAATCAATATTGGATGCGTTTTCTAAAATATATGTTTTATTTCAAACAGGAATTAATTTAGGGAAGTCCTATGGCCTCTGTTATGCAGGAAACAAAATTAAATGATCACAAGTGTCACTTCTGACCTTATAAATTATGAATCTATTAGCTTGTTTTACTGAAAATGTTATCAGAACCATTATGAAAATGGAAAACACTGATAATGGTTTCAATAAAATTGTTTATAAAAACAATTACCAAAACTTCCAGGAAAACAAAAACTGGGTAGAAACAACTTTGAAATTTTGAAACTTTTTGTGAATTAAAGGAAAAACAACTACCATCTCTAGAAATTAATGAAGTTCAGGTAGGGCAACTAATCATAACTGCATGTGCATAGCAAAAACCCCTGCTGGAAAAGAGGAGAAAAAATATGTATCATGTTTATTGTGGTACTAAGTCAAATGCCTTACTGAAGTTACTAGATCACAGGCCCTGGTTCTCATGGGAGACTTTAATCACCCTGATATCTGCTGGGAGAGCAATACAGCGGTGCACAGACAATCCAGGAAGTTTTTGGAAAGTGTAGGGGACAATTTCCTGGTGCAAGTGCTGGAGGAACCAATAGGGGCAGAGCTCTTCTCGACCTGCTGCTTACAAACAGGGAAGAAACAGTAGGGGAAGCAAAAATGGATGGGAACCTGGGAGGCAGTGACCATGAGATAGTCGAGTTCAGGATCCTGACACAAGGAAGAAAGGAGAGCAGCAGAATACAGACCCTGGACTTCAGAAAACAGACTTTGACTCCCTGAGGGAACTGATAGGCAGGATCTCCTGGGAGAATAACATGAGGGGGAAAGGAGTCCAGGAGAGCTGGCTGTATTTTAAAGAATCCTTATTGAGGTTGCAGGAACAAACCATTCCGATGTGCAGAAAGAATAGTAAATATGGCAGGCAACCAGCTTGGCTTAACAGGGAAATTCTTGCTGATCTTAAACACAAAAAAGAAGCTTACAAGAAGTGGAAGACTGGACAAATGACCAGGGAGGAGTATAAACATATTGCTCAGGCATGCAGGAGTGAAATCAGGAAGGCCAAATCACACTTGGAGTTGCATCTAGCAAGAGATGTTAAGAGTAACAAGAAGGGTTTCATCAGGTATGTTAGCAACAAGAAGAAAGTCAAGGAAAGTGTGGGCCCCTTACTGAATTGGGGAGGCAACCTAGTGACAGAGGATGTGGAAAAAGCTAATGTACTCAATGCTTTTTTTGCCTCTGTCTTCACAAACAAGGTCAGCTCCCAGACTGCTGCACTGGGCAGCACAGCATGGGGAGGAGGTGACCAGCCCTCTGTGAAGAAAGAAGTGGTTTGAGACTGTTTAGAAAAGCGGGACAAGCACAAGTCTATGGTGTCTGTTACAGCTCCATTTTGTTCTTACAGCTGTCCCCTTACTCCATTTTGTTCTTGTTTTCCTCCTGTGGCCACCCCTCCCTGGCTGTTAAGTTGTTTACCAGGGCCTCTGCCCTTCTCAAAGGGAGGGCCCCTTAAGTTGTTTAACCAGAGCCATTGCCCTTCTCAAAGGGATGGCCACTTATGCTAAGTGAGACCACTGCCCTGTTCAAAGGGTTAGTCCTGTTATCACCTTGTTAAAACCTGGGCTTGGTGTAGGGTGGGCACTGTCCAGAGCTGCAAGACCTATTGTGTTTTTAAGATCCTGGGCATGAGTCATACCTCTGGGCTCAGGGCTAGTCCAGACATGTCTTGGTGGCTGACTGCAGTTTTTTTTCTCTGCCTTCTCTCCTCCCTGTAAGAGGGGGAGCCAATCAGAGTTACTGGCGGGAAGCTGCCAGGGTTTGCCTTTAAAAACAGACATTTTTTGAACAGACTTCAGAAAGGTTCTTGCATTGCTGCCTGGTCTGATCAACCAGGGGTTCTGGGGGTCCTTTCTCTGCTCTCGTTTTATTTTTTAGCGTACCCCCGTTTTTGGAAAAAAAAAACCACGAAGAACGAATTGCTGCCT
The DNA here is from genome assembly GCF_020497125.1 of Mauremys mutica. Classification (NCBI taxonomy): domain Eukaryota; kingdom Metazoa; phylum Chordata; order Testudines; family Geoemydidae; genus Mauremys; species Mauremys mutica. Next base: position 171,175,620 of record NC_059073.1, read on the forward strand.
GAGAGATCTCCTGATTATCAAGACTGTACCGAGCCTTCTGATGTTCTTGCTGCTTCTGCCTCTGCTGCTGCCTTGGGGGATGGTAAGAATCCCTCTGTGAAACTTTCTATACTTTTATTTTATTATTTTAGCTGCTGGCTCTGTCTCCCCAGCACACAGACTCAAGCTAAACCTTGGTCTTAAAACCTCTCTTAAACTCCCCCTGTCTTGGCTGCTGGCTTTCTTTCCCCAGCAGGCAGACCCAAGCTGTATCTGTAATCTGTTTCTAGTTCTGCAGTGCCTTTGCTGCTAGAAATAAGCCTGCTTGCAGCCACCCCACTGCTGCAGTCACCCCCCCCCTCTTTGGAGCTGTGTCCTGGACACACACCACTCAGCCCTCTGAAACTATCCTTAGCATAAGGTGCACCCATTAAGTTAGGTTTAGCATTATACTTTGTAAGTTAGGCTTAGAGAATTGTTGCATTGTGTTTTAATTTGTGTAGTCTTGGTTAAGTTAGATCATAGATAAGATTTTGCTGTGTTCTGTATAATTGTAATTGTCTGTCTTCCCACTGCAAACACCCCCCCCCAGCTTCTCTGTATCTTTCTACCTTGTTACACTCTCTCTGCTGCTTAAGCTTGCAGCCTGTTTGTTCTGTCTCACTAAGTTTAAATCTCTAGCATAAAACCTCATTGGTTACTTTCTTCCTCTCTGATACACCTCACATTCTACATTTACACCACTGTGACACATTTTTACCTAAAATTGTTTGTTATTTAAAACATTTTATCCATAACTGTCAGTTGGTTATATGCGGCTGTGACACACCTTTTTACATAGAAATCGCTAGCTACCTGTTACATTTATATCTCAGTGTTAACTGATTACCCACTGTATTGTATCCTACTGTGTTGTACCCCACTACTGAAACCCCCTTACTGCTCACCAAAAAGAAACCCCTCTCTAATTGTCTACCTTAACAACCCCCATACCCCTTACTATTGAATTTTCCCTGTTTTTTGCATTTTCTTAATAAAGTTTATTTTGCACCCCACCAGTGCAGTAATTGTCCCCCAATATCCCCTACCTGCTGGCAGGGACACATGGGACCGGATGAACTGCATCCGAGGGTGCTAAAGGAGTTGGCGGATGTGATTGCAGAGCCATTGGCCATTATCTTTGAAAACACATGTCAATCTGGGGAGGTCCCAGATGACTGGAAAAAGGCTAATGTAGTGCCCATCTTTAAAAAAGGGAAGTAGGAGGATCCGGGGAACTACAGGCCAGTCAGCCTCACCTCAGTCCCTGGAAAAATCATGGAGTAGATTCTCAAGGAATCAATTCTGAAGCACTTCAAGGAGAGGAAAGTACTCAGGAACGGTCAGCATGGATTCACCAAGGGCAAGTTATGCCTGACTAACCTAATTGCTTTCTATGATGAGAACTGGCTCTGTGGATGAGGGGAAAGCAGTGGACATGTTATTCCTTGACTTCAGCAAAGCTTTTGATACGGTCTCCCACAGTATTCTTGCCAACAAGTTAAAGAAGTATGGTCTGGATGAATGGACTATAAGGTGGATAGAAAGCTGGCTAGATCATCGGGCTCAACAGGTCATGATCAATGGCTCCATGGCTAGCTAGCAGCTGGTATCAAGTGGAGTGCCCTACGGGTCACTCCTGGGGCCGGTTTTGTTCAATATCTTCATTAATGATCTGGAGGATGGCGTGGACTTGCACCCTCAGCAAGTTTGCAGATGACACTAAACTGGGAGGAGTGTTAGATACCCTGGAGGGTAGGGATAGGATACAGAGGGACCTAGACAAATTAGAGGATTGGGCCAAAAGAAATCTGATGAAGATCAACAAGGACAAGTGCAGAGTCCTGCACTTAGGATGGAAGAATCCCATGTGCTTCTACAGACTAGGAACCGAATGGCTAGGCAGCAGTTCTGCAGAGAAGGACCTAAGGGTTACAGTGGACAAGAAGCTGGATATGAGTCAACGGTGTGCCCTTGTTGCCAAGAAGGCTGTATAAGTAGAGGCATTGCCAGCAGATTGAGGGACGTGATCATTCCCCACTATTCGACATTGGTGAGGCCTCTTCTGAAGTACTGTGTCCAGTTTTGGGCCCCACACTACAAGAAGGATGTGGAAAAATTGGAAAGAGTCCAGCAGAGGACAACAAAAATTATTTGGGGGCTGGAGTACATGATTTATGAGGAGAGGCTGAGGGAACTGGGATTGTTTAGTCTGCAGAAGAGAAGAATGAGGGGGGATTTGATAGCTGCTTTCAACTACCTGAAAGGGGGTTCCAAAGAGGATGGCTCTAGACTGTTCTCAGTGATACCAGATGACAGAACAAGGAATAATGGTCTCAAGTTGCAGTGGGGGAAGTTTAGGTTGGATATTAGGAAAAACTTTTTTCACTAGGAGAGTCATTAAGCACTGGAATGGGTTACCTAGGGAGGTAGTGGAATCTCCTTCCTTAGAGGTTTTTAAGGTCAGACTTGACAAAGCCCTGGCTGGGATGATTTAGTTAGGGACCAATCCTGCTTTGAGCAGGGGGTTGGACTAGATGACATCCTGAGGTCCCTTCCAACCCTGATATTCTATGAAGGCGAAGTACATTATATCACACAGTTCTCTTCCAGGTCTTTAGTGAAAACGTTAAATATGATGAGCCAAGAACTGATTCATGTGGGACCCCACTAGAAACACTCCCATTTGATGACGATTCCCCATTTATACTTACCAATCAGTTAGCCAGTTTTTAATCCGTTCAACGTGTGCCACATTAAGACACTAGACAGATATAAAATTAATCAAAATGTTGCGTGGTACCAAGTCAAATGCCTTACAGAAGTCCAAGGCCTTGTCTACACTTGTGGTGCCATGTAGATTATGTGTAGCTACATGCCACAATGAAAGGCAGGTTGCATTCACATTGTAATTCACATTCACAGTGAAAAGCCCTGACAGGGAGGTACAGCAGGAAAAATCACTGGCATCAGAGAGCTGCCAGAATCTTTCCCTACTGTCTCCCACACACCGCTTTCCCCCTGCCAGAAACTTTACTCACTGCTGAGGCCTTTCATTGTGGTGGGGGAAAAGTCCAATAGCAATGAGGCAGGGGGACAATGTATCACTAAAAATAGCAGTGTAGACATGGGAGACGCTGCTAGGGTGTTTAGAGAGCTGTGTCAGGTATATACTCTAAGGTTCTGGTGTGTATGTACTCTGCTTGCTTAAGCAGTGCCTCACTGTCTACACTGCTGTTTATACCTATGCCAGCTGGACATGCAGTGTTTGTGCTCACACACCACCATAAGTAAGGACATATCTAAAGTACATTATATCAGCATTGATACCTTTTTATGACGTGATTACAAGTTTGATTGATAAAGGTATCAAGTTAGTGTGACAGGATCTATTTACCATAAACCTATTGGTTTGGCATAAACTGTATTACCCTTATTTAATTCTTTATTGATCAAGTACCGTATCTGCTGCTTCAAATTTTTTCTGGGATCAATGTCAGCCTGACAGGCGTATAATAACCCAGGTCATCTAGTTTACCCTTTAAAAAATATTGGCACAACATTAGCTTTCTTCCAGACTTCTGGAATTTCCCCACTGTTCCAAGAATGATTGAAAATAAACATTAATGGTTCAGAGAGCTTCTGGGCCAGCCCTTCTAAAACTCAGATGCAACTTATCCAGACCTGTTGATTTCAAAATGTCGAACTTTAGCTGCTGCTATTTAACATCCTGCTGAGATATTATTGAAATGGAAATATTTCTTCTTCATCACCATCTAATATAAATAAGATCATCTGGCTTCTTCCCAAATACACACCAAATATTTATTGTACATTTCTGTCTTTTTCTTTTTAAATTATGATTGACATTTTACCATTTCCATCTAATAATGGACCAACACCATTGTTAGGATTCCTTTTGTTCCTAATATACAGTCCTAGATTCAAAAGCCTGAAGGGATCACTATGATTATCTAGTTTAACCTCTTGTATAACACAGGCCATAGAACTTCCCCCAAATATCTTCTGTTTGATTTTTTTTAAGAAGCTCTTTATTTACCTTAGCTCTACTGGCTATTGATTTCAAATGTCATTAAATCTTTTGAAAAAAATGGAAAAAGTCAACAGGGTTTTTTGTATGGGGGGAAGAAAAACAGAAACACCTCTTCATTCAAAGTCTTTTGACCGGTTCTATTAATTTCCATTCCACAAAGGATGGAGAGGACCACTGAATTCTTATCTATATCACTATAAGGTGAGTGAATGACTGGTTGACTACTCAAAGACTTGTAATCAACAGTTCATTATCAAAATGGGAGGTTGTCTCAAAAGGGGTCCTGCAGGGGTCTGTCCTGGATCTGATACTATTCAATATCTTAATTAACAACTTGGATGATGGAGTAAAGCTACACTTACAAAATATGTGGATGATACCAGGCTAGGAGGAGTTGCAAGCTCTTTTGGAGGACAGGATTAGAATTCAAAATGATCTAGATAAATTGGAGACAGTCTGCAAACAGTAAAATAAAATGCAATAAAGATAAGTTCAAAGTACTACTCTTAGGAAGGAAAAATCAAATGCACAAATACAAAATGAGTAATAACTGGCTAGACAGTGGTACTATAGAAAAGGAGCTGGGGATTACAGTGGAACACAAACTGAATGAGTCAACAATGTGATGCAGTTGTGAAAAGGCTAATATCATTCTGGGGTGTACTAACAGTAATGTCATGTGTAAGACACGGGAGGTATCTGTTCTGCTCTACTTGGAACTGGTGAGGCCTCAGCTGGAGTATTGTGATCAGTTTGGAGAGCCACACTTTAAGAAAGATATGGACAAATTGGAGAGTCCAGAGCAGAGCAACAAAAATAAGAGGTTTAGAAAACATGACCTAAGAGGAATGAAAGAATTGGGCCTGTTTAGTCAAGAGAAGGCTGAGGGTGGACATAACAGTCTTCAAATGTGTAAAAAGTTGTTTTAAAGAGGACCATGATCAATTGTTCTCCATATACAAGAATTAATTGGCTTAATTTTCATCAAGGCAGATTTATGTTAGATATTTGGAAAACTTTCTAACTTCAAGGATAATAAAGTACTGGAAGAGGTTAGCGAGGGAGTTTGTGGAATCCCTGTCATTGGAGGTTTTAAGAACAGGTGATGTAAACACCTGCCTGGAATGGTCTAGGCAGATTTAATGTTGCCTCAGTGCAGGGGGATGTACTAGATGACCTTGTGTAGTCCCTTCCAGTCCTATATTTCTTAGATTCTATCATTACTTCATAGAGAAAATAAAGAGCAAGCATTCCAGCTACCATGCCAAGGTAATACCCAGGGCAAGGGGACAAACACAAGGAATGATTCCTGCCCTTTTTACAGTCATTACAGAGAATAATCACAAAGTTCTACCCTTACCTAGCACCTCACACCTAAGAGAACAAAACTTCTCACACATCCACTGAGGCTTTTCTCAGTACTTATCTACATTAGGAAATTGGATTGATATAACTATATTGCTCAGTGGTATGAAAAATCCACATCTCAAGAGACCAAGTTAAACCAACCTAACCCATGGTGTAGACAGCACTACTACCTCTCAGTGAGGTAGAATATTTATGCTGAGGGGAGAAGCCTTTCTATCAGAGTAGGTAATGTCTTCACTGAAGTGCTAGAGCAGCACAGCTGGAGCAGTGCAGCTGTGCCATTGCAGTGTTTTAAGTGCAGACAATCCCTCAGTGACTTTTCTCTTTTCATTGCATGAGCTTTCTATCTTCTCATCTTCATCATTCCCTGCTTATCCCCCATTGTTCATCCTTCAAGGAACCTACTTTTATTCTTGTCATTTGACCCATGTCATCATGGCTCATCTCAAAATCCTCATTACCTCATTCTAGTATCTATTATGAGTTCACTATGCCTTGTGAAATAACAACTGATAGCCATTCTTGCTTCTGCTAATGAGTTGAACAATGAAACCTATTTATGCAAATCAAGTCAGTTATTTTCATTTTGAAGTATTTGTAACCAACCCATTTAAAACACTGATAGCTTTAAAAAAATAAAAACCATTATTCAAATCATTATTGAAACTTTTCGTTTACCAACAAAAAAAGTCAATGCTACAACAAAAAAAATCTTTTCGTGTCAAAAAACTTGACCAACTCTACTAATGTTCTGTGCTGATACTGCATTACTGCAGAAAAAACCCTATAGCTGTGCATGGAGTATGAATAGCAGATTTTTGTGTACTGTGAGGTAGGCCTCCCAAGCACACCAGATGTAACAGCATATGGCCTATTGCACCCCAAAATGCCACCCACCAACAACAGGTGGGGAAAATTGATGAGGCCAGCAGTGAAAAGGGGACAGTCCCTGGAGCAAGAGAGGGAGACATTTGCTAAAGGAAAATAGGTAGTTCCTCCCTCTGGGAGTCTCTGGCACCCTCTCAGCTACAAAAGAGGGATGCTGATTGGCTAGCACTCATTGTCCCAGTAGGAGGTCTTCCCCAAAATCAGAATTTGTTCATCAATAAGTGGATACCTGACTTCTCACTGAGTTTCTAGCAAACAATTTATCCAAACAACTTAACTATAACTTAAAAATATATAAAAAGTTAACACTTTAGTCAATGAATCAGCAACTCAAGTCAAAACTTGAGAGAATTGGAACCATAATTAAATCTTGCACAGCTACATTCTGTTTCTGCATCATTTTCTTCTTTGCAAATGAAGTATGAATGTGTCATGCACCAGAAGGAATATAGATTATTGTGGTAGCAAACGTGGCATTCTGATGGGCAAGATTGGATTCCCTTTTAGTTTTCACCTAATATTTTATAGACACAATTCTGTGTCTAGAATTGCAAGTACAAGCCACACCCCTGACTTGGGAGAATTTGAAGTCAGTTACTCATTTTCTGTCAGTTCAAATGCACATGTATCCAAGAGTATCATTTATCTATAGTGACATCCTAAATATAGCAAACAGTGTCACTACACTTCAAAAATGAGTATGAAAGTAAATGTCTGAAACCCAACTGAAGCAGCAGAAGTGTTACAAAATAGAATGTGATAAGAGGATATTGGACAAAAGCAAAATTAACAGTAGTAGGGGCTGGCATCTTCAGTACATAGTGCCTCAACCAAAACACTAACTACTCACAGACTAATACAAGTGACATGGAAAAAAAAGAAGGAAGGTCAAAGTTTCTCCCTTGCCTACAGCTCCTAAAATAGCCTTTAATATGAACACATTGGTCACAAATTTCTTACCACTGTACTGATTTCTTGGAAAAATGAAGCAGCACTGAAATTAAAGTTACATATTCCTAACTGAATGATCAGATGCACTTCACTAATTTTTTTTAAAAGAACAGAAGACTTATAAATGTATATTATTGTATTCATCAATGAATTGTAATATTTCCAATATGATTATCTTTCCAGCATCAAATGTAAAGTTGTTCAAGCCTCCTTTGTGTATTTTTTTGTAAATATTTTTTTCTGGGTAGTAGGGAGCCTTATTGTAATTGTTCATATTATGCCACTGGCTGTTACAAGCAGCTGGATAGCTTACTGTGCAATCTATTTTGATTTCTCCTTCACTGTCATCCCTGATGTGTGTTTGAAATAGTTAATTATTAATGAGTGCTACCACGTTTTTAAGTTCTGTTTACTCCCCCACTCATATTTTCAGGTTTTCACTTTTCTATGGGCCAGATTCAGGCCTGGTCTACACTAAGCGTTTAAACCGGTTTTAGGAGCGTAAAACCGATTTAACACCACACCCGTCCACACTGATATATCGATATAAAGGGCTCTTTAAACCGGTTTCTGTACTCCTCCCTAACGAGAGGAGTAGCACTAGTATCGGAATTACCATATCAGATTAGGGTTAGTGTGGCCGCAGATCGACGGTATTGGCCTCCAGGCGGTATCCCACAGTGCACCACTGACCGCTCTGGACAGCAATCTGAACTCGGATGCAGTGGCCAGGTACACAGGAAAAGCCCCGCAAACTTTTGAATATTTCCTGTTTGCCCAGCGTGGAGCTCCGATCAGCATGTGTGGCGATGCAGTTAAAAATCAAAATAAAGAAAGAGCTCCAGCATGGACCATGCGGATGTGATCGCTGTAAGGGCAGGCAAATCTGTTCTATCAGCGCTCCTTAACAGAAGACGAAATTCAAAATCATTTTCAAAAAATCTCCAGACAGACGCCATAGCAGGGAGTCAGCGCACTGCTGCGTGACAAGCGTAACGGAAAGCCAAAGAATCAAATGGACACTCATGGACTAGAGGACTCAAGCTATCCCACAGTTCCTGCAGTCTCCGAAAAGCATTTGCATTCTTGGCTGAGCTCCAAATGCTTCTAGGGTCAAAAACAGTGTCCGCGGTGGGTCAGGGCATAGCTCGGCAATTTACGCACCCCTCCACCCACCCCCAGATGTGAAAGGGAAAACAATCCTCTCTTGACTCTTTTACATGTCACCCTATCTTTACTGAATGCTGCAGATAGACGCGATGCTGCAGCACTCAACACCAACATCCTTGCTCCTCCCCCGCCATGGGTGGCTGATGGTACAATAAGACTGATATCCATCGTCATCATCAGCCTATTGGCACATGGGGCAGTGCAAAAGGACTGGTAACCATGCCGACTAGCATCAGTTAGGTCAATCAAGGGTGCCTGCCCCTAATTTTTCCTGGTAGATGGTGCAGTATGGCTAGTAACCGTCTTCATCATAGCAACAGGGGGCTGAGCTTCAACAGCCCCCACCCTTCATGTGTAAAGAAAAGATTCAATTGCCCCTGGACTAGCAGCGGGATGCTGGGCTCCTCTCCTCCACACTGCTTAATGTCCTGTCTGGACTATCATAGCAGCTGGAGGCTGCCTTCCACTCATTTCTCACTAACAAGTCACTGTGTCTTATTCCTGCATTCTTTATTACTTCATCACACAAGTGGGGGGACAATGCTACGGTAGCCCAGGAAGGCTGGGGGAAGAACGGAATCAACAGGTGGGGTTGTTGCAGGAGCAACCCCCTGTGAATAGCATACAGCTCATAATTTCTGCAGGATCTGACACAGAGCAGCTGTGCTCTCTGGTTCTATGATACAGTGGTTCTCTAGTACACTTGCCCATATTCTAGGCAGGACTGATTCTATTTTTAGATACCAAAAAGGAGGGATTGACTCAGGGAGTCATTCCCAATTTTGGCTTTTGCGCCCCTGGCTGATCTCAGCCAGGGGCACTTATGACAGCAGCAAATAGTGCAGTGCAAAAGGACTGGCAGCCATGATCATCTTATTACCAATTTATGGTATGGTAGATGGTACAGTATGGCTGGTAACCATCTCTGCTGTCATGCAAAAGCAAAAGCATGCTGCTGTGTAGCGCTGCTGAATCGCCTCTGTCAGCGGCATCTAGTACACATACGGTGACAGTCACAAAAGGCAAAACAGGCTCCATGATTGCCATGCTATGGCATCTGCCAGGGCAATCCAGGGAAAAAAGCCACGAAATGCTTGTCTGCCGTTGCTTTCCCAGAGGAAGGAGTGACTGACGACATTTACCCAGAACCACCCGCGACAATGATTTTTGCCCCATCAGGCACTGGGATCTCAACCCGGAAATTCCAAGGGGCGGGGGAGGCTGCGGGAACTATGGGATAGCTACGGAATAGCTACCCACAGTGCAACGCTCCAGAAATCGACGCTAGCCTCAGACCGTGGACGCACACCACCGATTTAATGTGTTTAGTGTGGCCGCGTGCACTCGATTTTATACAATCTGTTTTGCTAAACCGGTTTATGTAAATTCGGAATAATCCCGTAGTGTAGACGTACCCTCAGTCTCGAGCAGTGGTAAGTTTGGCCTGGTCTACACTACGCGTTTAAACCGAATTTAGCAGCGTTAAACCGATTTAACCCTGCACCCGTCCACACAATGAGGCCCTTTATATCGATATAAAGGGCTCTTTAAACCGGTTTCTGTACTCCTCCCCGACAAGAGGAGTAGCGCTGAAATCGGTATTGCCATGTCGGATTAGGGTTAGTGTGGCCGCAAATCGACGGTATTGGCCTCCGGGAGCTATCCCACAGTGCACCATTGTGGCCGCTCTGGAAAGCCATCTGAACTCAGATGCACTGGCCAGGTAGACAGGAAAAGCCCCGTGAACTTTTGAATTTAATTTCCTGTTTGGCCAGCGTGGAGAGCTCATCAGCACAGGTGACCACGCAGAGCTCATCAGCACAGGTAACAATGCAGTCTCCTGAGAATCGAAAAAGAGCTCCAGCATGGACTGCACGGGAGGTACTGGATCTGATCGCTGTATGGGGAGAGGATTCCGTGCTAACAGAACTCCGTTCCAAAAGATGAAATGAAAAAACATTTGAAAAAATTTCCAAGGCCATGATGCAGAGAGGCCACACCAGGGACTCAGTACAGTGCCGTGTGAAAGTTAAAGAGCTCAGACAAGCCTACCAGAAAACCAAAGAAGCAAACGGAAGGTCTGGGGCAGGGCCGAAAACATGCTGCTTCTACGCTGAGCTGCATGCAATTCTCGGGGGGTCCGCCACCACTACCCCACCCCTGTCCGTGGATTCCGAGGTGGGGGTGGTAATCGCAGCCATGGCTGAGGATTCTGCGGACGGGGAAGATGAGGAGGAGGAAGAGGAGGACGAGCTTGCAGAGAGCACACAGCACTCCGTTCTCCCCAACAGCCAGGAGCTTTTTCTCACCCTGACGGAATTACCCTCCCAGCCCTCCCAAGCAACTATCCCACACAATGAAGCCATGGAAGGGACCTCTGGTGAGTGTACCTTGTAAATATAAGACATGGTTTAAAAACAAGCGTTTTTTAATGATTAATTTGCCCTGAGGACTTGGGATGCATTTGCGGCCAGTACAGTTATTGGAAAAGTCTGTTAACATGTCTGGGGATGGAGCGGAAATCCTCCAGGGACATCTCCATGAAGCTCTCCTTGAGGTACTCCAAAAGCCTTTGCAGAAGGTTTCTGGGCAGGGCAGCCTTATTCCGTCCTCCATGGTAGGACACTTGACCACGCCATGCATGTAGCAAGTAATCTGGTATAATTGCATGACAAAGCCTAGCTGCGTATGGTCCCGGTGTTTGCTGGCATTGAAGCAACATCCGTTCTTTATCTCGCTGTGTTATCCTAAGGAGTATGATATCGTTCATGGTAACCTGGTTGAAATTCCAGAATTTAATTAAGGGGACAGAGATGGCCATTCCTACTGGGCTGTTTGCCTGTTGCTTAAAAGAAATCCTTCCTTGCAGGTAGCCAAGCAGGGGGATGGGGGGGGGGGTGATTGACGCTGAGCTTTTTCACGTTTGGCTAGCAGGGATCTTCCCTGCTACCAGCCACGCGGTGGTGGGGGGAGGTGGGGTGTTTAGCAGTGATCTTCCATGATACCAGCCACGCGGTGCGGGGAGGAGTAAAGCGATCATCCCAGAGAATTGGATGTGAGGGTGGTTTCTGCTGCTGCATGTTAACAGGAAAGAAGCAGCACTGAATGGGCTTTGCTTGCTATTTGGTAAAGGAGGGCGCTGGATATATGAAGGCTGCAGAAGCCGAAAGACAATGGCTTACCATGACCGCATGCAAGCTGAATTCTGCTGCCCGGACCTGCGTCTGTCAGATCTCTAACACCAGAGCCGCAGGCACTCAATATTAAGATGTAAAATGCGACCTTGTAGTGAAATCACATGTGCTATGTAAGGTGAATAGTGTTGTTCACCGTGAAAGAGTGTAAGCATTGTTCTGTAAAATGTATCTTTTTAAATACTTCTCTCCCTTTTTTCCCTCCCTCATGCAGCTGCAAATTTTTCAAGCCTCCCTACTCCATCCCGAAGGCTATCTCAGATAAGGCGGCGGAAAAAAAAGACACGAGACAAAATGTTCTCGGAAATCATGGAAGTGACCCGCAATGAAAGAGCTCATCTGAATGAGTGGAAGGACGTGGTATCAAATTACAGGAAAGATGCCAGTGAACATGAGGACAGGAGGGACGCTTGAGATGAGAGGTGGCGGCAGGAAGATCAGAGGTGTAGGCAGGAAAATCAGCGGTGGTGGGATGCAACTCTGGGGCTGCTGCGTGATCAAACTGACATGCTCCGGCATCTGGTGGAGCTTCAGGAACGGCAGCAGGGTCACAAAGTGCCACTGCAGCCCCTGTATAACCACCCTCACCCCTCACCAGGTTCCACATCCTCCTGTAGGATTTGTCTGTGATATTCTCACTGATGGCATCTGCACTCATGTACACCCAGGGGCAATATCTGGAGACAGATGGGCACTGTTGTGATATTACTCTAATTATAAGCTCAGTTGTGAAAAGTATATGAAAGTTTATAAGATGATACAATAATCTGTAATAACAAATATTGATAGAAAGTAGGTCAAGTTGCTTTCAGTACTGAATGTTACAAACAGCTACAAGAGAAGCAGACAGAGATTAAATTAGTCCTAAAAAAGGTCATGTTGATTGGTTTAGGTCCTTAAAGAAAGAGACTCTAGGAAGAATAAGGAAGACCCATCTTCTGCTTCTTAATCCTGAGGGATGTCCTGACCAGATCAGACCAGGGATAGGGACCCAGATGACATCACCACCCATATCAGCTCCAGCTGAATCCCAAACACCATCTAATATGAAATGGGATCAGACTGTAACAACAGGAACAATAACAACACCTCCAGCTCATCTCAACTAACTTCCCTTTTTCCCAAAAGGACAGTTTTGGACTTTTAACAGCAGCAGCAGCAACAACAGCTCCATCTTATCTCAGCTCACTAACTTCTTCCTTTTTACCCCAAAAGGACACTCATTACCATCTTTGATACCATCTAATAGTGTCAAACAAAGGAGGGGGGCAATTTTATTCTAAAACTCTCTCTAGGGAAAGGGAACAAGGGATGCTGTTAAAATGAAAGTCTAACTTAATACTTTACATTTAAAATGCTTTAAATGTTTCCTTCTCTTCTGTATCTTGAATAAAAGGTTAAAAGGATTTTTAATGGTATGTTTGCCATAGTATTAAGCAGGTTGAGGTCTCTATATACTAAACCTCGAACCTTGCTAAACACAGTGATGGAGTTATGTTAACACCTTGCCCATATATTTCATATTAATAATCTAATACTTTAGTGATGTATGATATAGATCTGTGACTAAAGGAGGGACAGCTTGTGACTGGGGTGGGTCTTAGCCAGGGGTGGCTCTAGGCATTTTGCCGCCCCAAGCACGGCAGGCCGGCTGCCTTCGGCGGCTTGCCTGCGGGAGGTCCCCGGTCCCGCGAATTCGGCGGCAGTCTGCGGGAGGTCTGCTGAAGCCACAGGATCAGTAGACCCTCCGCAGGCATGCCGCCGAAGGCAGCCTGCCTGCCGCCCTCGCGGCGTCCGGCAGAGCGCCCCCGGCGGCTTGCCGCCACAAGCACACACTTGGCGTGCTGGTGCCTGGAGCCGCCCCTGGTCTTAGCTGAGGGTCTGTACAAGCAAACACAGCAGCCATTCTACACTCAGCTCTGACCCAACCTAAGATGTTGAAGTCTGTTACAAAGAGGGGTAGAAATCTGTCCCAAACACCGAAGTGGAAAAAAAATCAAGAGCCAGATTGTTAAAGTATTTAGGTACTGAAGACACGGGTCCAGCAGACCCTCCGCAGGCATGCCTGCGGGAGGTCCCCTGGAGCAACGGGGCCAGCGCACCCTCCGCAGGCATGCCGCCGAAGGCTGCCTGCCTGCCGCCCTCCCAGCAACCGGCAGAGCGCCCCCCGCAGCATGCCGCCCCAAGCACGCGCTTGGCGTGCTGGGGCCTGGAGCCGCCCCTGATTGTAAATCAGGAGTCACTCTATTGAATTTAATGGAGTTAAATTAGTATAAAACCAGTGTAAGTTAGACCAGAATCAGGGCCAGTAGTTTTTTATCTCTTGTGATTTTTGCAATATATTTTAGCTAGTTACAGTAGACTTTAGCTGAATTAGGACACACGGCTCGGTAATGACTGGAAGGACTTTCAGTCATTACCCCAGCCATGTGTCCTAATTCATTTGTTCTTGGTAACTTACTATCCATCAGAGTTTATTCATTCCATAAGAAAAACTACAGTAATAATAGTATAGCTGTTCGATGTATTTAATTATAGAAACTTTATGGAAATGAAGCAACTGAATAAGCAAGAAAATTCAGCAAAAGTAACTTCATATCTATAAAGTTTCTATATTTGAACAAATTAATGTAGGAGAATGTTTACAAAACCATGAAAAATATATAAACCAAAACAATATAATGATTTTCTGTTCTACTGCTCAGTTGCTGGATAATCAAATATAGCATTGGTCAACGATGTGCTGTGTTTTTTGCAATCCTGATATCTTTTGTGAAAAGAAAATATGTACTTTTTAAAATGTTCATTTGTATATTGCATAATGTAGAGAGTGCAGAATACATTGGATGTGGTCTAATGGGAATGTGCAGCTATAATTTTCTTACCCTCAAAAAGAAACCCGTTTAAAACCTTGCACCTACATGTTGGGTTTACATAAAAGTAATTGTTAGATATTCATATTCCTTTAAAAGAAACATCATTATAATCCTTTCATGTTGAATTAAATAATATATAAGTATTTTATTATTGGTAACCAGTACTGTACTGTAAACGGATGCAAGGCCCCAGACTTGCTCCTACTGAAGTCAATGAGAGTTTTGAAATTGACTTTACTGGGAACAGAATCAGGACTATGACCTAAAACATGCTAATTTCTTACTAGTCTTTAGTCAAATGAAAAGATGCTGTCTCTGGCAATTGCTCCATAAAGAAAAAAATGCTTTTATTTTATGTTATTACTGGCTTTTCAATTCTTACATTTGTCATTGATATATGTGGTATGAAAGTAAAAAATGCATACATAGCATAAAGGCTGAGTAAATATACATTAAGGAGAACTAACCCATCAAGTGATTTTACCCTTATCTGCATTTGCAGGTTGGTTAGATCCATCAATGTATGTACAGCCAAACTCTATAATTCCATTATAGTTGTAGCATAGGAGGAAGGAGGTGGGAGGTTTTCAGGAAATGCCATGTATTGTATAGTAAAATCCAGTGAAGTTTCACTTTCAAATATCTATTGTGGGTAGGGGCAAAGTATCTGAAGTAATTTTAAGGCCATTTCCCAAATGTTTATTTAGATAAAAGATAGATAACAGTAAAACTATAAAACCTGCAGCAAGATAACTAGGTTTTATTAATGACCTGCCATATACTGTGACCGGATAATTAAAGTTTTTCCCCCCTCAAAGAAGAGAGTGGACAAATTTATTTGATAACTTGATAACCATGGGACACTGGTTGAAAACTATTGATATAATCAGAGCTTATTCGATTTGCTCACGACAGACACTCCTATCAGCTAATTTCACCTGTGAATAGTTAATTATTCCCTGAATGCATATGGTTGGGCCATTAATAAAATTTGACTATGTCATAGGTTTTCCTCTTTTTTTGTCATTCTTATGTGCATTTTATCTAAGGGAATCTTTGGGGTTTTTTTTGTACTGCCGAAGACAGATGTTAGTGGTATGGGTATTTCAGCAGGGCTACGTTATAGATGGCATGCAGCATGGATCAGGAGTGCTCTTTTAGCCTGAAAAAGACTGGGTCTGGGTACATAATGAAGTCACTGAAGCATGAATGATAATGGAGTGCTTAACCATTTCACATTTTCAAGCCATGCTTAGGGAATTTGCTTCCAACTAAACAAAAGCAAGGAAAACTATGTTGGATTTGGGCAAGCTTATGGTGCTTTTACATGTGTTTGCTGTTTTTATCTCATTTTCCTTAAGTTTCTTTCTTGGTGCGTTTCCCCTCCTCCCCCATCATTTACTTGGTTGAGGGGAAGATAGGTATCAGAAAGCAGGGTCTCTTCCCTCAGCCACCTTACTGTAATCAAGCGAATATGGTATGCTGAGAGAATTAGTTTTCATCTCCCAAAGGCTTCTCAGGAATTAGTGAGGACCTAAAATTCATACCTTCTAATTTGCCATTTCCTTCATTTTAGGTAATTGTTCTTCAACTTTCCCCCCACAACTGAAATCGCATTTTCAGTCCGTTTTAGGAATTTCCCTGGTATGTCTACACTACGGGATTATTTCGATTTTACATAAACTGATTTAGTAAAACAGATTGTATAAAATCGAGTGCACGCAGCCACACTAAGCACATTAATTCGGTGGTGTGCGTCCACGGTCCGAGGCTAGCATCCATTTCTGGAGCGTTGCACTGTGGGTAGCTATTCCGTAGCTATCCCATAGTTCCCACAATCTCCCCCGCCCATTGGAATTCTGGGTTGAGATCCCAGTGCCTGATGGGGCAAAAATCATTGTCGCGGGTGGTTCTGGGTAAATGTCGTCAGTCACTCCTTCCTCTGGGAAAGCAACAGCAGACAATCATTTCGCGCCCTTTTTCCCTGGATTGCCCTGGCAGATGCCATTAGCATGGCAACCACGGAGCCTGTTTTGCCTTTTGTCACTGTCACCGTATGTGTACTAGATGCCGCTGACAGAGGCGATTCAGCAGCGCTACACAGCAGCATTCATTTGCTTTTGCATGATAACAGAGATGGTTATCAGCCGTTCTGTACCATCTACCATGCTATTGTAAATTGGCAATGAGATGACGGTTACCAGTCCTTCTGTGCTGTACCATCTGCTGCTGTCATAGGTGCCCCTGGCTGAGATCGGCCGGGGGCGCAAAAGACAAAAATGGGAATGACTCCCCGAGTCAATCCCTCCTTTATGGTACCTAAAAATAGAATCAGTCCTGCCTAGAATATGGGGCAAGTGTACTAGAGAACCAGTGTATCAGAGAGCACAGCCGCTCCGTGTCAGATCCCGCAGAAATGATGAGCTGCATGCCATTCACAGGGGGTGCCCCTGCAACAACCCCACCTGTTGATTCCCTCCTCCCCCAGCCTTCCTGGGCTACCGTTGCAGTGTCCCCCCATTTGTGTGATGAAGTAATAAAGAATGCAGGAATAAGAAACAGTGACTTGTTACTGAGATAAAATGAGGGGAAGGCAGCCTCCAGCTGCTATGATAGTCCAGACCGGACATTAAGCAGTGTGGGGGAGAGGAGCCCAGCATCCCGCTGCTATGATAGTCCAGGCAGTACAGAATCTTTTCTTTACACATGAAGGGCGGGGGCTGATGGAGCTCAGCCCCCTGTTACTATGATGAAGATGGTTACCAGCCGTTCTGTACCATCTACTGGGAATGATCAGGATTTTTTTACCCAGGCACCCCCAGCCGACCTCACCGGAGGCCAGCCAGGAGCACTCACGGGCTGATGATGAGGATGGATACCAGTCCTATTGTACTGCACCATCTGCCACAAGGCTGATGATGACGATGGATATCAGCCATATTGTACCATCAGCCACCAAGGAGGGGGGGCAAGGATGCTGCCGTTGACTGCTGCAGCATCGCGTCTATCAGCAGCATTCGGTAAACATAGGGTGACATTTAAAAGAGTCAAGAGAGGATTTTTTTCCCTTTTACTTCTGGGGGTGGGTGAGGGGGGGTAAATTGACGAACTATGCCCTGAACCACCACGGACAATGTGTTTGACACTACAGGCATTGGGAGCTCAGCCAAGAATGCAAATGCTTTTCGGAGACTGCAGGAACTGTGGGATAGCTTGAGTCCTCAGTCCCCCCTTCCTCCCTCCCTCCATGAGCGTCCATTTGATTCTTTGGCTTTCCGTTACGCTTGTCACGCAGCAGTGTGCTGAGTCCCTGCTGTGGCCTCTGTCTGAAGATTTTTTAAAAATGCTTTGGAATTTCGTCTTCTGTAACGGAGCTCTGATAGAACAGATTTGCCTGCCCATACAGCGATCACATCCGTACGGTCCATGCTGGAGCTCTTTTTGGATTTTGATTTCGGACTGCATCGCCACCTGTGCTGATCGGAGCTCCATGCTGGGCAAACAGGAAATGATATTCAAAAGTTCGCGGGTCTTTTCCTGTCTACCTGGCCACTGCATCCGAGTTCAGATTGCTGTCCAGAGCAGTCAGTGGTGCACTGTGGGATACTGCCCGGAGGCCAATACCATCGATTTGTGGCCACACTAACCCTAATCCGATATGGTAAAACCGATATTAGCGCTACTCCTCTCGTTAGGGAGGAGTACAGAAACCGGTTTAAAGAGCCCTTTATATCGATATAAAGGGCCTCTTAGTGTGGACGGGTGTGGCATTAAATTGGTTTAACGCTCCTAAAACCGGTTTAAACACGTAGTGTAGACCAGGCCTAAGACAGCTAATGGTTTTCTACAGTGCCCCACTAAGGATGGCTACTGGAAGCCTAAGGACCTTACTGAAATTCTCTGCAGTATTTAATGCCTGAACTGGCCCAGGAGGATTTTTTTAACAAAAGGAAGAGTCTTTCCGCTACAAAACAAAATCACTTACTCCACTTATGGCAGAATTGTGGAAAGTTCACAACACATGAACTTTGTCACTTTATAGAACCTATTAACTGTATTTGAAATTAAAAATTTCAATTGAAATTGGACTTTTAATCACTCTTCTCACAGTTACATCATTGTTATTATGAAACGAGCAATATAGGAGATCAATAGTGGCAGCCTGTGATAGATCCAGGCCAGTTGGGAACAACAGAGTAGTAGAAGGGAGATATACTGGCCACTGGATAAGCAGTTTTCTGTTCCCTGAGTAACTGGAGCAAGGGCTGCTCCAGGGATAGCTCAGTGGTTTGAGCATTAGCCTATTAAACCCAAGTTTGTGGGCTCAATCCTAGAGGGGAGCATCTAGGGATCTGGGGCAAAAAATCTGTCCGGGGATTGGTCCTGATTTGAGCAGGGAGTTGGACTAGATGATCTCCTGAGGTCTATTCCAACCCTGATACACTATTATTCTAATGAGAACACCTGACTCCAATTAACCTGCTAAGAGTCAGGTGAGGCTGTTAAGCATCTGATTCTAATTAAGGCCTGTCTGATGCTATAAAAGGGCTCACTCCAGTCAGCCCAAAGGGAGCGGAAATACAAGGGGTGCAAGAAGCTGAGAGTGAGTAGGCATACTGCTGGAGGATTGAGAAGTACAAGCATCATCAGGAGGAAGGTCTGGTGGTGAGGACAAAGAAGGTGTTGGGAGGAGGCCATGGGGAAGTAGCCCAGGGAGTTGTAGCTGTCGTACAACTGTACCAGGAGACACTCTAGACAGCTGCAGTCCACAGGGCCCTGGGCTGGAACCTGGAGTAGAGGGTGGGCCCGGGTTCCCCCCAAACCTCCCAACTCCTGATCAAACATAGGAGGAATTGACCTGGACTGTGGCTTCTACCAGAGGAGAAGGTCTCTGGGCTGTTTCCTGACCCACAGGGTAAATCTGTGAGGTGAGCAAATCAGCCAATAAGCGCAGGACCCACCAAGGTAGAGGAGGAACTTTGTCACACAGCCCTATGTGCATAGACTCCACAGACAATGGATTTGATATGCTTCCTGTTTCATTAGCAATAAGAGATGCAGCAAATACAGCTCTTTGGGGAAAGGTGTGTCATTTATTGTATGTCTGTACTGTGACTGGCAGAATGGGCCAAATCTGGTTAAGATTTTAGGTACTGTTGTGATATAAATAATTTTTGTCAAATAGTTTCATTTAAATTTAAATGTTTTGCAAAAATAGTTATATTCTGACAATTTTTGATGGAAAAATGGAAAAAAAATAATTTCAATAGAATACTAAGTGAAATTTATTAAATGGTTTTTGGATGTTTTCTACATTTTCAAATATATTGGTTTCAATTACAACACAGAATACAAAGTGTACAGTGCTCACTTCATATTATTATTTTTCTTACAAATATTTGCACTCTAAAAATGATAAATAAAAGAAATAGTATTTTTCAATTCACCTCATACAAGTACTGTAGTGCATTCTCTTTATGGTGAAAGTGCAACTTACAAATGTAGATTTTTTTTTGTTACATAACTCAAAAACAAAAGACTGTAAAACAAGCCTACAAGTCCACTCAGTCCTACTTCTTATTCAGCTAATTGCTAAGAGAAACAAGTTTATGGGAGATAATGCTGCCTGCTTCTTATTTACGTCACCAGAAACTGAGAACAGGCATTCACAAGACACTGTTGTAGCTGGTGTCAGAAGATATTTACGTGCCAGATGCGCTAAAGATTCATACTTCATGCCTTTTCATACATCAGCCACCATTCTAGAAGACATGCTTCCATGCTGATGATGCTCATTAAAAAAATAATGGGTTAATTAGATTTCTGACTGAACTCCTTGCGGGAGAATTGTATGTCTACTCTGTGTTACCCACATTCTGCCATATATTTCATGTTATAGCAGTCTCAGATGACGATCCATGTTGATTGTTTTAAGAAGACTTTCACTGCAGATTTGACAAAATTCAGAGAAGGTACTAAGGTGAAATTTCTAAAGATAGCTAAAGCACTCGACCCAAGGTTTAAGTATCTGAAGTGCCTTCCAAAATCTGAGAGGGACAAGGTGTGGAGCATGCTATCAGAAGTCTTAAAAGAGCAACACTCTGTTGCGGAATCTACAGGACCTGAACCACCAAAAAAGAAAATCAACTTTCTGCTGGTGCCAAAAATAAATATAAACTCAGCACTGTACACTTTGTAGTCCGTGTTGTAACTGAAATCAATATATTTGAAAATGTAAAAAAAATCCAAAAATATTTAAATAAATGGTTTTCTATTATTGTTTAACAGCATGATTAATCACACAATTAATTGCGATTAATTTTTTTAATCGCTTGACAGCCCTAAAATATTTGTTTCATTTTGGTTTTCAAAAATCAGTATTAAATGAGAAGTTTTGTTTCATTTTTAATATTTTTGTAAAATCTGAATTTTCTGTGTGTCTTTTATTCCAGTGTAGACATACGCTAAGAGGGTCTAACCCACAGTAGTTTCCCATTAACACACCTTTTGAGTAATTAGATTGATTTCCTAGGGCAGCCAAAACCAAAAATGGGTGATTACACTTGGTCAAATTTATAATAACAATGAAGATCAAAACAGTTACTAATCCTGCTCCTAAAGACAGTCTAGTACAGAGTTTTATAACCCCTCAACACCGTCCTGCCTGCAGGCTGCTGCCCTGTATTGTCTAGCTGTGGTTGTATCCTCTCCAGCAGTGTGCCTCTGCCAAGCTATCAGACTTTCAGTCTCAACTCTCAGGCTGCCTATTGCAGTACTGTTATCACCAGGCATTCAGGCCCCTTAAAATTATAAAATTGGCTTTTAAATCATGAGATTTTATTTTTTTATTGTATTTTTTTAATTTGCCTTTTGTTTTTTTAAACTTTAGGGTATACTTAGCTAATATCCTCAAGCTATGCTCCACAACCAGGGGTATGTCTACACTACGAAATTAGGTCGAATTTATAGAAGTCGATTTTTTAGAAATCATTTTTATAGTCGATTGTGTGTGTCCCCACACAAAATGCTCTAAGTGCATTAAGTCGGCAGACTGCGTCCACAGTACCGAGGCTAGCGTCGACTTCCGGAGAGTTGCACTGTGGGTAGCTGTGATTAGCTATCCCACAGTTCTCGCAGTCTCCGCTGCCCATTGGGATTCTGGGTTGAGATCCCAATGCCTGATGGGGTAAAAACAGTGTTGCGGTGGTTCTGGGTACATGTTGTCAGGCCCCCCTCTCCCTCCCTTCCTCCCTCCCTCTGTGAAAGCAATGGCAGACAATCGTTTCACATCTTTTTTCCTGGGTTACCTGAGCAGACGCCATATCACGGCAAGCATGGTGCCCGCTCAGCTCACCGTTACCGTACGTCTCCTGGGTGCTGGCAGACGTGGGACTGCATTGCTACACAGCAGCAGCTTATTGCCTTTTGGCAGCAGATGATGCATTACGATTGGTAGCCATCATCGTCATATTCCTGGGTGCTCTTTTAGCCGACCTCATGAGATTAGTCAGAGGTGCCTGGGAACACATAGGAATGACATGGCTGAATCACTCCCATCTTCTGCCGAGCAGCCAGGAGATGATGATGGCTTGCAGTCGTACTGCACCGTCTACTGCCAGCCTAATATGTAAAAGATGGATCAAAACAAGAAATTGACCTGATTTGTTTTGTGAAATCAACGGCCTGCTAAACCCAGGGTTTTGAGTTCAATCCTTGAGGGGGCCATTCTGTGTGACAGTTGTTTGTGTTTCTCCTTGATGCAAAGCCATCCCTTTTGTTGATTTTAATTCCCTGTAAGCCATGTCGTCAGTCACCCCTCCCTCAGTCAGAGCAACGGCAGACAATTGTTTCGCGCAAAACCAGGCGAGGAGGCGATGGCAGCGTGGTGATGAGAGGGACATGGTCATAGACTTCTCACAAAATATGGACTGGGCAATGTGCCCCAGCAATGTGCACATCGTGCTGATGAGCTCTGCATGAGCTCTGCAAACACGCTGGCCAAATAGGAAATGAAATTCAAAAGTTTGCAGGCCTTTTCCTGTCTACCTGTCCAGAGCGGTCACAATGGAGCACTCTGGGATAGCTCCCGGAGGCCAATAGCGTCAAATTGCATCCACACTATCCCAAATTTGACCCGGCAAGGCTGATTTCAGCGCTAATCCCCTCGCTGGAGGTGGAGTAAAGAAGTAGAAAAAAAGGGCTTAGTTGTGTGGACGGGTCCAGGGTTAAGTCGATAACGCTGCTAAATTCGACCTAAAGTAGTAGTGTAGACCAGGCCACAACCACCATGAGAGGTAGAGACTTAACTTTAAAAAAGTGAAAGCTGAGATTCTCACATAATTACATGCCTGTTGGATCAGGAGCTTTGAGAAAAACACCAAATATCACAAAACACATGATAAATTGACTAGAGTTGTCAGTGCTTCCTTTGTACTCTGCTCCCAGCCTGCTGCTTCCTGTGGCAGGGTGACATAAACACAAACACCTGTGCCTTATGAAGTAATTACAGAACTCTCTGACCAGGAAGCCCTGCTCTTTAGTAAGCTACCCCTGCAACACATCCTGGTCCTCTCTGGTACCTGTGGGACCTAGAACTCTATAACCACTCAACATCTCCCTTTCTTTATAATAAAAAAATTAAAACATAAATTATAAATGAATGTGTGTGTATACACACACACACACACACACACACACACACACAAAGAATTCAAAATAAAATTCAAATTCCATAAAAGTATTTACACTAAGTTTCTTTATCAATTCCATTTAAATAGCCTGAACAGTATTCTAAATATCAAGTTTTTGAGTGGGTCTGATCAGTCTTCTGGATTGGTTCTCACATTGGTTGGGTTTGCATATGGAATTCCTTGTGGAGGGGCTTGCTTCCTGACAGAGTACCTGCAGATCCCAGATCCTCTCTTTGTTTCAGTTGTGAAATATTGAATGTAAACCCGATTCTTCTGGAGAAGTCCTTTTGAAGTCTCAACTAGGTAGAATCTAGAAGTTTCTGCCAAGTTCAGACTCAGGGCAAAAAACCTAACTTGTTTTAAGACTAAGGCCTGGTCTACACTAAAAAGGGGGTTCGAATTAGGGTACGCAAATTCAGCTATGTGAATAGCGTAGCTGAATTCGAAGTACCCTAATTCAAACTACTCACCCGTCCAGACGCGGCAGGGTTGAACTCCACGGCTCCAAGGTTGACTCCGCCACCGCCATTTGCAGTGGTGGAGTACCGGAGTCGACCGCGGCGCTTCCGGAGTTCGAACTATCGCATCTAGATCAGACGCGATAGTTCGAACTCCGAGAAGTCGAACTCACCGCGTTGACCCGGACGGTAAGTGTAGACTAGCCCTAAGATTGTTAAGTTTATGCAGGGTATAGTATGATGAAATTGCCTACAATGTTATATGGCCCATCTGTGACTGCTATTAGTAAATACATCCAACAGCCAGAGATGGGACACAAGATAGTGAGGACTCTGAGTTACTACAGAGATTTCTTTCCCAGGTGTCTCTCTAGGGCAGTGGTTCTTAACCTTTACTGCAGCCTGCACTCCTTTGGTTCTCAAAATATGTTCTCACACCTTTTATCAAAAATCGTTGAAGTAGGTCAGTTCTTTAAACCTAGAAATATTTTTTTGTTTGTATATTACAGTAATCATTAAAAATGTATAATGTTAATAAATACATAGGTTTGATGAAACAAAGTAGTTGTACTTACGTGCCTGTGCTTATTTTGTGTTTTTGTGCCTAAACATGTTAGTCCGAGAGGGGCGGAGTGATGGGACATTATGAGCACTGGGGTATTGTAGGTGAGTGGCTGAAGTTTAGCATTACCTATGTGCTTTTGTAAAACCCTGTTAATTATTTCAGCTTTATTTAAAGGATTCTCAGTGTTAAATGCAATGATGACCCATAATGGATGTATTGTAAATGGTTTTATTATGAAGCAACAATTAAAAAAGTAGAGATTTAATAAAAGCAACAGAAAAATGTTCTAGTTGGAAATACATTTAGCAAATCAATTTTCTTAAGTAACCATCAATGCAATAACCTTTTCATTACATCAACAGAGTAAACTAAACTTAAGTCCAACAGTAACAGGCCACTTACAATCAAATGGGTGTGGAGGGGAGTTAAAGGTGAGTTAAATGCCTTGCCTCTGGCTCTTCTTGTTTGCTTGGGTTCTGGGGTTGAGTGCCTTGGCACAAAATTTTCAGGTCCATTATAGGGCTCAAAAAGCTGGACTCCTAGGGGAAGTGCAAGGTGAATGGAAGCCATAAGAACATAAAAATGGCCATACTAGGTCATACCAAAGATCCATCTAGTCCAGTATCCTGTCTTCCAACAGTGGCCAATTACAGGTGCCCCAGAGGGAATGAACAGAACAGGTAATCATCAAATGATCCATCCCCATGTCGCCCATTCCCAGCTTCTGGCCAACAGAGGCTACGGACACATCCCTGCCAATCCTGGCTAATAGCCATTGATGGACCTATCCTCCTGTGCGTTGTATGAAGAAAGACTTCCTTTTGTTTGTTTCAAACCTGCTGCCTATTCATTTCATTTGGTGACCCCTAGTTCTTGTGTTATTAGAAGGAGTAAATAACACTTCCTTATTTATTTTTGTCCACACGAGTCATGATTTTATAGACCTCAATTATATCCCCCCTTAATCATCTCTTTTCCAAGTTGAAAAGACCCAGTCTTTTCAATCTCTCCTCATATGGAAGCCATTCCATATCCCTAATTATTTTTGTTGCCCTTTTCTGAACCTTTTCCAATTCCAATATATCTTTGTTGAGATGGGGTGACCACATCTGCACACAGTATTCAAGATGTGGCTGTACCATGGATTTATATAGAGGCAACATGATATTTTATGTCTTCTTATCTATCCCTTTCTATTTCCATTCTCTCCTTTGTCTTGGTAATTCTATCCTTGGCCAAAGTCATGCATTCCCTGGCCACTGCAACACCATCCTTGGACATTGCCATGATCTCCTGGGAGCTGCATTTCTTTCTCCCTCTGAGTCCTCATGTACAGCCTCCACCTCTCAGTCAGACTGGCTTTCCTCTGACTCTTTCACAAGTTCTACAAACATCTTGTTCCAAGTCTTCCATTTTCCCCTCCTTGGGTTAACAGAGGCCCTGTCTTTGATGGTCTGGTTGTTGCAGGTGCCCTGGCTGTGAGAGAAGGGGGAAAAAAACCCCGATCATTTATTGTTCATATCCTAGACAAGGCATGATAGCTATTTTTAGTGTGTATTTGTGACCTTTCCTCCCTGAGACTCTTCTTAGGGGAACCTCAAAAATGGTAAATGGTCTGTATGTACAGAAGGTGCTGAGTGCATCTGAATTTCAGTCTACTGCATCTGCTTTCATGCTGTTAGGAGTGGGATAGAGTGGTGGTCGCTATGTTCCAGATTTGTTTTTTCCATTTTGTTTGGGTGGTAGAGATGCTACTGTGTTATCAGAAGTGTAAAGGGAGGGTTATGGGGGGTATGGGGAGTGAGCTGGGTAGTAACCTCCTCTACATCCCCTTTAGGCTGTCCTCACTCTTGATGTTATGCTCAGGCAGATGACTAGGAAGCATAGAATGGTCTTATTCAGAAAGGCAAAAGGCAGACCAGTGAGATCCTCTGTGAAGTTATTCACCAGGATGGTCCCCCCCAGAAGCTCTTCAGGAGTGGAAGTCATGCAGGCTATTCTGGGTGGAATGGGTGTGTGGTTATTCCCTGTAATGCATGCAGGCTATTCTGGGTGGAATGGGTGTGTGGTTATTCCCTGTAATGGACAAAACAAAATGGAGCTATTTCTCAGTCTTAAGTTCTGCTATATCTCCCCTGCAGACACAGCAAGTGCAGAGACAAATATGAAGAGCACTGCAGTGATTGTCAGCTACAATGCATATTACAGGGCCTTTGTGCCTCAGTGAGAAGCCCTGAAGCTTGTGGCTTGACCGGGCAAGCAATGTGCACTTATGCCTCATGTAATCTATGAAAACTAGCCATATTTTCTTTTCCTGTAACTGCCTCAATAAACTGCCTCAATAAACTGTTTAATTTTGCACAAATGGATGCCTTTGGTATTTGAATCTGCCACGGTATGGGGGCGGAGTACAGACTGTGACTGGGCCATGCTGGAGGATGCCGTTTTGAAGCAGTGCAAAGGATGGTAGAGAGAGGTGGGGAATTCTACTTCACATCTATATACCAACAATAATAAATAAAATGTAAAAATAGATATTTACATGCTAAAGCTCCTGACTCTTCAGTCCAGCCTGGGTTTCCAGCTTAGGGCTTGGGTTCAGCTGATTCAGGGGTTCAGCTGATTTCCAGCAGGCTTCCCTCAGGGTACTGAGTCCCCTCTCAGGGGGCAGTTCTGCTCCAGCATCCACCTGCTCATCCTCCAATGGGTCTAGTCATTCATTGTCATGGGGGAAAGAGTGCAGGCCACAGGCTTTGAATAGTGCTGGAACAGGTTGTACTATCATTGTATGGATTCCTGTCCAGTTCATTCAAAAATGGACAGGTCACATGTCCCCTGCTGGATTGTCTTTTTATTCCTCATTTCAATGTACTTTCTCCTGAGCTGCTTGCTTTTATCCAGCACTGGGCAGCTCCCCAGTCATGACCCCTCAAGGACATCTGCTTTGCAATGTCATAGAACTGTAGGACTGAAAGGGACCTCAAGAGGTCATCTAGTCCAGTCCCCTGCGCTCTGGCTGGGTGTGAGGGCTCTGGGGTGGGGCCAGTAATGAGGAGTTCATGGTGTGGGAGGGGGCTCTGGGCTAAGGCAGTGGGTTGAGATGCAGACGGGGGTGATGGCTCTGGCTGTGGGTGCGGGCTCTGGTGTGGGCTCAGGGATGAAGGATTTGGAGTACAAGAGGAGTCTCCAGGTTGGGGCTGAGGGGTTCAGAGTATGGGTGGGGGCTCCGGGCTGGGGCAGGGGGTTGGTGTGTGGGGGAGTGAGGTCTCGAGCTGGGGATGTGGGCTCTGGGGTGGGGCCAAGGATGAGGGGTTTGGGGTGAAGGAGGGGGCTCTGAGCTGGGGGGTGGAGCCAAGGGGTGTGGGAGGGGGTATGGGCTCTGGGCTGGGGGTGCGGGTTCCATGGTGGGGCCAGAAATGAGGGGTTTGGGGTGTGGGAGAGAGCTCCGGGCTGGGGCAGGGAGTTGGGTCTGTGTCGGGGCGAGGGCTCTGGATTGGGGTACAGGCTCTGGTGTGGGGCTGGGGATGAGGATTTAGGGTGCAGGAGGGGGCTCCAGGCTGGGGCTGAGGGATTCAGAGTTCAGGAGGGTGCTGGGGCAGTAGTTTGAAGTGTTGGGGTGTGTGAGAGCTCAGGTTAGGGGTGTCAGGTATCAGAGGGGTAGCCGTGTTAGTCTGGATTTGTAAAAGCAGCACAGAGTCCTGTGGCACCTTATAGACCAGGGATCAGCAACCTTTCAGAAGTGCTGTGCCGAGTCTTCATTTATTCACTCTGATTTAAGGTTTCACGTGCCAGTAATACATTTTAACGTTTTAGAAGGTCTCTTTCTAGAAGTCTATCATATATAACTAAACTGTTGTATATAAAGTAAATAAAGTTTTTAAAATGTTTAAGAAGCTTCATTTAAAATGCAGAGCCCCCTGGACCAGTGGCCAGGATCCAGGCAGTGTGAGAGCCAGTGAAAATCAGCTTGTGTGCCGCCTTCGGCATGCGTGCCATAGGTTGCTTACCCCGTTATAGACTAACAGGCGTATTGGAGCATGAGCTTTTGTGGGTGAATAGCCACTTTGTCGGGTGCATGTGGTGGAAATTTCCAGGGGCAGGTGTATATATATGCAGGCAAGAAGCAGGCTAGAGATAATGAGGTTAGTTCAGTCAGGGAGGATGAGGCCCTCTTCTAGCAGTTGAGGTGTGAACACCAAGGGAGGAGAAACTGCTTTTGCAGTTGGCTAGCCATTCACAGTCTTTGTTTAATCCTGAGCTGATGGTGTCAAATTTGCAGATGAACTGAAGCTCAGCAGTTTCTCTTTGAAGTCTGGTCCTGAAGTTTGTTTTTTTTGTTTTTTGTTTTTTGCTGCCTCTGGAAATTTGCACTACATGCATCCGACGAAGTGGGTATTCACCCACGAAAGCTCATGCTCCAATACGCCTGTTAGCCTATAAGATGCCACAGGACTCTTTGCTTCTTTTACAGGTTAGGGGTGCAGACTCTGGGGTGGAGTTGGAGATTAGGGATTTGTGGTGCAGGAGGGTGCATTGGACTGGGACTGAGGGGTTCTGAGTGCGTGAGTGGGATCAGGGCTGGGGCATGTGAGGGGGCAAGGTGTACAGGCTCCAAGCAGTGCTTACCTCAAGCTGCTCCCGGAAGCTGTGGCATGTCCCCTCTCTGGCTTTTAGGTGGATGCACAGCCAGATGGCTCTGCACACTGTCCCATCTGCAGGTGCCACCCCCGCTGCTCCCATTGGTCATGGTTCCCGGCTAATGGGAGCTGTGGAGCCGGCACTTTGGGCGGGGCCAGCATTCGGTGTTCCCTGGCTGCCCCTACACATAGGAGCCAGCTTCCTGGAGCCACACAAAGCCATGGAAGGCAGCTTGCCTTAGCTCTGCTGTGCTGCCAACCAGGCTTTTAATGGCCAGGTCAGCAGTGCTGACCGGAGCCACCCAGGTCCTTTTTCGACTGGGTGTTCCAGTTGAAAACTGGACACCTGGCAATCCTATCAACAGGTGATGCTCTCCCACCGATTTACCTTCTGCATCTGGGGGAAGTGGAGTACAGATGTCGAAGGAAGAGTGGTCTCCCATCAACATAACATGTCTTCAGCAGCCCCTCTAAATCACCACTGCTGCATCGATCACAGCAGTGCTGATTTAGCCCATAGTGTAGACATGGCCTGAGAGATGCTGAGCATCAGTAAGTCTTATTAATATCATATTATCCATCACAGTGAAAATACAGCTGTGCAATGGTCAGAAGGTATTTACTACTATGCCATCTAGTTCTTACCCCAGCATAGAGGGTACCAGGAGCATGTAGAGGGCATGCTAGGAACTGTGTAATATGGTGGAATTTCACATATCCACACTCCTAAATCTTTGAATGTAGATAAAAACAAATAAAAATAAAACAAAAACCTGCAATCTCCCAAAAATTGTTTGCTTTCAATAGAACTGGTTATCGTCAAATTCTTTGTGAAAAAAATGTTAAATCTTTATTGGGATGGATCATTTTAATAGAAATTAAATTAAAAAACAAAATTGAATACATGCCCTTGCCTTTTTGTTTAGAGTAACCGTTTGAAGGGTCAGTCTTTTAGTAAATGCAAGAAAAATAGACTACTCACAGAGGCACACAAAAAGCATTTGGAGGAAGCTTATAACCCATGTTATTATTTCTTAGGCCTGGTCCACACTAGGACTTTAATTCGAATTTAGCAGCGTTAATTCGAATTAACCGTGCACCTGTCCACACCACAAAGCTATTTAATTCGACATAGAGGGCTCTTTAGTTCGACTTCTGTACTCCTCCCCGACGAGGGGAGTAGTGCTAAATTCGACATGGCTATGTCGAATTAGGCTAGGTGTGGATGCAAATCAACCTTAGTAGCTCCGGGAGCTATCCCACAGAGCACCACTCTGTTGATGCTCTGGACAGCAGTCCGAGCTTGGATGCTCTGACCAGCCACACAGGAAAAGCCCCGGGGAAATTTGAATTCCTTTTCCTGTCTGGCCAGTTTGAATCTCATTTCCTGTGTGGACGTCGTGGCGAGCTCAGCAGCACTGGCAACGATGCAGAGTTCTCCAGCAGAGGAGTCCAGGGAATCTCAGACTAGAAAGAGGGCCCCAGCATGGACTGACCAGGAAGTCTTGGATCTCATTGCTGTGTGGGGCGATGAGTCTGTGCTTTCAGAGCTGCGCTCCAACAAACGGAATGCAAAGACCTATGAGAAGGTCTCCAAAGCCATGGCACTCAGAGGATACAACCGGGATACAACGCAGTGCCGCGTGAAAGTCAAGGAGCTGAGACAAGGCTACCAAAAAATCAGAGTGGCAAACGGACGCTCCAGAGCCCAGCCCCAGACATGCCGGTTCTACGAGGCACTGCATGCCATTCTCGGTGGGTCTGCCACCACTGCCCCACCAGTGTGCGTGGACTCTGAGGATGGGATACTGTCGACGGACTGTTCCTCGGAGATGTTCGCGGATGGGGAAGATGAGGAGGATGAGGCAGTCGACAGTGCTTACAACGCTGATTTCCCCGACAGCCAGGATCTCTCACCCTCACTGAGATCCCCTACCAACCCTCCCCAGCCGTTACCCCGGACCCTGAATCAGGGGAAGGATCAGTCTGTAAGTGCTTTAAACATGTTAATATTTATTTTTAATGGAGCAGGAATAGTTACTAGTTGAAAAGAAGGTCAATATATATGGGGATGGAACAGATATCCTCTTGGGAGATTTCCGAGAAGCTCTCCTGCAGGTAATCGAAAAGCCTCCGCATGAGGTTCCTGGGGAGAGCTGCCTTATTGGGTGCTCCGTGGTAGCACACTTTTCCGCGCCAGGCTATCATCAGGTACTCCGGGAGCATTGCCTCCACGAGCATGGCAGCATAGGCCCCTGGTTTGTGCTGGCTTTCACGCAGCATGCGCTCTCTATCTGCCTCAGTGACCCTCCTCAGGGTGATCTCGCTCGGAGACTCCTGCATTTAATTACAGTAATTTGTGTACTATTAGTATTGGGAGTGCTTCACTGTTCCTTTGCATAACAATGAGCGACACTTTACAGCCACGTGGTGGAGGCTGCAGAGTGGCAGCATACAGGGATCTTTCCCAGGGAACAGACGCGAGGGGGTGCAACAGGGGCAGAGTTTATGCTTTCAGGATTGCCTGTAGCATGAGGACAGTGGTATACATTGACTTTTAAGCAGCCAAAAGTTTTTGGCTTACCATGCCTGGCTGCTCCACGGATTCTGCTGTCCTGCCCCGCTTGTCTGATCTGCAGTGCAATCCCCCAGGCAATGAAAGCGAATTCCGAAAATTCGAACTTTCCCTGAGTGAGTGCTGTGCATGGTCTTGTTCACAGAGACTGACTAGACTATGTTTCTTCTTTGCAAAACTGTATCTTTATAAGGAAGTCAATCCCTTTTTCCCATCACACAGCTGCAACTGTATCCCGACCTGCTCCAGCATGCCCCTCACAGAGGCTGGCGCAGATTAGGCGGCGCAAGAATAAGACACGGGATGAGATGTTCGCAGAACTTATGGGCTGCTCCCGAGCTGAGGCGGCCCAGCAGAGCCAGTGGAGGGAGAACCTCTCTCAGCAGCAGCGCTCACACAGCGAACGGGAGGACAGATGGCGTCTGGAGGACCAGCAGGTGACTCAAACGCTGCTTGGACTAATGAGGGAGCAAGCGGACACACTCAGGCGCCTTATGGATGTTCTGCAGGACCGCAGGCAGGAGGACAGAACCCCCCTGCACTGTATCTGCAACCGCCCTCCCCCGCCACAAAGTCCAATACCCCCCTCACCCAAAATAACAAGAAGGAGGTGCGCCAGGGGCCGTGAAAACTGTCACTCCACCCCAGCAGAGTGCTCAAGTACCAAAAAGCTCTCATTCGCTAAATTTTGAGAAGTCCTTCCCTTCCTGGATCACCCAAGCCCAAATCCCAGTTTCATCCCCTCATTGTGTAGTTGATTATTAAAAATAGTTTGCTGTTCATTACTGTTTCCGTCATGTTTCTTTACAGAAGACTTTGTGTGAAGGGGGGGGAGGGGTTTGGTAATTGCATAGGACGGTCACCATTACCTGGGTACAGACACGGGGGCAGGATCTACAGCAGGTCACACACAACGTGCAGTCACTAGGCACCCTGGTCAGTCTGGGAGGTGTTTTTCATGTTCTGTGCATAGGCGGCAGGTGCCCTGCTCCAGCTATATTTGGAGCTGGGTCTCTGCCCCGGCCCTGCCTGGATCGGGCCCTGGCCCCCACGGGCCTCCCCCCGCCCCGCCGCGCTGCGTACCTGCCTGACAGTAGAGCGGCTCCCCGCAGAAATGCTGTCTGGTGCCCCAGGGTCCTAGCGCCTGCCACACACAAATGGCAAGGCAGGCTGCCCTTACCCTGCCCTTCCACCATAGCCCTGAGCCTCTCCAATGCCCCAAGCCCTCAGCCCCAGCCAGAGCCCTCATCCCCCTACACCACCTCCCCCTTCCCACACACCCCTCACCCCTTCCTACGCCCAAACCCCCAGCCCAGAGCCTGCACCCCTCACCCCTTCCTTCACACCCACCTGTAAACGTCCTCCCCCCAGTCCTCCCCCGCCACAAGGCCACATAGCCCCCGCACACAGAGTCCCGAAAAGGAGGGATGGCAGGCTTCATTGAAACAACCAGTCTGGCAGTGCAGACCGCTCTAGGGGCAGAAGCCTGTCATTCCTCGAGTGTAGAAGCGGTCTGTACATCACTGCACACCCTACCCACCACAGTCTGCGTCCCTGTTTCAACCCTTTAACGCGAATTCATTAGTAAAGAAAACGTTGTTAATTAACAATATTCCATTAACTTTATTTTTAAACGTGTGTTGGAAGGGGGGAAACGTGGTGAACGGGGTATGTAACGGCAAAAGAAAGTCAACTGTAACTGAAAGAGGGGCAGGTTCAGCTTCTCTGTAAAGAAGCTGAACAGTCACAGGTTACCCTGCAACCTGAGGAATCTATCTTTCAAAGCCTCCTGGATGCACAGCGCTTCCCGCTGGGCTCTTCTAATTGGACGGGTGTCTGGTTGAGCGTAATCAGCAGCCAGGCGATTTGCCTCAACCTCCCATCCCGCCATAAAGGTCTACCCCTTGCTCTCACAGAGATTGTGGAGCACACAGCAAGCAGCAATAACAATGGGGATATTGGTTTCGCTGAGATCTGAGCGAGTCAGTAAGCTTCGCCATCTCCCCTTGAGACGTCCGAAAGCACACTCCACCACCATTCTGCACTTGCTCAGCCGGTAGTTGAAGAGTTCCTTGTCGCTGTTCAAGGCGCCTGTATAGGGCTTCATGAGCCAGGGCATTAGCAGGTAGGCTGGGTCCCCAAGGATCACTGTAGGCATCTCCACATCCCCAACAGTTATTTTGTGGTCCGGGAAGAAACTACCTTCCTGCAGGCGTCTAAACAGAGCAGAGTTCCTGAAAACACGTGCGTCATGAACCTTGCCCGGCCACCCGACGTTGATGTTGGTAAAGCGTCCCCTATGGTCCACCAGAGCTTGCAGCACCATTGAAAAGTAGCCCTTTCGGTTAATATACTGGCTGGCCTGGTGGGCTGGTCCCAGGATAGGGATGTGAGTCCCATCTATAGCCCCACCGCAGTTTGAGAATCCCATCGCGGCGAAGCCATCTATGACGACCTGGACGTTTCCCAGGGTCACTACCTTCGAAAGCAGTAGCTCAACGATTGCGTTGGCTACTTGCATCACAGCAACCCCCACGGTAGATTTGCCCACGCCAAAGTGGTTCGCTACTGACCGGTAGCTGTCTGGCGTGGCAAGTTTCCAGAGGGCTATGGCCACTCGCTTCTGCACACTCAGGGCTGCTCGCATGCGGGTGTCCTGGCACTTCAGGGCAGGGGACAGCAAGTCACACAGTTCAAGGAAAGTGCCCTTACGCATCCTGAAGTTTCGCAGCCACTGTGATTCATCCCAGACCTGCAGCACTATGCGGTCCCACCAGTCCGTGCTTGTTTCCCGGGCCCAGAATCGCCGTCCCATAGCATGAACATGACCCATTGCTACCATGATCTCCACGGCGCAGCGTACCGTGCTTTCTGAGAGGTCTGTGCCACTCTGAGACTTCATGTCCTCACCGCGCTGCCGGAGCCTCCTCGCCCGATTTCTCAGCATCTGACTGTTGAAGAGGTGTACGATAAGGTGTGAGGAGTTGACAACGGCCATAAGTGCAGCGATGATCGCAGCGGGCTCCATGATCGCAGTGGAGTGCTGTGGCGTCCGCGCTGTCACTAACAGGAAAAGTGCGCGAACTGATTTCCCGCCGGCGGGAGTGGAATGCTGACAGTTACCCAAGACCACCCTCGACACAGTTTTCCCCCCAGCATGCATTGGGGGGAAATCCCAGAATTCCAATGGGCAGCGGGGATAGCTTCCCACAGTGCACCGCTTCCAATGTCGACGCTTGCCCCGTTAGTGTGGTCTCACAAAGTCGAATTAGTGTCCTTACTGTGGACACACAAATTCGACTTTGTAAGGTCGATTCTACAAATTCGACTTAAGTTGATTCGAACTACTCTTGTAGTGTAGACATACCCCTAGGGAAATAAAACCTTTTTATTATCTTTTATTTGCAAGAAACAGTCTAGGTTGTTTAAATATATTTAATAAAACTCAACAAGCCATAGATCTTCTGAGCAACAAATAAACTGGCTGGATAGAACAGAGGTTCCCAAACTGTTTTTTTGCGGTGGCCCTCTTTGGAGATTCATATCCCATGTGTGCCTCTCTCCTGCTAAGAACCAGTATTTCGGTGGACGCCTGGTGTCTGAGAGCCTGTCCTGGCTGGGGTGCCCTGCTGCTCCCTGGCCCATGAGCATCCCTTGCCTGGGACATGGTCTGGGCAGGCAGCCCCAGCAGGATACAGATAGCTGGTTTACATCCCTCTCCTTGTGCTCCCACTCCTGGGTCCCCACCCAGAATCACTTACAGGCCATAGGTGCCTCTGGCCTTGGCACAAACCTCAGCATACATGCACAAGAGCCTGCACTAGTGGGAGGGACTACCTCTCAGCCTCTGGAGAGGTGAGCGAGCTGGAATTCCCAAACACAACATCTCTCTTGTGTAGGGAGAGGTCATGGCCCATCTGTCCTCGTCCTGCTCTCCTCTTTCTTCTGCCAGTCTGGCAGAAGGAGACTCAGGTTTTGAAAGGAATTCTTATTTTATCAACAATATTTAGAAGACGCAAAAAAAATTAACCAGTCAGGACTTTGCACCCACCTATAACCTTGTCTGTGCCCTCTCCCCACTACCAGTGCACTGGTTGAAAACCAATGGTTTAAACATAATCAGGTACACTTATGTATTTTGGATAAAAACACCACCAGACAATTGGACATTATTCCTACAGCAACTACATTCAGTCTAAGTTTTTTTTCCTATGGAAAAAAAACATGTTTAAGTGAGCAGGTTGTTAAGAGATTGGAATCTTCAGTTTTCCTACAAGATATATTAACCTCTGCTGTAACTTCCTGTATTAGCACAATTCTTCTTTAGATCCATTAGCAGAATATCCATCAAGCAGATGTATCTCACTACAAAGGTTGGGGCACATTAATCCTAGCACTTGTCATTAGGCATTTAAGTGTAATGTTATCCATCCCTTGTGTGTTTTGCTAGACAGCAGAAGGTCAGAATACACAGGTTCACTCTGGATAAGCAGATTACTCAGTTGAGCATTTCTATAGTTTAATTAAAACCCTGTCCCAAACACTTAGTTTAATCTCCATGTGTATAGACATTAGGAATGTGCTTTCATTGGAAAGCTCAAATTTTATATCTAGGGTCAAGTTACACTCATGCAAATCCTTAAAGTAAAGTTTTAGAATCAGGTTTGGTGTTGGTGAGACATTTGAACTACAAAGCTTAATTTATCAGACAGGAAATGTAAGAGAGTTCTGCTAGGAGTGACATTACTATCACTAATAGTTAGGGCCCTACCAAATTCACGGTCCATTTTGGTCAATTTCATGGTCATAGGATTTTAAAAATCAAAATAATAAATTTCATGATTTCTGCTATTTAAATTTGAAATTTCAGAGTGTTGTAATTGTAGGGGTCCTGACCCAAAAAGGGATAGGACCCCTACAATGTCCTACCTTGTGGGAGGTTCGGAAGGTCATTGTAGGGGATGTTGTGGTACTGTTAGCCTTACTTCTGCGCTGCTGCCACTGCCTTCATAGAATATCAGAGTTAGAAGGAACCTCAGGAAGTCATCCAGTCCAATACCCTGCTCAAAGCAGGACCAATCCCTAGACAGAATTTTGCCTTAAATGGTCCCCTCAAAGATTGACCTTACAACCCTGGTTTTAGCAGGCCAATGCTCAAACCACTGAGCTCTCCCTCCTCCCTGGGAGCCCCAGCACTGAAGGCAGAGCTGCTGCCAGCAGAAGCACAGACGTAAGGATGGCATGGCACTGCTGCCTTCAGAGCTGGGCGCCTGGCCAATAGCCACCGCTCTGCGGTTGCTCAGCTCTGAAGGCAGTGCAGAAGTAAGAATAGCAATACCACAATCCCTCTAATATAAACTTACAACCCTCTGCTTCAACTCTCTTTTGGGTCAGGACCCCCAATTTGAGAAAGGTTGGTCTCCCCCATGAAATCTGTATAATATAGGGTAAAAGCACACAAAAGACCAGATTTCACAGCTGTACATTTGGTAGGACCCTACTAATAGTAGTATTCAAAGTGAAAAAGCCATACACTGTGTTCTCCACCTTTGTTACTTCTATAATTATTTCACCTGAGAATCAATTTTTCCTATAGTATAAAAGTTAACATTTGCCCCAAAATCATATGCTTGAATTTTTTTTCGGCCTAAAATATCTCTTTTTTGGTGTGCATAACTGAAATAATAGAGAAAGAATACAAGATAGTGTGGTGTTGTATAAAGGTTTCATCACATTATTTTGGAAAAGATTCATTATTTGTGAACATCAAAGCCACAAGTACTAATAAAACCTTTATATAGTATCATGACACCATCATATCTTGTTTGTTTCACATATTTTACACAGTCACCTTTAAAAATGTTTTAGGGAGTTTAAAATATTTGTATTAATATGTTTTAAAATCCTTCCACTGCAAACTGGACCTATGTTGTGTGGCAAGACCTCTTGGTTTCTGTGGCATTTTGGTAGAGCAGACTGGAATTCTGCAAGTTTCATTTAAATTAAAAATGATTATTCTTTTCCATAGAAAAATATATTTTTATTGAATTTTAATAAGAAAATAAGTAATGTAGCTGGGACAGTAACCTCCATATTTATTTTGATATTAAATCCATTTTATTCTGTTCTTACATTTACAGGGATCAATCCTCTGACCTAGTTCCTCATGCTATTCACTACCCTAGCAGCACACAGCTTGTGGAAAGCTCCCTAAAGGAGAAGATGACTTTGGGTTTCCCATAGCCAGTTCAATGCCACCTGCTCTTTATTAGGTTGATTTGTTTCAGGTTACTTTTATTTTTGGTTGATTGGAGGTTTTTAGGATGTTCTTAGTCATTTTATGATGGGAAAAACCTTTTAAAACAGGGAAGTTTTGCAGCATTTCTTAAAGATGGTCAAATTCTGGATTCACCTGATAGCTGGAATTGTGTTTCATAGTGAGATCCACTCAGACAAAAATGCATTGTCCCTAGCTTTCTCATGCTTCATCCTGGGCTTTCTGATCTGCATTGTCCCAGAAGAGCAAGCTGTCACAGTGTTCAAAGATCAAAATACAGTCTTTAATGTAGCCAGGGATCGATCTATTAATTGTGTCAACTATTAGAACCAAAGACTTAAACTGTCATTGAAAATGAGTGGAAGCCAGTGGAGGGCATTGAGCATGGGTCTGACATGCTCACAGTAGCCTAAAGCTTATTGTTTGGCTGTACCCACTTTATCAAATGATCCAGATTGCTCTGTACCGATAATCTGTCTCTATCATTATTTACCACCCCCTAACCTTTGTGCAGACTTTATCAGCAGTAACAATATATTTTCTTACAGGTCACTGATAAAAATATCCAGTAGTGTTGGACCAGAAACCAGTAACTGTAGGACTCCATGCAAATCACTCTAATTTGTTGAGGACTCCCCTCAGAGCATAAAAATGTATTCAACACTTTTGCCTATTCTGCATCATTTTTCACTATTTTATCATCTCCATCCAGTAATCAACGAATGTCAATGTTAGGATTTCTTTAGTTCCCAATGTATTTAAAAAAATGCCTTAACCCCGTTAATCATAGAAAGTTCGTTAATATCTTTTAGCTTTCCTTATCAGTTGCCTATTTTTTAACATTTAATGCACAATAATTTAGCCTCCCCCTTTTTCATTTGTTATATATTTATTTCTTATTTTTATTGCTGTTTTCTATAACTCTCATTGAGAATGCATATATGTATTCTTTCATGACTGTGGAATTACAGTGTTTGGCGCATTTCCTACCTCAAAGATCAAGATTATGCTTCTGGCTCTTGTGAAACATGATGAGTCATTTAAACTTTCTGTTCCTCATTAACTCTAGGGAATGGACCTGTGCACATTCCTCCTAAGTAAAGAAGGCATGAGAGTTGGGGGTTGGGAAAGTCATTGAACTAGGGTAGTTTCTTTTACTGTATAAAAGTAGCTACAGTTGATTTGGAGGGCAATGGTGAAAATATTTTCCTGCCAGGTCTTTATTTTCTTCATCAGTTTCATAGCAGAAACTTCTCAGGTTTTCAAATAACAGCACTTTCTTAAACATTTTACTATTTCTGTCTTTGAAAACTGGCTCTTGCAGGGACCAATTTTATAATCTAGTTATGTTTTAAAATTTAGTGGTGTGACCTTATTGGGAAGATTAAAGGATAAAAACAAAATATGAAGCTACAAAAATTTGAAGACCTGATTAAGGTTTTAAAACCTCAAAATGTATTTTTGCATTTAATCAGTATTTTCAGAAAACAAACTAGTTGTCAATAAAATGTAACCCTAAATATTTGGAAGCATGAGGATTTTATTTTATTTTATTTTGGTATGCAGGATCAAATAATCTTATGAGGAAACTGTAGTTGTGACTTTAAATATGTTCTAGCCATAATAAAAGCACAAACACTTGCTGAGCTGAAGTTGGAACCTTGGTCAGTCAGCTTCAGAAACACAACCTCCTTTCACTTCAGGTAAAAGTTAGCCCTCACATATGGAAATATCCTAATGCTCTTTTTAAACTGCAACAATCATTAGAGGGCATCATGATCTCATACCCCCACGTTTGGTTCTGTGCAGGCATACCTTGTCTTTGCACAGAGCCTAGCTGAAGTCAAAGGCACCCTCATTGCAACATGAGATCCTTAGTGCCTCATTCTGTTCCCAGTGAAATCAATGGCAAACAACTTCCAATGACAGTAGGAGCAGGATTGAACCCATAACTCTTTCGGAATTCAAAGGCAGCAGGATTGGGCTAGAAACTATCCACAACAAAAGATGTTAAAAATTTTACTTAATTACAACCACTTTTCTTCACACAAGTTTTCAAGGAGAATTAATAATATGAAAATGTTGGAGGGTTAATAAAAGCTGTTTTAGAGCTAGAAGGCTCCAAAACAACATAAAGTCATAGATTCCTAGGCCAGAAAGGACCACTGTCTTCACCTAGTCTGGCCCCCTTTATCACAGAAGCCATAGAACTTCCCTAAGATAATTCCTGTTTGAGTGAGGGCTTATCTTTTAGAAAATATCATTGTGTATCAGTGACCTTCTCTCTTTATTATTTTTGTGTCATCTGCAAACTTTATCCATAATGGTTTTGTATTGTCTCGCAGGTCATTGATAAAAGTCTTAAATAATGTAAGTCCAGTCATTCCAGGACTCCATTAACAATACATCTTTTTGATGATGATTCCTTATTTACAGTCACCTTTTGACTGTTAGCCAGTTTTTACTCCACTTAAAGTGTGCCGTGTTAATTTTGTATCATTCTAGTTTTTTAATCAAAATGTGGTGTGGTACACCAACACTATTACTTTAATCAACCAAACTTATCTCATCAAAAAAAGATATCAATTTAGTTTAACGGATCCATTTTACATAAACCCTTATTGATTAGCTTCAGTTATATTACTCTCCTTTAATTATTTATTAATGTAGTTCTATATCAGCTGCTTCATTATCTTGCCCAGGATCAGTGTCAGACTGATAAGCCTATGGTTACCCACGTCATCCCATTTACCCTTTTCAAATATTGGCACATTAGCTTTCTTTCTATCATCTGGAACTTTCCCAGTGTTCCTATAATTATTGAAAATAAACAATAATCATCCAACAAGCTCCTCAGTCAACTCTTATAAAATTCTTGAGTGCAAGTTATCTAGACCTGTGGATTTAAAATTGTCTAACTTTAGTAGCTGCCATTTAACATCTTCCTGAGTTACTAGTGGAATGGAAAGACTTACCATCATCATATGAAATGACCATATAATCTGTTTTTTCCCAAATACAGAAGAGAAATTTTATTGGACACTTTTGCCTTTTCTGCATTATAATTGATAACTCGACCGTTTCCAACTTGTAATGGACCAGTATCATTATTAGGATTCTCTTTGTTCCTAATATAAAGATTAAACTACAAGGAAGCATAAATAGGGCTTTATAATGTAAATTGACTGCAACTGTCACTTGGAGTGACAAATACCCCTCCATATTCTTATATAGATCATATGTGGAAATAATATATATTCAATAACTTTATTTATATCTCTGAAATTTACCATGCACCTTTGACTACCTCACCTGCTCCCTCTCCATTAATCAATCTCCCTCAGGGCTTATTCTAACCATCCAAGTTCATGAGCAGCTCAAAAAGTAAGCATTTTGAAAAAGCCAGCCCGCTAGAGAGAGGTTTTCATTTACTCCCTATTGATGGAACTAAGCCAAGCTCCATGGTGCTTTGCAGCCAGGCCAAAGGTGAAATGGAAAAAACACTGTTTGGGATCACTAAACAACTTCCCAAGGCATCTTTAATAAGCAATAGTTCCCCATTCACAAACACTGAATTTGAGTCTGAAGCAAGAAAACCCTTATTAGGGGAAAAGGTGTTGGGTTTCCCCTGAGACCTTTTCTGAACAGCTTAATGAGTCTCCTCTTTGGAGCCCTTGTAGGATTTTAATTAAATAACATGTTTTGTTTAAAATTTTTGACACTTTTTACTGTATACACTGCATGTTTTATGGAAGTGCACACTTTTTGTAAATTGCAAGTTATCAGCAGATGACGTATTTAAGTTGTTTACCTTTTAAAACTGCAATTTTTATTTTTATATTTATTTTAAGTGTTTTACAGGCAAAATAACTTTTTTGGCCTAGGTTTTGATAATTGCTGTATTTTAGCAACATTGTGTTTTACTACTGTTTTTACTCCCCTGCTTCTCCTCCCCCCATTTTTTTTTGTATTATAACTATCACACACAACTTTTTTGACAGGCAGTTTTTAAACTGCTGTTCTTTCTTTCTTTCTTTCTTTCGCACTACAATTTGTTAGTTGTTTTGTGCCCAGGTTACAGTTCTACTAGTACATCTGAAAGCAGTTAAGCCATATAGAAATTTCTATTTCTTTTAGTGATTTTAACTAAATTGTCTATAGTTAAACAATTTAAACCAGATTGGTTTTGTACCTGCAGCAGCCAGCACAACTGATTATTTACAGACACATTTAGTGGGAAGGGCCCATTTCCTTCAGAGTGTCTGTTAAGGCTTTTTTTGGGGGGGAAAGCATAGTTGTGGTACTTTTCACCACCTGACCTTCCTTTTGTATAATTTGTTCAACTACCAGGCATGACTGCACCAAATTATACTGGTATAACTGGGTTTCATTATTAAACCAAGCATATTTTTTCTTTTTAACACTTTAATTTCCTCTTTTTAACATTGTAACATCCTTTTAGCACTTTATTATTTTACTATCCCTGACTATTTAGTCCCCAAGATCTGCAGAGTTAATTTGTGCAAAACCTTTTTTAACTGCACATTAAAATTACTTATTTTATCTTTTTCACTGTTTAATAAGACACTTTGTGTGATAAACTCAGGACAGACAGCTGCAAGGGAGCGGTAGGAGTCAGTCCCAGAGGGTTAAAAGGCCCTCCCTCCCTTATCAACTGGGAGACAACTACAGGTCAATCAGGTTCAGCTGAGAAAGGGTTACCAAGGTAGCAAATTAGAATCAGCTGAGGGGGAGCTACCTGAGGGTAATTAGGATCAGCTGATTCCAACTTGGGGCTGCCTGAGACCTTTTTAAACCCCTCCCTGGGAGGAAGAAGGGGGGAGAGCAGAGAGAGAAGGAGCCCTGCTGCCAGGAGTGCTGGAGCAGCAAGACAGCAAGCCTCACCAGGAGGAGAGGCGGTACTCTCTCCCACAAGGGAGAAAAATACTTTAAAAAGGACTGGTGGAGAGATGGGGAGCAGACTTCCCCTGTGTCCTAAGGGGGACCGCGTTACCCAAGCCTGTCTCACCAGGGCTAAAAGCAGCAGAGGCTGGGGAGACTGAGAAGGTGCCTTGCCACACGTGGTGTCAGGGGTGGGATGTGAGTGAGACTTCGTGGCAAACCATCTCGGGGCAGGGTAAAGCACCCCCCCCCCCAAAAATGGAAGATGTAGTAAAGGCATTGGTGCAGGCCACTGCCGCCCAACAAGAAGCTACCAGGGTGCAGATAGCTGCCCAGCAGGAGGCAGTGCGAATACAGCAGGAGACAAATCAACTCCTGATGAGCCAGGTGGCTCAGGATCGAGCCACCCTGCATGAGGTTGTGAACCAGAGCTAAAGGCCCTGACCACCCTAACGCACGGCCCCCATGGGACTCGGCCCCTGCATGCAAGCCACTACTTACAGAAGATGACGATGGATGATGACGTGGAGGCATATCTCCTTGCGTTTGAGAGAACGGCCCGGCGGGAGGCCTGGCCCCAAGACCAGTGGGCCAGTATCCTGGCTCCTTTTCTGGGTGGGGAGGCACAGAAAGCCTATTTTGATATGACAACAGAAGCAGCTTCAGATTACTCCCAGCTAAAAGCGGAGATCCTGGCGAGGTCTGGCGTGACGACAGCTATAAGGGCACAGCGGTTCCATGAGTGGAAATACCAAGTCAACAAAGCCCCGAGATCCCAGCTGTTTGACCTGATCCATCTAGCCAGGAAGTGGCTGTGCCCCGAGACCCACCAGCCAGAGGAAGTCGTGGAAACCATAGTTGTGGACAGGTACATGAGAGGGCTACCGCCGGACATACGAGGATGGGTCAGTCAAAATGACTCCTCCTCCTATGATGAGCTAGTTGCCCTCGTAGAGAGATATCTAGCAGCGCAGGAACTGTCTCGGACCACTGGGGAAGGGAGGTGCCAGAATAGGAGGCAAGTCTATGTACCAAGGGCCCGAGTTGCCGTAGCTCCGGGCCGACCTATGGCGGGGAGGAAGGAGGCCGAAGAGCGGCCAGAGTGCTCAGAGGGACTTGGAGACTGGGAGATAAAGACTCGGGGGGTAAGGCCTCACAGCCCGAAAAATAAGGGGCTGCCCTGAGCAGGGTACCGATGTTATGCATGTGGAGAGATAGGGCATATAGCTGTCCAGTGCCCAAACCTAGAGGAGCCCATGCAATGTGACCTGGGAAACCTAGAAGAGCCATGTGACCTGATAAATCTAGTAGGGGTAGCGATAGTCCCTCATAGATATATTAGGCCAGTCAAAATGAATGGTATAAAGACCACCGCGTTAGTAGACTCAGGAAGTGCAGTCACGCTGGTCTCAGGAAAGCTGGTCGGGTATGATCAACTATCCCGGGCCAAGCGCACAGGAATATCCTGTGTCCATGGGGATGTCAATTACTACCCGACTATCCCAGTAAAAATAGAGGTCCTGGGAAACCCCACTAAGGTGACGGTGGGGGTGGTCCTGAAACTCCCTTACCCATTCCTCATAGGACGAGACTTCCCAGGGTTTGGCAGTCTACTTCCTGGAGGGGAGTCAGAAGAAGATAACACCCCAGAGGCAATGGGATGGCCTCGATAGTTAGCAACTCCCCGGCCTTCCAAGAATTTGCCCAGGATTTATTCTCGCCTCCTGGGAAGACCAGGAAGACTCGGCGAGAAAGGAGAGCAGATAAGAGGAGGGGAACGAGAATCTTGACCCAGAACTAGAAGCCTATACTTGTAGGGGAGAGAGTTGGCCTGACTGACAAGGGGACTAGACAGGAGGTTGGTGAGCCAGCAGCCGGGCCAAGTTCCCCAGGGACCTCCCTCGAGGGGGAGGGGTAAATAGAACCCCCTGAGTTTGGGCAAATTGGACCTTCGCTAGAGAATTTTGGACAGGATCAGGCCAATGATCCAGTATACCATAATATTCGCAAAGAAGTAGTTGAGGTGAATGGGGTCCCTGTGGAAGGAAGAGCCAAGGGCCCAGGGCTGTATTATATGATCAAGAAAGATCTGCTATACAGAGTAGTCCATATCCAAGAGCAAGTCGTGGAACAGCTCCTAGTACCACAGAAACATCAGAGGGGCGTGATGGAGCTAGCCCACAGCCATCTGTTCGGGGGACATCTAGGGGTGGATAAAACCCTGGATCGAATTCTACAGAGGTTTTTTTGGCCTGGAATATATGTGGCGGTCTGACGATATTGTGCCTCCTGTCCGGAATGCCAATTACATGGGCCCCAACCACACTTAAGGGCACCTTTGGTACCTCTCCCGATTA
Source organism: Mauremys mutica (assembly GCF_020497125.1). Lineage (NCBI taxonomy): Eukaryota > Metazoa > Chordata > Testudines > Geoemydidae > Mauremys > Mauremys mutica. The sequence continues at coordinate 171,220,600 of NC_059073.1, forward strand.
TTGAAGTCCCCTTTGAGCGAATAGCTATGGACCTAGTAGGGCTGCTAGAAAAATCAGCCCGAGGCCATCAGCACATACTGGTGGTGCTAGATTATGCCACCCGGTACCCCGAGGCCATTCCCCTACGGAACACTACGTCCAAGACCATAGCTAAAGAATTAATCCAAATTTTTGCTAGAGTGGGAATACCCAAAGAGATCTTCGGATCAAGGAACTCCATTTGTGTCTAAATTAATGAAGGATCTATGTGCAATGCTCCACATATGGACCCTAAGGACATCAGTCTATCATCCGCAGACCGATGGTCTCGTCGAGCGCTTTAATAGAACTTTGAAGAACATGATACGAAAGGTGGTGAGCCGGGACGGGAAGAACTGGGACACCCTGCTACCATACCTAATGTTTGCGATAAGGGAGGTGCCTCAGACTTCAACTGGGTTTTCCCCATTCGAACTGTTATATGGTCGCCACCCCCGCGGCATATTGGACATTGCCAAAGAAAGTTGGGAAGAACAGCCGAACCCAGGGAGAAACCTCATCGAGCATGTGTTGCAGATGAAAGACAGGATAGCCCAAGTCACTCCCATAGTGCGGGAACACATGGAGAGGGCACAAGGGGCCCAACAAACATACTACAATCGCCAAGCGACGGTCCGAAAATTCCAGGTGGGAGATCGGGTGATGGTACTCATACCCACAGCGGAGAGCAAGCTCCTGGCCAGATGGCAGGGGCCATACGAGATAATAGAAACCATCGGAGAGGTCGATTACAAAGTCCGACAGCCCGGACGCCGGAAGCTGGAACAAATCTATCATATCAACCTGTTGAAACCTTGGCAAGACAGAGAAGCTTATGTGGTCACTCTAGGGTCACCTCCTCCCGAGAGCAACCCGCCTGGCCAAGTGGAAATATCCCGAGAATTGACCCCTGACCAATGAACTGAGGTGATCAACATGATCAAATGCAACCAGGACGTGTTCTCAGAAAAGCCAGGCAGGACTACTGAGGTTCACCATCACATCCTCACAGAGCCTGGAGTGAAGGTGAATGTCAAGCCATACTGGATCCCGGAGGCGAAAAGAGAAGAGATCAAGACAGAAGTCAGGAAAATGTTGAAGTTAGGAGTCATTGAAGAGTCTCATAGCCAATGGTCAAGCCCAGTGGTCCTAGTACCTAAACCGGATGGCAGTATGAGGTTTTGCAATGACTTCCGGAAACTGAATGAAGTGTCCCAATTTGATGCGTACCCTATACCCCGGATAGATGAGTTAATTGACCGACTGGGGAAAGCACGATTTTTGTCCACTCTTGACCTGACTAAGGGTTATTGGCAAATTCCCTTGGCCAAGGCTGACAAAGAGAAGACGGCCTTTTCAACACCAGAGGGACTGTATCAATACACTGTCCTCCCTTTTGGTTTACATGGGGCTCCTGCAACCTTCCAACGGCTTATGGACAAACTGTTGCGTCCACATGGCAGGTATGCAGCCGCCTATCTTGATGACGTCATTATACATAGTCCAGATTGGGAGACGCACTTGGGGAAGGTGGAAGCAGTCCTGGACACCTTGAGGAAGGCGGGGCTGACTGCAAATCCCTCCAAATGCGCAATTGGGCTAGCAGAAGCCAAAAACCTCGAGTATATAGTGGGAGGAGGCGTGGTGAAGCCTCAACTCAATAAGTTAGAGGCAATACAGAATTGGCCCCGACCTGTCCGGAAGAAACAGGTCAGAGCATTCCTGGGGCTGGTTGGGTACTACAGGCGGTTCATCCCCCACTTCGCCACCAGAGCATGCCCGCTAACCGACCTAAAGAAAGCCCATGGCCCAGACATAGTAAGATGGTCTAGCATGGCCGAGGAGGCTTTTGCAGATCTGCAGACCGCCCTCTGCACCGACCCAGTGCTGGTAGCTCCAGACTGGGAGAAAGAGTTTATCTTGCAAACGGATGCCTCTGAGGTTGGGTTGGGAGCGGTTCTTTCACAAATGGTTGGAGCGGAAGAACACCCAGTCCTGTTCCTTAGTAGGAAACTCCTGCCCAGGGAACGTAAATATGCCGTAGTAGAGAAGGAATGCCTGGCCGTAAAGTGGGCCATAGAAAGTCTTCGCTATTACCTACTCGGATGGAGGTTTACCCTTGTCACGGACCATGCTCCTCTGAAGTGGATGCACCAAAACAAAGAGAAGAATGCGAGAGTAACAAGGTGGTTCCTGTCGCTACAACCCTTCCACTTCAGAGTACAACATAGGTCTGGACTCAAGTATGGCAACGCAGATGGCCTTTCAAGGGTACACTGTTTGCCGACCCAAGTAGCCCAACCCTGTAGTGTTGAGCGGGGGGAGGGGGATATGTGATAAACTCAGGACAGACAGCTGCAAGGGAGCGGTAGGAGTCAGTCCCAGAGGGTTAAAAGGCCCTCCCTCCCTTATCAACTGGGAGACAACTACAGGTCAATCAGGTTCAGCTGAGAAAGGGTTACCACAGTAGCAAATTAGAATCAGCTGAGGGGGAGCTACCTGAGGGTAATTAGGATCAGCTGATTCCAACTTGGGGCTGCCTGTGACCTTTTTAAACCCCTCCCTGGGAGGAAGAAGGGGGGAGAGCAGAGAGAGAAGGAGCCCTGCTGCCAGGAGTGCTGGAGCAGCAAGACAGCGAGCCTCACCAGGAGGAGAGGCAGTACTCTCTCCCACACGGGAGAAAAATACTTTAAAAAGGACTGGTGGAGAGATGGGGAGCAGACTTCCCCTGTGTCCTAAGGGGGACCGCGTTACCCAAGCCTGTCTCACCAGGGCTAAAAGCAGCAGAGGCTGGGGAGACTGAGAAGGTGCCTTGCCACATTTGCAAGACTTTATTAGCAACTAAATTCTAGGACTGTAACTCCTCTATCTTATTTTCCAGAGTAACAAATTTTTAGCCAACTTTTTCTCAGCAGCTCTAAGCTTAGCTTTTATGTTTTTGCACTATTTTTTAATTTAGTACACTTCACCTGCAAAGCTGTACTCACTAAAAACAGCCCTTGAAGGATGATTTCTTTTTACTTTGGATTTATGCAAATAGGTAATAGGCATTGGGTTCTCACTGACCTTTCAGGAATTTTTTCAATTTAGTCTGTTTCCTTCTCCACAACTCTGATTTGCTTTTTATGCTTTTTGCATTATCCCTTAAAGTGGCACATCGTGTTTGTAAAGTTTTAGCCATCAGAAATAATCCTTGTAAAACTGCTGCTTCAATCCAATACTATTTTTCCAGGGCTGCCAATGGGATCTATTTTTGAAATTTTTGTGGCTTTTGACAGAGCTTGTCTGTGCTAAGCTAATAGTTTATTTATTTATGGCATTCAATGTGCCTCTGCCACATTTTGCCAAGCATCCTTTCTTCTTCTTTTTTTAATCTAGCTCCACTCTTTGGAGTTTCTTTTTTACCAGGTCCCAGTCTTCCCTAATACTTTTCTTTCAGTGCCATTTCCCTTCATGCTAGGTGGCGACCCTCACACTAAGGAGTGTATACGTTACCTGCTCCAGATGACTGGATCGAAGTCATGGTACCACTTTGTTGGGGGTTCCCCAAAGACCTCTTCCACTCAGTCCCCAAGAATTCAGTCCAACTCCAATCTCATCACTCAGGTTCCTTTATTTGGCATACAGCAAAGCTACACTGAGTTGATCAGACTGAAACGTAAGAGGTGGGTCTTGGGTGTACCACACATCCAAAGTTACACAGTAAACCTCTTTCTTTATATACATTTACACATTACATCACATTTACTATACATTGCATCACACGTTTTGTAGTAACCCTGTACAGCATGTTGGTCCATCCATGACTTACTCTTTACCTCATATTATGTACAAAGCTATTTGTTATCCATTGTTATCTTTGTTCATTTGGTTTCCTGGATGTTCCCCCTTATCTCAGCTAGTACAGACATTCTGTTTCCATCCTACTGATCCATTTGCCTTCATAATTCTGTCTCCCGAGAAATGAGGCCTCTCCCATGTCCAATTACTCATGTCAAGCCAGGCCTACAAAAAGAAACAGATATCAGGACTTCAAAGTGTCACTGGAGGAATTCTGGTTAGAAAGCTTATGCAAATTAAGCTCTTTCTATAGCTGTACTTCCCCCCCATTCACCAATATACAGGGACAGAGAGATATTTTTGCTATGGAACTTCTGTTGATCTGGGGTTCTGGATAAACTGCTCATGCACATGAAGCAGCTCTGTGATAATACTTCCCCCCGCTTCACCATCTGATAGGAACAGAGCACTCCTTACCCTCTAGAGCTTGGGGCACCAAGGACTGTGAATTACCTTGTTACCCCCTGCCTCTAGCGAGACAGAGATTTGCTGGTGCTTAACTGGGTGTCAACTCCCTGATAAAACAGCCTGTTAGTCATCCAAACAATCTCCTCAGGGTGCTGTCATCCCTTATTTTGCCTTGCAGATTTACAGTAGGTGTACTCAGGCACCGAGCCCCTTTGAAGCATTCCCCTGTAGTGTCTAGCCCCTCATCCTCTGAACACTCACCAAAATACCCTCATCCTCTGAACACTCACAGGAACAGTATACACACCAACTTGAATGATTCAACTCAGGATCAGCACCTTGTATAATATATCACAGCTCTGAGATATATTTCTAGTGAAAACAATGATAAATGTATTATTCAAGATCAAGATTTAAGAGATAGTGAGTTAAGGATAATGGAAACGGAAATGTACATATAAACAAAATCAATACACTTTTTTTAGAGACTAAACTTAACTTTACAGACTAACCTCCTGTCTAAAGCAGTCTTATCTCACCTAAAGCCTTTTTCAACATTTCCAGCCAAGGATGAATGTAATGCTCTTGTCCATTTACTTCCTAGGTGCAGGATAAATGGGTGTCTCCTTGTGTTCCACTTATATTCCAAAAATTAATTATCTGTCCTCGGAACAGGAGAACCCCCACCACTTGTTTTTCCTGGTTATTTTACCTATCCCTGTTGACTTTGTATACAAATGACTCCCTTGTGTAACCTTACAGTACTTATCTTACAAAGTTTACTTTACATGCGGACTGAAAGGTGAATAAACATTCTTTGTATGGCAGAAATGAATTTGTCAACTCTGCCTTAATACGGACTTTAGGAACATATTTTTAGCAGACGTATGTAAATCCTTATATAGTGCCTGTACATAAATTTCACAACCAGCATGATCCTAGCTTTGATTTAAGATCTCACATGACAGTCTTTTAATGTACATTCTCAGAATGTACATATCAGAATCAGGATATTCTCGTAATCCCCTTTACCAACTGGCATTTGAGGGTTCTTAGGGTCACACTCAGGAACTCCTCTGTTGACAATCACATGCCGGGTGATGAGCTTATGTGGTAGTATAAGCAATGATCCTTGAACCAAGGACCATACATCTGAGTCCTTTTCTTGAAAAATATGTGCGCTATTAGCATTAGTGCTCTCAACCTATTTTTTGCTTGGTGTCAGGGCCATAATAGGTCAAGAAAGACCAGCACAAGAGTCCTATCCAGGACAAATCAAACCTCTGCCAGGAGATCCTTTGAGAAATTTAGCTGGGACAGCATTAGATGTGACAGACCAGGGATGTGCTGGGCACTAGGGACAGGAACACTCGATGCATTCATCAGGAACACAACACTGAGATGTGTGTGTGTGTGTGTGTGTGTGTGTGTGTGTGTGTGTGTGTGTGTGTGAAAAACCACTGAAATATATGGAGTAGGTTGACCCCTCTCATACTTCTTGTTTCAGGCTATATTCATTTCCACGGGATATTCTCATTCATCTCCCTCCTAAGGGGCACTGAGTCATCTATCTGACATCCCGACCGGGAAAACCGAGAAGTGTGCTGCTTGCCAGAAGCTAGGATTCATGTTGTGACGGAGAGACTGCTGAGACTCATCAAGCCCTCAGATCACTACCCCTTCCTGCTTCTCCACATGGGGACCAATGATACTGCCAAGAATGACCTTGAGCGGATCACTGCAGACTACGTGGCTCTGGGAAGAAAGATAAAGGAGGTTGAGGTGCAAGTGGTGTTCTTGTCCATCCTCCCTGTGGAAGGAAAAGGATAGGTAGAGACTGTTGAATCATGAAAGTCAACAAATGGCTATACAGGTGGTGTCGGAGAGAAGGCTTTGGATTCTTTGACCATGGGATGGTGTTCCAGGAAGAAGGATTACTAGGCAGAGACAGCCACCTAATGAAGAAAGGGAAGAACATCTTTGCAAGCAGGCTGGCTAACCTAATGAGGAGGGCTTTAAACTAGGTTCACCAGGGGAAGGAGACCAAAGCCCTGAGGTAAGTGAGGAAGTGGGATACCAGGAGGAAGCATGATCAGGAGAGCGCAAGAGGATAGGACTCCTGCCTCATACTGAGAAAGCATGACAATCAGCGAGTTATCTTAAGTGCCTATACACAAATGCAAGAAGTCTGGGAAACAATCAGGGAGAACTGGAAGTCCTGGCACAGTCAAGGAATTATGATGTGATTGGAATAACAGAGACTTGGTGGGATAACTTACATGACTGGAGTACTGTAATGGTTAGGTATAAACTGTTCAAGAAGGACAGGCAGGGCAGAAAGGGTCGGGGAGTTGCATTGTATGTAAGGAGCAGTATGACTGCTCAGAGCTCCAGTATGAAACTGCAGAAAAACCTGAGAGTCTCTGGATTAAGTTTAGAAGTGTGAGCAACAAGGGTGATGTCATGGTGGGAATCTGCTATAGACCACCAGACCAGGGGGATGAGGTGGACGAGACTTTCTTCGGACAACTAACTGAAGTTACAAGATCACAGGCCCTGGTTCTCATGGGGGACTTCAATCATCCTGATATCTGCTGGGAGAGCAATACAGCGGTGCACAGACAATCCAGGAAGTTTTTGGAAAGTGTAGGGGGCAATTACCTGGTGCAAGTGCTGGAGGAACCAACTAGGAGCAGAGCTCTTTTTGACCTGCTGCTCACAAACAGGGAAGAATTAGCAGGGGAAGCAAAAGTGGATGGAACCTGGGAGGCAGTGACCATGAGATGGTCGAGTTCAGGATCCTGACATAAGGAAGAAAGGAGAGCAACAGAATACAGACCCTGGACTTCAGAAAAGCAGACTTTGATTCCCTCAGGGAACTGATGGGCAGGATCCCCTGGGAGAATAACATGAGGGGGAAAGGAGTCCAGGAGAGCTGGCCGTATTTTAAAGAATCCTTATTGCGGTTGCAGGAACAAACCATCCTGATGTGTAGAAAGAATAGTAAATATGGCAGGCGACCAGCTTAGCTTAACAGTGAAATTCTTGCTGATCCTAAACAGAAAAAAGAAGTTTCCAAGAAGTGGAAGACTGGACAAATGACCAGGGAAGAGTATAAAAATATTGCTCAGGCATGCAGGAGTGAAATCAGGAAGGCCAAATCACACTTTCAGTTGCAGCTAGCAAAGGATGTTAAGAGTAGCAAGAAGGGTTTATACAGGTATATTTCTTCATGAACAAGGTCAGCTCCCAGACTACTGCACTGGGCAGCACAGTATGGGGAGTAGGTGACCAGCCCTCTGTGGAGAAAGCAGTGGTTCAGGACTATTTAGAAAAGCGGGAGGAGCACAAGTCCATGGGGCCGGATGAACTGCATCTGAGGGTGCTAAAGGAGTTGGCGGATGTGATTGCAGAGCCATTGGCCATTATCTTTGAAAACTCGTGGCGATCCGGGGAGGGCCCAGATGACTGGAAAAAGGCTAATGTAGTGCCCATCTTTAAAAAAGGGAAGGAGGAGGATCCTGGGAACTACAGGCCAGTCATCCTCACCTCAGTCCCTGGAAAAATCATGGAGCAGGTCCTCAAGGAATCAATTCTGAAGCACTTTGAGGAGAGGAAAGTGATCAAGAACAGTCAGCTTGAATTCACCAAGGGCAAATAATGCCTGACTAACCTAATTGCCTTCTATGATGAGATAACTGGCTCTGTGGATGAGGGGAAAGCAATGGATGTGTTATTCCTTGACTTTAGCAAAGCTTTTGATACGGTCTCCGACAGTATTCTTGACAGCAAGTTAAAGAAGTTAAAGAAGTATGGTCTGGATGAATGGACTATAAGGTGGATAGAAAGCTGGCTAGATCATCGGGCTCAATGGGTATCAAGTGGAGTGCCCCAAGGGTCGGTCCTATGGCCGGTTTTGTTCAATATCTTCATTAATGATTTAGAGGATGGCGTGGACTGCACTCTCACCAAGTTTGCAGATGACACTAAACTGGGAGGAGTGGTAGATATGCTGGAGGATAAGGAAAGAATACAGAGGGACCTAGACAAATTAGAGAATTGGGCCAAAAGAAATCTGATAAGGTTTGTCAGGAAGGAGTTAAAATTCAGCCTGCAGAAAAGACAGAAATTGCTGAGAAGCAAGGACATAATTTCTGTCAATACATAGTAACTTAGTTCAGCTTATTGGTAAGAAGGGACAAAGCATGTGCCCATGGAAAGGGACAGTTCAGTAAGGAAAGCAGGATCGGGCCCAGACAAGCAAGCAGGAATATTTCAGTAGCACAAATGGCACTGACAATAGTAAACAATTGATAAGCTTATATGGTCAACTTAGTTCTTAGAGCAGAATAAACCCTCCTTTCACAGCCCACCGGATATCTGTAAGCATTCATTCCTACCCCACTCCCACTGTGCCTCCTTCCCCTGCAAGGTAGTCGTACATGTTTGATGCAATTAGGATGACCTCTATATATATGTACTGCTCTTATTTTTATCTTTGTTCAGGGTTTTCTCTTGACTAGTAACAATGTCTGTCTCTGTATGTACAGATAAATGCAAATGAATTGATAAGAGAAAAAAGATAGCTGGCCACAGTGGCACCGTATTTTTGAAGCTGCTTGTCAGTCTTCCTGGTACCGTGAATAAACCCCCTTCAGTGTTGTCTGTACTTGCCTAATTCTTGGGGGAAAAAATCTTTTTGCCTAACAGGTTCAACAAGGACAAGTGCAGAGTCCTGAACTTAGAATGGAAGAATCCCATGCACTGCTACAGACTAGGGATCAAGTGGCTAGGCAGCAGTTCTGCAGAAAAGGACCTAGGGGTTACAGTGAACGAGAAGCTGGATATGAGTCAACAGTGTGCCCTTATTGCCAAGAAGGCTAACGGCATTTTGGGCTGTATAAGTAGGAGCATTGCCAGCAGATTGAGGGACGTGATCATTCCCCTCTATTCGACATTGGTGAGGCCTCATCTGGAGTATTGTGTCCAGTTTTGGGCCCCCACACTACAAGAAGGATGTGGAAAAATTGGAAAGAGTCCAGCAGAGGGCAACAAAAATGATTAGGGGGCTGGAGCACATGACTTATGAGGAGAGGCTGAGGGAACTGGGATTGTTTAGTCTGCAGAAGAGAAGAATGAGGGGGGATTTGATAGTTGCTTTCAACTACCTGAAAGGGGGTTCCAAAGAGGATGGATGTAGACTGTTCTCAGTGGTAGCAGATGACAGAATAAGGAGCAATGGTCTCAAGTTGCAGTGGGGGAGGTCTAGGTTGGATATTAGGAAAAACTTTTTCACCAGGAGGGTGGTTAAGCACTGGACTGGGTTACCTAGGGAGGTGGTGGAATCTCCTTCCTTAGAAGTTTTTAAGGTCCAGTTTGAGAAAGCCCTGGCTGGGATGATTTAATTGGGGATTGGTCCTGCTTTGAGCAGGGGGTTGGACTAGATGACATCCTGAGGTCTCTTCCAACCCTGATATTCTATGATTCTATTTTCAACTCCTGTGCTGCAAGTGGGTATGCAGATCCTTTCCGCATGCACGAGGGCCAGATTTGGTGTAGGAATTCTGGATCTTTCTGCTCCTCCACCTTTACTGCATCCAGCTGTTAACCAGGAATATCTTTTACGTATATCTTGCTAATGGTTAACTGGATGTGCTCTAGGTTCCACACCTTAAAGCCGCATCCAGCAGACTCGTTCCCCCAACCCACATCTATTATCAGCAAGAATACTACAGACAGGCTTAACTATGAAACACATTGATTTATTTAACAAAGTCTCAAACAGTAAATGAAAGGACCCCCAACAAAGCAGTATACAAAGGGTTTTCAGTCACAGATTGGCTTAACAAACTGACATGAAGTCAAGGTCCCAAACCCACAGGACAAGGGAGTTTACCACAGGTAAGATATAGACATATACAGCATAGAACACCAGGTTCAGAGGAATAGACCCACGACAATGGACTTCATAGACCGGATAAAGTAGAATTCTTGGATACAGGTAAGACCAGAATTAATTAGGAACTGGTAACTGGAACTATGGAGTTTGGATCTTTTTCTGTGATTTCTGTAGCTCCCTCGAAGTCTTGGCTAGGATATGCACTGTGCTACCACCAGGGAGGACAGCCCTTTCTCTCGGGTGCAGCAGTCTTTTATGTTCTCCTGTTACTAGGCAGAACACAGGCCATGTGACCGTTGCTCTTTTCCTGCCTCAGAGGGGAAAAAGGCACCAATGGTCTTGAGAAAAAGGTTACCAACATGGTGGACAAACAACAACTATTTAGAAACGAGATGGTGAAGTGCCTAAACAATATGGAATGTGAAAATTTTCCTCTACACAGCTGGCACAAACACTACCAGCCAAACCAACTTCTCTACTCCCTGTGGATACCCCAAGCTTACCACAGACATGGAGGGGCTAGAAGAAGGGTGGAGCTAAAATGGGTGGTGGAGATTGCATCCATAAAGCTTCCCTTGTGGCTTCCCCCACCCCCTACAAATGGCCATCAGCCCCAAGCCCTACCACTGCAACCTCAATAAATGAATGAATGAAGAGAGAAAGAACATAAAAACGGGAAATTAACTGACAAAAACGCTTTTTAACTCAGGGTTAATCATAGAATCATAGAATCATAGAACTTAAGATCAGAAGGGACCATTATGATCATCTAGTTTGACCTCCCGCAAGATGCAGGCCACAAAAGCTGACCCACCCACTCCTGAAATAATTCTCTCCCTTGACTCAGCTGTTGAAGTCCCAAAATCCTGATTTAAAGACTTCAAGTAGCAGATAATCCTCCAGCAAGAGACCCCTGCCCCATGCTGCGGAGGAAGGCGAAAAATCTCCAGGGCCACTGCCAATCTACCCTGGAGGAAAATTCCTTCCTGACCCCAAATATGGCGATCAGCTGAACCCCGAGCATGCGGGCAAGACTCTCCAGCCAGACACTCAGGAAAAAGACTTTCAATATCCCAACATTGACCCTCGGTACTAATTACCAGTGGTCGCACGTTATTGACCTATTGACTAAATCACGTTATCCTATCAAACCATTCCCTCCATAAACTTATCAAGCTTAATCTTAAAGCCAGAGAGGTCCTTCGCCCCCACTGTTTCCCTCGGTAGGCTGTTCCAGAATTTCACTCCCCTGATGGTTAGAAACCTTTGTCTAATTTCAAGCCTAAACTTCCCGACTGCCAATTTATATCCATTTGTTCTCGTGTCCACATTAGTACTGAGCTGAAATAATTCCTCTCCCTCCCTGGTATTTATCCCTCTGATATATTTAAAGAGAGCAATCATATCTCCTCTCAACCTTCTTTTGGTTAAGGAAAACAAACCGAGCTCCTCAAGTCTCCTTTCATACAACAGGCTTTCCATTCCTCAGATCATTCTAGTGGCCCTTCTTTGTACCCGTTCCAGTTTGAATTCATCCTTCTTAAACATGGGAGACCAAAACTGCACACAGTACTCCAAATGAGGTCTCACCACCGCCTTGTATAATGGGACTAGCACCTCCTTATCTCTACTAGAAATACCTCGCCTAATGCATCCCAAGACCGCATTAGCTTTTTTAACGGCCACATCACATTGCCGACTCATAGTCATCCTGCTCCGAGGTCCTTCTCCTCTTCCGTTACTTCCAACTGGTGCGTCCCCAGCTTATAACTAAAATTCCTGTTAGTCATCCCTAAATGCATAACCTTACACTTCTCACTATTGAATTTCATCCTATTACTAATACTCCAGTTTACAAGGTCATCCAAATCTCCCTGGAGGATATCCCAATCCTTCTCCGAATTGGCAATACCTCCCAACTTCGTGTCATCCGCAAACTTTATCAGCCCACTCCTACTTTTGGTTCCGAGGTCAGTGATAAATAGATTGAATAAGATCGGACCCAAAACCGAACCTTGAGGAACTCCACTGGTAACCTCCCTCCAACCCGAGAGATCATCTTTCAATACGACCCGCTGCAGTCTCCCCTTTAACCAGTTCCTTATCCCCTCTGGATTTTCATTTTGATCCCCATCTTTTCCAATTTAACCAGTAATTCTTCATGTGGTACCGTATCAAACGCCTTACTGAAATCAAGATATATTAGATCCACCGCATTTCCCTTGTCTAAAAAATCTGTTACTTTCTCAAAGAAGGAGATCAGGTTGGTTTGGCACGATCTACCTTTCTTAAAACCATGTTGTAATTTGTCCCAATTGCCATTGACCTCAAGGTCCGTAACTACTCTCTCCTTCAATATTTTTTCCATGACTTTACATACTACAGATGTTAAACTAACAGGCCTGTAGTTACCCGGGTCACTTTTTTTCCCCTTCTTGAAAATAGGAACTATATTAGCTAATCTCCAGTCAAACGGTACAACCCCCAAGTTTAGAGATTCGTTAAAAATTATCGCTAACGGGCTTGCAATTTCACTCGCCAATTCCTTTAATATTCTAGGATGAAGATTATCCGAGCCGCCTGATTTACTACCGTTAATCTGTTCAAGTTTGGCTTCTACCTCGGATACTGTAATTTCCAACCCCGCACCTTCATTCCCATCAGTCACTCTGCCACTATTCCTAAGCCCTTCATTAGCCTCATTAAAGACCAAGGCAAAATATTCGTTTAGATATTGTGCCATGCCTAGCTTATCATTAATCTCCACTCCGTTTACAGTTTTAAGCGGTCCCACTTCTTCTTTCTTAGTTTTCTTCCTATTTATATGGCTAAAAAACCTTTTACTATTGGTTTTAATTCCCTTCGCAAGGTCCATCTCTACCTGGCTTTTGGCCTTTCTCACTGCATCCCTACACCCTCTGACCTCAATAAGGTAGGTTTCTTTGCTGATCCCTCCCATCTTCCACTCCTTGTACGCTTTCTGTTTTTTCTTAATCACCCCTCTGAGACGCTTGCTCATCCAGCTCGGTCTAAAACTGCTACCTAAGGACCGTTTTCCCTTTCTCGGGATACAGGCCTCTGACAGCTCCTGCAACTTCAACCTGAAATAATCCCAGGTGTCTTCCGCCTTTAGATCCCAATAATGTTGTCTCATGATTATTCATGCACTACTAGAATGTGGAAGGTGGCTAAATCTCTGTAAAATAAGAAATATAGAATTAAGTAATCTCTCCCACACCACTTCCTCACATAACTCTGCCTTCTTTAAGTGATTCTACAATCTGGCCCTGTCAGAGATCAGAGCACTTAATCCTTCCTCAACTTTTGGAGAACAATGGAGAAAATGCATATTGTAGGGAAAGATATCAGACCTTGTCTTGACTAGAATAGATATTGAGTTTAGATCAGGCTTTGCAAACGTGAGCTAAATCTGGTCTACACTCATCCACTAGTCCTGCTTCAAACAAACCCCCAAAGTCTTAAAATCACAGAATATCAGGGTTGGAAGGGACCTCAGCACCTAGTCCAACCCCCTGCTCAAAGCAGGATCAATCCCCAATTAAATCATCCCAGCCAGGGCTTTCTCAAGCTGGACCTTAAAAACTTCTAAGGAAGGAGATTCCACCACCTCCCTAGATAACCCAGTCCAGTGCTTCACCATCCTCCTAGTGAAAAAGTTTTTCCTAATATCCAACCTAAACCTCCCCCACTGCAATTTGAGACCATTGCTCCTTATTCTGTCATCTGCTACCACTGAGAACAGTCTAGATCCATCCTCTTTGGAACCCACACTACTTTCAGGTAGTTGAAAGCAGCTATCAAATCCCCCCTCATTCTTCTCTTCTGTAGACTAAACAATCACAGTTCCCTCAGCCTCTCCTCATAAGTCATGTGCTCCAGCCCCCTAATCATTTTTGTTGCCCTCTGCTGGACTCTTTCCAATTTTTCCAAATCCTTCTAGTAGTGTGGGGCCCAAAACTGGACACAGTACTCCAGATGAGGCCTCACCAATGCCGAATAGAGGGGAATGATCACGTCCCTCAATCTGCTGGCAATGCTCCTACTTACACAGCCCAAAATGCTGTTAGCCTTTTTGGAAACAAGAGCACATTATTGACTCATATCCAGCTTCTCGTCCACTGTCCTAGGTCCTTTTCTGCAGAACTGCTGCCTAGCCACTCGATCCCTAGTCTGTAGCAGTGCATGGGATTCTTCCATCCTAAGTGCAGGTCTCTGCACTTGTCCCTGTTGAACCTCATCAGATTCCTTTTGGCCCAATCCTCTAATTTTTCTAAGTCCCTCTGTATCCTTTCCTTAGCCTCCAGTGTATCTACCGCTCCTCCCAGTTTAGTTTCATCTGCAAACTTGCTGAGGGTGCAATCCATGCTATCTTACAGATCATTAATGAAGATAATGAATAAAACCGGTCCCAGGACCAACCATTGGGCCACTCCGCTTGATACCAGCGGCCAACTAGACACGGAGCCATTGATCACTACCCGTTGAGTCCGATGATCTAGCCAGATTTCTATCCACCTTATAGTCCATTCATCCAGACCATACTTTAACTTGCCGGCAAGAATACTGTGGGAGACCGTATGAAAAGCTTTGCTATAGTCAAGGAATAACATATCCACAGCTTTCCCCTCATCCACAGAGCCAATTATCTCATCATAGAAGGCAATTAGGTTAGTCAAACATGACTTGCCCTTGGTGAATCGATGCTGACTGTTCCTGATCACTTTCCTCTCCTCAGAGTGCTTCAAAATTGATTCCTTGATGACCTGCTCCATGATTTTTCCAGGGACTGAGGTGAGGCTGATTGGCCTGTAGTTCCCATTCCCAGGATCCCCCTTCTTCCCTTTTTAAAAGATGGATGTTCACATCTATTTATCCTTATCCTGAGCATTTCTTCTGGGATATCAAATTTAGTTACCCTGCCTGAATCTTGTAGTGAACTGTGATGTGTTCCAACAGACTGCTAGAACACAACAGAGCAGTAGTGCAGAGAGAATGTGTGGCAATGTGTGAATGCCAGCGTAGATGTGCAGTTTTGGTGGACTCTGTGAATGTGAAAGAGAATGTTAGATGGAGTAAAGAATCCTTGTATTCCCTTATCTTTATAACACACCTGGGCCTCTGGAGGTGACAGTTGAAGCTGTTCTAACAGCCCTGAAACAGATGTTTTTACAATTCTTTCATAGATTCATGATTTTAGAGCCAAGAGGGGCTATTGTGATCATTTACTCAGACAGTCTGCATAACACAGCCAGTTGAAAAGGGATCCCTTACTCCCGTAGCTGCATCTGCATCTCTCCTTGGAACGCAGTATACAATTCTGCAAGCTGCTGTAACAGCCATTGGATCAATACAAATGCATTTAATACAGTGAGAGTCAGTGAGAGTTGATGAATGATTGCATAGAATTATGGGTATAAGACAGTATAACACAAAACAGAAAGTAGCACATTGTGTTAGTAATAGGTCAGCTTTGTTTTGGTCCTTGAGTCTACTACCAGTTCCAGAGGGTCAGAGTTAAGATTATCAGAGGGTGTGGTTTGATTAATTTAGCTCTTTATTTCCTGTTTTTCTCCTTTAGCAGTCTGGAAGGGCATGAAGCAGCAACAGGCAACTTTAACTGTGTTACAGAAGTTTATTTGTCAGTGAATATAATGTAAATAAAACAAATTACAGTAAGAAAATATGCAGACTCCATGTCACTGATTTCTCTTCCAACACGAAACTCACCTGCTAGGCCTTGAAATCTACTACTGCTCAGAAAAGGGCCAACAATATTACCCAGAATAGATTAAACTGTTTTCTAAAGGCATATTGGATTTTTTTCTCATAGTGTCATCATACGGAAGAGTTTAGGTTGTGCATATTCATAATTCAATATATTTGAATTTCTTTGAAGTTTAAACTTAACTTTGAATATCCTGGGCTTATGATGCTTATTTTGAAGTTTATTACAACATCCGTGTAATGCTTTTACCCCACATTACAGATACATCCTCACACCCTTAACATTTCCTGGAAATTTCCTTCTTAAAAATTATTGAAATTTTCACACATGAAGAGTAAAGAAGAAATCCAATGAGAATGTTACTGTGCACTATTTCAAATGATTTGCAGCTATCCCCATTAAATCATTTGACAGATGTAAATACAGCTTAACTGAACAGTGTGCTCCAGTTGTATTGCTCTTGATTTTTATACAGGTTTTTAAAACTAAAAAGATAAACTGGAGAAACACAGTTCATCCCATATTTGTTTTCTGTAACATCTTTTATGCTAACTCTAACAAAATGTTTCATAGAATTAAATAAGATATAAGAGCAGACAGAGAGAGAAAAAATATGTAAAGGTGGGCATTTGTGATTTCAAATGAGATTTGAAAATGCATGGAGAGTCAATGAGGCAGAGAAATAAAGGAAGGTTGTGCTTCTTTGGCAGGTACAGTAAAGATGTAGGCTCTTTCAGCCACGATGCCTAGGCTGTGAAGGGACAGAAAGGACTCTGTTGTCACTTGAGCGAAAGGTACAGGGAAAACAATAGAGAGAGATTTCAGAGTAGCAGCCGTGTTAGTCTGTATCCGCAAAAAAAACAGGAGTACTTGTGGCACCTTAAAGACTAACAAATTTATTGTAGCATGAGCTTTTGTGAGCTAAAGCTCACTTCTTCGGATGCATAGAATGGTATGGTATCCATTATGGTATACCATAATACCATAATACCATAATACCATAGAATGGTATGGTATACCATAGAATGGTATGCATACTTCCACCTTTTCATGTTCTCTGTATGTATAAATATCTCCTGTCTATGTGTTCCATTCTATGCATCCGAAGAAGTGAGCTTTAGCTCACGAAAGCTCATGCTACAATAAATTTGTTAGTCTTTAAGGTGCCACAAGTACTCCTGTTTTTAATAGAGAGAGAGAAATTATGTTATTTGGGTAAGCTGGAGAAAATCCATGGAGTATTTAAAAAAGATGGAAGCAACTTTGACCTGGGCCTTGAAAAAAAAGGGAAGCTAAGAGATTTGGAGAATAAAGTGTTTGTGTCCTTTGTGTAGGAGCAAATAAAGGCAGCTGATTTCTATGTATGGTGGAGTCCAGAACGCTAGGTGATAGAGGAGGGAGATGAGTAGTCCAACAAGAAAGGTGATACGCTGTTGGGTAGGTGGTAATAAGCAGATTTGCAGCCTTTCAATAGGAGAGATAGGAGGAGAAGTAAAGGATATCTGAGTTGTAGAGGTAATTGGAGGAGCTGAACATATATTTGAGGATGCTTCTCTTTTCCAAGGGAAACATCATTGTCTTTAAGATGTTAAATAAAATGTGAGATGAAGCCACAAGTTTATTTAGTTAAGACAAGGAGAGAAAGTGGATCGAGAAGAATCATTAAAGGTGTTCAAAGATATATTGAGTGTCTTCTGGGTAAAGGTGTTAGCTTTAGATAAAGTTGGAAATAAGAAGACTGAGAAAGGAAAAGCAGTAAAAGAGCACAGGGCTATAAGTCATAAAAGAAGGGCCTTGGCACATGGAAGCCATCACCAGAGGAGGATGTATTTAAATAATATTCTCTGTGTTATTATTATTTCAGAATAAAAGTTGGGGACAGAGATATCATTGATATACATTACATATTCATTACATTTGTGTATTTGAAGTAGTTATTAATAATATCAAATAATAAAAGTCTCATTCTGCTCTTAGTTACACTCTCTTTTAAGTTAGGAAAGCTCCACTGAAGCCAATGGCATGACTACTGATTCACACTTTCATAAATGAAAGCAAAATTTGACCGTATACTATTATTAACTAATAATACTTAGTTCTGGCACAGAATACCTATGTGATACAAAAATATCATCCCCATGTTACTGATGAGAAAACTACTCACTCATTAAGGTTTCACATAACCTTAATTCATTTCACCATTGTGACTAAACTAGGAGATAACCTGATTCTCACAATCACTCTGCCTTTATGATATATCAGTATGCAGCTTCTTTCAGATGTACATAGTTAAAATATTCTGATCACAAGTTGTGCTCTACTACCTATGAATGGTAAGTATTATGGATTGTTCATCTAAATTTGTGAGCATCCTTAAAGTGCATAGAACTAAATAAATTCTGTTGGTATAATTCCATTTTACCCCATATTGGTAATCTAATGATAGTGCACTCAGCAGCATGCTAAACTTTGATGGCTGTACCGCACTTTGTGTTCAATAAAAGATAACATAAGAGATCATTAGAGTAACTATGTCAGATTAAATGTATTTTCTTGTACAAAAGTAAAGTCCCTTCAGGAATCATTGCGATTTACTTTGTCTCACAGAGAACAATATTTTCCCAGTAGTCCTCAACACAAAGGACCATTACAAAATGTAATTCATATTTAATATGTTCAGAAACGTTCAGCACAAATTACAAATGGAGGCTTTAGTGCAGTATTTATGTTCTGTTACCAACAAGATATGTATAAGTAATATGTGTCCCAGGGCTCCTAGCCTACACAGCTTACATTTATTTGTTACAGGGTGCACTTATACTTTGCAGTTAAACACAAGGTAAGTCATGTTACTTCTTTGGAAACACAGAAATGTGCAGCCTAAAAAAACATTATTGTTTCTCAGATTTTTCAACCACTGCAAAGTAAAGAAGGGTGTACTTTATAATGTCTAAATTGTGATGTGCTACCAAAACTTTAACAAGGAGTTGCCGTAAAAGTCTTGCCTGCGGGAGGTCCCCAGTCCCGCAGATTCGGCGGCATGCCTGCAGGAGATCCACCGAAGCCGTGGGACCAGCAGACCCTCCGCACTGCAGGCATGCCGCCGAAGGCAACCTGCCTGCTGCCCTCGCGGTGACCGGCAGAGCGCCTCCCGTGGCTTGCCACCCCAGGCACGCGCTTGGCATGCTGGTGCCTGGAGCTGCCCCTGCTTTTAACATTGAAAAACCCTTTGTATCATGGATGCATCTTCTCACGAGGTGAAATTCACTCCTCTGGTGAGGGCCCATAGAAAACTGCACAACTTAAGTGTCATTTAAGTACTATTCTGAGGACTGGAGTGGGACTTAAGTAGTGCTTAGGTCTTGTGCTGGCACTCTCCACAGGAGTGAATTTCATGCAAAGAAAGGAGTGGTGAAGAACTGCTCTTGGTGGAAATATTTAGACATTGTCTAAGAAAAAATAAACTATATATATGGTAGTATTGTAGTGTTCTAGTCACATCCTTTGAAAATTATGTGTATAAACCTATTAGAAGGATTTGAAGTATTATTCTCCTGGGGAACATTTTTTTTAATAAAAATAATTCTGTATACAAAAACATTTAACCTGAAACTATTAAACAAATCCTATCTGTATTTTTTTAAAAGCTCTCTTGACAACCATCAACATTTTTAACAACAGTTAATTTATTTTATCTTTTTAGATGTGAGATTTTTAAAAATCAGTTGTCATTTGAGTTTAGGAATCCTTGAGTTTCAATCTCAGGCATATTGTGAGATTGAAAATTATAGAAAGAGTGAGATTCTAAACTAAATAGACTCACTGACAAATATAATCATATGTTTTCACTGCAAAGCAATTATAAATTCAACAAAGTAGACATCTGATGCTGCAATATTAATTTCAACTCACACTCACTAGTGGCTGCTGTCACAGTATTTTTCCTTTATTCAGGTAAGTCACCTATCGAGGACCACACTAATAGTACTCTTCCAAGAATGAGCTAGCTGGTGGGGCCGCAGAGCAGCAAAGCTGTGCCATGAAACAAGTCTATTCCCTAACTTGTTTTGCTCAAAGATGTCACTACAGAGACAGATACCATCCCCCTCCCCACTCTCATCCCAGATTATAGGAGTTTGTGTGTGGAACTCCTGTGCACCACCCTGAAAATATATCGTGTGGAATTTGATTCACTAGCCACAGTATAGCAAATCAGTATTCCTATAATCATCACCATTAACTAGTTCATAACTATTATAATTAAGAGTGGCATTAAAAGGCCCTGGAAGTCTGCAAAGGTTTTATTTTTCACTGTAAACATGTTTGCCATTTATTGCTGCCAGCTTTCATGATTTCTTGAGAGTCTGAAAGATTTGGTGCTTTTTATTTTATTTTATTTTATTGTTTCACATGACCCTCCTTTTCCTGGCTTTAGAACTCACAAAATTTCCCTAATTCTAAATCAGAGTTCCTAAACTGTGGGCTGCAACACAGTCCTAGGTGGTCTGCCATCATGGGCAGTGTTTTGTGGGGGTGAGAGGTGACACCCAGGCGCTGGTGCATCCAGGTCAATGTCCCCATGTGGGCTGGGTAAGCAATGGGTGGGAGAGCAGCTCCTGACATAGAATCATAGAATCATAGAACTTAAGATCAGAAGGGACCATTATGATCATCTAGTCTGACCTCCCGCAAGATACAGACCACAAAAGCTGACCCACCCACTCCTGAAATAATTCTCTCCCTTGACTCAGCTGTTGAAGTCCCCAAATCCTGATTTAAAGACTTCAAGTAGCAGATAATCCTCCAGCAAGAGACCCCTGCCCCATGCTGCGGAGGAAGGCGAAAAACCTCCAGGGCCACTGCCAATCTACCCTGGAGGAAAATTCCTTCCCGACCCCAAATATGGCGATCAGCTGAACCCCGAGCATGCGGGCAAGACTCTCCAGCCAGACACTCAGGAAAAAGACTTTCAATATCCCAACATTGACCCTCGGTACTAATTACCAGTGGTCGCACGTTATTGACCTATTGACTAAATCACGTTATCCTATCAAACCATTCCCTCCATAAACTTATCAAGCTTAATCTTAAAGCCAGAGAGGTCCTTCGCCCCCACTGTTTCCCTCGGTAGGCTGTTCCAGAATTTCACTCCACAGCACAGTCCACATGGGGAAACTGATCTGGACGCACAGAACACCTGGCATCGCCACTTATCTTCCCCACTCCTCCAAGCCCCTTGGGGCGGCATGGAGGAACATTCGAAGGGGTGAGTGGTGACACCAGGTGCTCTGTACGTCCATATCATTTTCCCCATGTGGGCTGGGTAAGTGCTGCCGCATCCTCCAGGCTCAGATAGGTTAGTCCTTGATGCCTGCAAACCACTGGGTGCTGGTGGCCACAGTGACTGTGTAAGACAACATGGCCCAGCCTGGCCCAGCATGCACACAGCCACAAGGAGCAGAGCTGCCTCCACTGTGCCAACTAGGTACTGAGTGCATGGCCTGGCCCCGCAGTAGCAGCACCCCCTCGGACACAGCTGGTCCCTGCACCTTGAGCTCCCCCCATCTCTGCACACACCCCTACCTACTCCCTGCCTGCACACTGAGCTACCCCCTTCCTGCACACAGTTCCTAGCTATATCCCTGCCTGCACTCTGAGCTAACCCCCTCTCTCTGCACACAACCCCTAGCCACCTTCTGCCTGCACCGGAGCTACCCCCAGGCCTGCACCCGGAGCTACCCCCAGGCCTGCACCCGGAGCTACCCCCAGGCCTGCACCCTGAGCTGAAGGCTGAAAATTGAAGTTAAGATCAGCTTGAGCCTCATTAACATATGTCCCTTTCTGGAGAAAACTGCAAGGAGAAGCAGGCACACCAGGAAGATTCTTGGTGTCAGGGCTGGCTCTAGGCACCAGCGTTCCAAGCATGTGCTTGGGGCGGCACTTTTCAAGGGACAGCATTTTTGCCCTTTGGGGGTGTGTGGCACTTTTCAAGGGGTGGCACTCCAACTTTTGTTTTGTTTTGTTTTGCTTGGGGCAGCAAAAAACCTGGAGCTGGCCCTGCCTGCTGTGTAAATTATACAATATTTGATTTTTTTCTAATTAACATAGAATAGGGTTGTATCTTTACTTACACAGCACAGAAATGCAAATGTTACACTAAAAATAATTGAAAACACAGTATGGTGTTCAAAGTCAGACAATTATTTTGTTTTAAAATCAAATAATAACACAATGGTTTTTTGAACAATTTTGTTAACATTGTTGTGCTGCTTATTGTTCAGTTTTATACAAAATTGTGTTTTCCCTATTTAAAAAACACATTTTGCGCTCAACATTTTTTTAAAGTGTAGTTTTACTAAACTGTTTGGTTTCAAATGTCTTGAAGCATTTCTTTGAATGCATATTGCTAGGGATTTCTATCATCACAATTGTTTACATTGAAATGAAAAGGAAACATACACTGTTTATTTACAGTTATAGTTTATATGCATGTAATAATGAAAATTAATAATTTTTCCTTAAGAAGTGTTAATAATGGGCCACAGGGCCTATTGTAGCTGCACTGGTAGCTTCAGGGAAAAAAGGATGGGAACCTCTGTTCCAAATCATCATCTCCCATTACTTCCAGTGGAACAGAAGCCAAACTGTAATGGGTATCATCAAGTCATGTGATTTTAGCCCTTATTGGAGCCAGTCTTGGATGAAGCTATAAGCTTGGCCCGCACACCATTTTCAGTCTTCCCCATAGAAAAAAAATAATTCTCTGACTGACTTCCTTTGTTACTTCTCCGCTTTCTGGGGAAGAGCAGCCAATTGGAAATGCTGCTAAAGGCAGTATAGCTGGGTAAGAAATGCTTTCTCCATCCCATGAGAATTTTTGAAATTTTGAACAATTTTCCCATTCTGATTCAGGATAAAAAGTTGAAATTAATTTTTTTTTTGCAAACAGAAAATAAATAAATAGAGAGATTCAAGTCAGGTCAATCATAACATTTTGTTTAGACACTATCAAGCCATTTTCTTTCAATCTTTAATATTTTTTACTATAAATTAATTTAAATTCCTAATAAAAAGTTGTTTCAAACTGTAAAATGGAACTTTGCATGCTGAAAATGTTAAAATGGGATGTTTCAACAATTTAAAAAAAACATTTTTTTTTCTAAATGGGAAATTCATCAAAACCATCCCTTTCTATGAACAGTTTCAGTTTTGATGACTCAGCATTTTTTGAAGGAAAAAAGTTTAGTTACAAAATTCTCAAGCCACTCTAGGAGACAGGTAAAGCTCCCCTACACAAAAACTCCTCTTAAGGGGAGAGGGAGCAGAAAGAGCCCAGCAGCTCAGAGTTGCTTTGTTCCTACCCTTTCCATCTTTGCAACATCAGACCTGGGAAGGGATAGAAAAGGGAATGAATAACTGGAGCTGCTCCCAGACTAGGCCTGGGAAGGGAGAGAAGAGAATCCTGCTGGAGCTACTCCAGGACCTGGGAGAGGGGGTGAAGAACATCTGGAGCTGCAGGAGGAGCAGAGATACATTAAAGGAGAAAAGGCAGATGTAGGGCAGAAGGGAAAGGGCAAAGCTGATGTCGGGATGGTGGTTCATAATTAATTGCTGGGCTGGGGGATGGGCGGATGTGCAGCGTGGTGGTCCCACAGAATTAATTAGTTAGAATGTTTGTGTTTGGAAATTAGCTATAAACTCCCTGCAGCTCCAGACAGAATTTTATATAAGTCTCTGTGATTTGGTTTTAGCTTGTTCTTTCAATGAGAGCTGCTGCAGTAGGGGCCAGAATCATCTTACTCTGTTAATTTGGGAGAGTTGTCAGCACTGTAACTCTCTCTCTCTTTCTCTCTCTCTCTGTCTCTCTCTCTCTCTCTCTCTCACACACACACACACACACATACACTGGGTATGGGCATGGGGAATTCAAACATCAAAAGACAGACCAAAAACACATCATCATTGTTAAAAAAATCTTATTTTGGGCAATCTCATGAGTTTTCAGGGTCTGAGTCATGACTTTTGCTCTTTTGGTGTTGGCAATACTGAAACTAGACTAGATGAGCACTAGTTCCTATAAGCTTTGTATGTGGAAGTGAAGCTGCCTGTAGTGAAGATGGTTGCAGAATGGTGATCTCAGGTGGAACTGGTAAGCTGGGGTATAGTGCTTTTTTGGAAGCAGTGGAGCAGTGAATACTGCAAGTGTCCAGTGGAGCAGGTGCTGGACACTCCAGGAAGATGATCAGAGGGCTCGGGAGTAGTGGGGTACTTGGGGCTAATGTGCCTATCACTAACCTGAAGAGTGACAGCAGGGCCTACACAGGCTAGAGGGAAGTGCTTGTGTTGCATGTGGTCGATGGAGGTGGGGAACTGACCACGAGCAGACACAGGCAAGGCTTCCTCATGCTAATGGCAGGTCATAGTGAGGTGTCTCACAGCCCTGGGTACCTCGCAACTTCATGAATTTTTCAGCCAATCTCATCAGTTTGGGGGATCTCACAACTTCATGAATTCAGGACACTGGAGGTTGGCAATGCTGGGAAGGAGGCAGGTTTGTGACTGGGGAAGAGGATGGATGGGGGTGGATGAGAGAGGGTAAGAGAAATCCCTCTTCAAGCTGCCAGTGGGGTGGCCTGCATTTGTGTATATGCATTTCAAGGTGTATTTGGAACTTTAGATAATCATTTGGGGGCAGGTGAATTCTCCCTCATGTCTCAAAAACTGTCTGGGTATTATTTTTTAAAATCTTATGATGTTTTGAGGTCTATACCATGATTTTGGACACCGGGATTGACAATACTGAAATACTTTGCTAAATTATATTATTTTTCTAGAGGTATAATATATAAGCAAATGGCATTCCCACCATGTTCTTAACAAAAGTATAAGTCTAAATGTATCCCTTTCTTGGGAGTCGACTCTATGGTTAGCTTAAACAATAATAAAACATAATCTTCAGTCTATGCTTTCCCTCCAAAGTTGACAGTTTCTATGGTCTTCCCTTGCAGATCTATCTATGGTCTTAGTTCCATATGCCTCAGGGAGAAGATGTAACCCTCATGCACTCCTAGACTGAAGCCAAGTGGCTAAACCTCAATCAATGTGAGACTCACTAATCTATTTTTTAACACCTCTATATAGGGTTCAAGTACGGTCATCAGAAGGACTCCACAGACAAACTCTGCATCCCCATATAGGAACCTAGAATCTGTACCCTATTACTTATGGCTGAGTTCATTTTAGTGTATTTTTATGTGATGCTATAAGTTTTAATAATTAAATATCAGAGGGGTAGCCGTGTTAGTCTGGTTCTGTAAAAGCAGCAAAGAATCCTGTGGCAAAGAATCCTTACGTCTGTTAGTCTATAAGGTGCCACAGGATTCTTTGCTGCTAATAATTAAATGTAATACCATAAGAAAGAAGGCAGTGAAGTACTGGACTACAGTGCAATTACCTTTGAGTCAACTATCATGAATTACTTTACATCAAAACTAACATTTAAGGGCAACACTCTGCCATAAGAAAGATTGGCTTCATTGTATATTTACATATCTTTCAATAACACGTTTCACCCTTTCAGTAACAGTGTTTTCCTTTTGCAAAGCAATAGCAGTCTGAAACTAAATTATTTATTTATAACAGCTGGAATTTTCAGCAGCCTAAAGGAATTACCTTGAACAGAGATAGTCTAAACAACAGTGAGACCCTACACGGGTAATTCTAGATGCAGAAGCCCCTGCTAGTAATGCACCTCTGTAGTAACCCTGTACTGAGAAAGCTGCTTTCTTCTGTGACTTTGGGTTCAGCACAATATTTATGTTGTCTTGCCTGCTCCATGAGCTGCACCTGGGAAATCCCTCTGCTACTATTATAATCTTTAGATTTTTTTATTGGACAAACTTCAAGAAATTTTGTAAAATAATCTGTGGCTGCCAACAAATACTGGTCACTGGATTTTCTGTGGCAGAGGACCAAGCACATTAATAACAATACTCACTATCAGCCACAGACCAAACTTTAGTTGCAAGTTTTGGGATGATATTCCATTTTTTGTCTTTTAGTGTGGGGAAAATTGATTTTATAATAGAAATTGAGTTAAAACTTTAACTATGGGGATATTACTGTTTCTCCATAATTCCTGTACTAATCCTCTAAAAACACCCAGGAACCCCAAAATGGATTATGGGTGACATTGCATATAAAAGTGAATGACTTTAAAACATATCACTGACATTTTATACAAGATTGTGATAACCTCCTTAGAAAGTATATCTATGTATATACTTTCTGTGATAACCTCTACAGAGAATAAATCTGATTATCTTTGTGAGATATATGGGATATGCTAATGAAACCTAAAACACCTTTAAGTTCAAAAGGATCATGGAGTATAACTGGGAAGTTCAATAGAAAAAAGAGAGGATTGTTTGAGAGTGGGACTCCAGCAGGGTGCCTGCACTAGAGGGTGAGATAAAAGATCTTTGACAGGCTGAGGGCAGAATAGTGCTAGAGGAAAGAATAAGAAAGTATACTTTCTAAAAAAACACTGTTACTGTACTTTACTTCAAGTAGGCCTAACATGAACCTGGCTAGATGAACTCTGCAAACTGCTGATCATTTATTTTGCTTTTAATATGATTTTTTGTTTTTGTTCTTAATAAAACTTGTTTTTAATTGGACCCCCTTGAATCTTAGATAATTAGGGCATTTCACACACAAAAAATCCTCTGCCTCTAAGGCAAGGGAAGGGAGAATCTGTGACACACAACCCCACTTGGAAGGCCTAGTTGGATACTTCATGTGTACAGGGGATTTGTGAATGGAGAGGTTGATGTTCCATAACCCCCTCCCTAGAAAATGTCCATGATTCCCCAGGACCCACTGCCATTTGCAAACTGTTTTCACAATATGGGGGCAAAGGGAAATACTCAGTTCGTACTCATTAGTTAGCAGCAGAGTTTTTGGAGCTTAGAATCATAGAATCGTAGGACTGGAAGGCACCTCAAGAGGTCATTTAGTCCAGTACCCTGCACTCTGTCCCTGCCCGCAGGTATATGGGATCTTGGGGAGCAATTACCACACAGGTGGGGTGCCAATTAATTTCTTTATTAAAGGAAAAAGGAAGTGGTGGGAATTTAACAATGAAATACGATGGGATGGGGTGTATAGGGTGTTTACAATAGACAATGATGGGGGGGTTCTTATTGAACAGTGTAGGGAGTTCTAACAGTGGGGTACAGTAAGTGGGGTTCAGCACAATGGGATACAGTACAGTCAATAAGCAACTCAACTTTATATAGAAACGACTTTAGATACAGTGTGGAATGCAAAATGTACCCAAAAGAAATGCAAAGTAAAATGGTAGCTTCAACGCAATACAAAGTATATCAGAAAAGTGGAGGCAACCAATGGGGTGTTATAACCACAAGTAAAATGTGAATCACAGTGCAATGATACAATATGGGTGATAAGTGAAATTATGCAATGTATAATCTGCAAGAGTGTACCTAAAGGCTGGGTCGAGAAACAGGAGTGGGGAGGGGGGTGAATGATCAGTGGCAACTGATGAGAGGAGAGTGCAGCTGCAAGCAGCGAGAGACTCTGAAGCCCTGCGGGGTGAAGCCCAGAGCAGTCTTCAGGAGCCTGCGGGCTGGACGTACGGGAGACAAGAGCAGCTGGAGCGCACTTAAGGGGAGTCTGGGAGCAGCAAGAGGGGAGGGCGCTGAATGTGCAAGCGATGGGAAGGCACATGGAGAATGGGGGAGACGGCTGAGGGAAGAAGCAGGTTGCAGCAGCGGAGAGCACTTCAGGGAAGCTGCGGAGCAGCGGGGTGAAGACAAACGGAGCAGTGTGATGGTGATCTTCGGTAGGGGAGGGGCAGCGGAGAAGCGGGAGCACGAACACAGGGGATACAGGGAGACGCAGCAGAGAAGTGTAAAGAAGGGCTAGAGGGAGGTTTAAGCAACAAGCGGACACCCCCCCAAAAAAAGGAAAGAAGCGGCAAAGGGTTTGGGAAGTTACACAGGGGGAGAAGCAGC
Source organism: Mauremys mutica (assembly GCF_020497125.1). NCBI lineage: Eukaryota > Metazoa > Chordata > Testudines > Geoemydidae > Mauremys > Mauremys mutica. The sequence goes on from NC_059073.1 coordinate 171,248,549, forward strand.
AAGGGGTTTGGGAAGTTCGGAGGGTGATGCAGACGCAGGGGAAAAAGCAGCAAAGGGTTACAACAGGGAGACACGAAGAAGTACACAGAGGGGGAGATTGGAGTGGGGGAAAAACAGACACGGGAAAGTTCAGGGAGAGATCGGGACAGCGGGAAGACGAATTCAAACAGCAAAAAACCTTATCTATCGTCTAACTTAATTAAACTTATATAATTTTAAGTTTATATAACTTACTTATATAACAGGAGGGGAGGGATAGCTCAGTGGTTTGAGCATTGGCCTGCTAAACCCAGGGTTGTGAGTTCAATCCTTGAGGAGGCCACTTAGGGATCTGGGGCAAAAAATTGGTCCTGCTAGTGAAGGCAGGGGGCTGGACTAGATGACCTTTCAAGGTCCCTTCCAGTTCTAGGAGATTGGTATATCTCTAATTATTACCTATTATTATAAAATGACAAGCAGCTTATACAAAGTAACAAAACAGGTACTGAATACAACCAGGCAATGGCTTTTTTAAATCTATCTTAACCAATGACTAGGCAAAACAACAAATATCACAATTCTAAGCAAAACTATAACAAGCAACTATACGGAGCAACAAAACAGCAAACTATAGCAAGGCAGGTAAAACTTACAAGCGCTACAATCTTAGCAAACTATGACTTATTAGACTAAAAAGCAAAACCTATGGTGCACCTTATGCTATGGGGAAGTTACAGAGGGCAGAGTGGTATGTGCCCAGGATACAGCTCCCAAGGCAGCCCCCAAGGAAGCCAAGGGATGGTGGCTGCAGCAGTGGATACGGCTGAAAGCAGTGAGCCCCGAAGTAAAGCCCACTGGAGCAGAGCTTAGCGGCGGCACAAACTTATTTTTTAGCAGCAAAGCGCTGCGGAATTTAAGAGAGGTTTTTAAGACACAGACCAAGGTTTAGCTTGAGTCTGTGTGCTGGGGAAACAGAGCCAGCAGCTAAAATAATAAAATAAAAGTATAGAAAGTTTCACAGAGGGATTCTTACCAGTCCCCAAGGCAGCAGCAAAGGCAGAAGCAGCAACAACATCAGAAGAAGCAAGGAGGACTCGGTACAGTCTCGATAATCAGGAGGTCTCTCAGGCAGCAATTCGTTCTTCGTGGGGGGGGGGTTAAAAATGGGGGTACGCTCAAAAATAAAACGAGAGCAGAGAAAGGACCCCCCCAGAATCCCTGGCTGATCAGACCAGGCAGCAATGCAGGAACCTTTCTGATGTTTTTTTCAAAATACCTGTTTTTTAAAGACAAACTCAGGCAGTTTCCTGCCAGTAATCCTGATAGGCTCCCTCTGTCACAGGGGAGGAGACACAGGGAAAAACTGCAGGTGAGCACAGAGACGTGCCTGGGCAGAGTCCTGGACAATAGGTGTGAGTTCACACCTCAGGACTCAAAAGCACATGAGGTCTATGACTCATGCCCAGGATCTCAAAAACACATTAGGTCATGCAGCTCTGGACATTGCCTACCCTACACCAAGCCCAGGTTTAACAAGGTGATAACAGGACCAACCCTTTGAACAGGGCAGTGATCCCACTTAGCACGCAGCACAAGTGGCCATCCCTTTGAGAAGGGCAATGGCTCTTGGTAAACGACTTAAGGGGCCCTCCCTTTGAGAAGGGCAGTGGCACTGGTAAACAACTTAACAGCCAGGGAGGGGCGGCCACAGGAGGAGAACAAAAACAAAATGGAGTAAGGGGACACCTGTAAGAAACAAAATGGAATAGGGGGAAAGCTGTAACAGACACACTCAAGGCAGGACTAAGTATTGACTAGACCATCTCTGAGAGGTGCTTGTCTAATCTGCTCTTAAAAATCAGCAATGATGGAGATTCCACAAGCTCCCTGTTAACAGTTCTTAACTACCCTGCCAGTCAGGAAGTTTTTCCTAATGTCCAATCTAAGCTGCCCTTGCTGCAATTTAAGCCCATTGCTTCTTGTCCTATCCTCAGAGGTCAAATAGAACAATTTTTCTCCTTCTTCCTTGTAACAACCTTTTATGTACTTGAAAACTGTCCCTCCTCAGTCTTCTCTTCTCCAGACTAAACAAATCCAGTTTTTCTAATCTCCCCTCATAGGTCATGACCTTCTCTCATAGGTTTTCTAGACCTTTAATCATTTTGTTTGTTCTTTTCTGGACTCTCTCCAATTTGTCCATGTCTTTCCTGAAATGTGGCACCCAGAACTGGACACAATACTTCAGGGGAGGCTTGACCAGCACAGAGTAGAGCGGAAGAATTCTTGTGTCTTGCTTACAACACTCCTGCTAATACATCATAGAATCATTAAAGATTAGGATTGGAAGAGACCTCAGGAGGTCATCTAGCTTAATCCCATGCTCAAAGCAGGACCAACCCCAACTAAATCATCCCAGCCAGGGCTTTGTCAAGCCTAGTGTGATAAATGAAGGGTATGAAAAATCATCAAATCATACCTAGGAATTACTTATCTGAACTCCAGATATGTAAGTAGATCAGGGAATGTCTAGGAAGACATGATTAGGGCTTATCTATTTCTTTTATTTCTTTATGACTTGTGGACTCCTCTGTGCTAACCCCCAAATGCTTTTGTTTTGCTTGTAACCATTAAGCTGGACCTAAAGAAAATTCTTGATGCTTATTATTATATTTGCTCTTTTAAAATCTAGCAATAGTCTAAGTACCAAATATATTTTCTTTCTTTTTGTTTTTAATAAAATTTACCTTTTCTAAGAACAGGATTGGGTTTTTGTGTCCTAAGAGGTTTGTGCATGTTGTTTAATTAGCTGGTGGCAACAGCTGATTTCCTTTGTTTTCTTTCTCAGCTCTTCCCTGGAGGGGGCGTGAAAGGGCTTGAGCATACCCACAGGGTGGAATTCCAAAAGGATTTTTTTTTGGCACTTGGGTGGTGGCAGCATCTATCCATCCAAAGTCAGAGAGAAGCTGTAACCTTGGGAGTTTAATACAAGCCTGGAGTGGCCAGTATCAATTTTTAGAATCCTTGCAGGCCCCCACGTTCTGCACTAGAAGTGCCAGAATGGGGAATCAGCCTTAAAAACCTCTAAGGATGGAGATTCCACCACCTCCCTAGGTAACCCATTCCAGTGCTTCATCACCCTCCTAGTGAAATAGTTTTTCCTAATATCCAACCTAGACCTCCCGCACTGCAACTTGAAACCATTGCTCCTTGTTCTGTCATCTGCCACCATTGAGAACAGTCTAGATCCATCCTCTTTGGAACCTCCTTTCAGGTAGTTGAACGCAGCTATCAAATCCCCCCTCATTCTTCTCTTCTGTAGACTAAACAATCCCAGTTCCCTCAGCCTCTCCTCATAAGTCATGTGCCCCACATCCCTAGTCATTTTCGTTGCCCTCCGCTGGACTCTCTACAATTTGTCCATATCCTTTCTGTAATAGGGGGCCCAAAACTGGATGCAATACTCCAGATGTGGCCTCACCAGTGCTGAATAGAGGGGAATAATCACTTCCCTCGATCTGCTGGAAATGCCCCTACTAATGCAGCCCAATATGCCATTAGCCTTCTTGGCAACAAGGGCACACTGCTGACTCATATCCAGCTTCTTATCCACTGTAATCCCCAGGTACTTTTCTGCAGAACTACTGCTTAGCCAGTTGGTCCCCAGCCTGTAGCAGTGCATGAGATTCTTACGTTCTAAGTTCAGGACTCTGCACTTGTCCTTGTTGAACCTCATCATAGAATGCAATCAGATTGGTCAGGCATGACTTGCCCTTGGTGAATCCATGTTGACTGTTCCTCATCACCTTCCTCTTCTCCAAGTGCTCTAAAATGAATTCCTTGAGGACCTGCTCCATGATTTTTCCAGGGACTGAGGTGAGTCTATAGTTCCCCGGATTCTCCTTCTTCCCTTTTTTTAAAGATGGGCACTATATTTGCCTTTTCTCATCATAGAATAATGTTTGGGTTTTTTGCAACAGTGTTACAAACTTGACTCACATTTAGTTTGTGATCCTCTATGACCTCCAGATCCTTCTCTGCAGTACTCCTTCCTAGACAGCAGTGGTGTTACTAGCCTGGGACATTTGGGTGGGCCCTGATTTCAGGTGGGTGGGCAATGATAGAGGGCAGGGGCAGGAGGGATTGGGGGGCCCACCTCTGCCCAAGCAATTCAGGCCATCTGGCCTTGTGAGGTGCAATGGACACTCTGCCCCCCTCAGAAACCCATGCACGCACCCAGCTCCGTGAGGAGACGCTACTCACTAGCGTGCATAGCTCCTGGCACCTGCCCCATCACACCGCCCCATGCTGGGCCAGGCTCCCTGAGGTGGTAGGCCTATGTTTTTGAAGATCAATACCACCTGGTCAGCTGGCCGGTCTCCTTCTGCTGCGGCATGCTCATCAGGCGCTCCACTGCTGTGCCACTACTGTCCCTCCCTCTCTGGTTGGGCCCAGGGGTATGTGCACCCAGCATACGGTGTTCTACAGGTTTTGTGCGGGGCTAGCACTGGGGCCACAGCAGAGCCTGGGCTGGGGATTGGGGACTGGATGGGTGTAGGTGAGTTGTGGCGCACCCAGGCCCACCTGTAGCTACGCCCCTGGTAAGCAGTCATTTCCCATTTTGTATTTGTGCAACTGATTGTTCCTTCCTAAGTGGAGTACTTTGCATTTGTCCTTATTGAATTTCATCCGGTTTACTTCAGATCGTTTTGCCATTTTTGTCCAGATTATCTGAAAAGCACTTGCAACCCCTTCTAGCTTGGTATTGTCTGCAAACTTTATGAGTGTACTCAGTATGCCATTATCTAAATCATTGATGAAGATATTGAACAGAACCAGACCCAGAACTGATCCCTGCGAGACCCCACTCATTTTATGCCCTTCCAGCTTGACTGTGAACCACTGATAAGTACTTTCTGGAAACGGTTTTCCAACCTGTTATGCACCCACCTTATAGTAGCTCCATCTAGGTTGCATTTCCCTAGATTGTTTATGAGACAGTCATGCCAGACAGTAGCAAAAGCCTTACTAAAGTCAAGATATACCACATCTAACTCTTCTCCCATATCCACAAGGCTTGTTACCTTGTCAAAGAAAGCTGTTAGGTTAGTTTGACCCAATTTGTTCTTGTTCTTAACTGATGCAGCAAGCCCAGAGGTGCTGGGGCTATGAACTCCCAAGCCTAGAGGTGCCATAGATCGGCCCTGGGAAGCCCCAGCACTAATTAAGCACTGGAGAATTTGTCTGTCCTTCTGGGCACACAGAGGAAATGTATGAAGGCACTGGAGGACTATCAGCACTCAAGTGAATTAGCCTGTGCCCTCACTGCATAGTGGTCAGTTACCAGCCTGAGTGAAAGTGAAACCCATGCTTTAACCCAGGCTGTAATTAGGAAGCTTGGACTGAAAGCAGCACTATACTCAGTGGATGGAGTTTTGTGTGTGGATAAAAGCAGTATTCCAGATGTGGCCTCACCAGTGCTGAATAGAGGGGAATAAAAGCCTGAGCTAACTGCATAAAAGCCTGAGCTAACTGCAAAGAGTGGCTAGCAAAAATGTACAATCTCTGATACAATATGCTACTATACTGGAGGGTTGAAGGGTAGAAAATGTTATGCCTACATGTTAAAAAGGTGTGATCAAGTTTGTACATGATCAATTGATTGAAATGATAATTAAAAATGGAATAATAAAACAATCGAAAGATCATGATCTGAAGGGTCTAACCAGTACCACTGTGCAAAGAAAAATAGAGCCTCATGAAACGCTTAGAAAATGTTGAACTTTTCAATAAAGAAGAAAACCGATGACAATTTATTTTGACTTTCAAAGGGCCTTTGACAATATCCCTCACAAGATGCTATTAAAGAAATTAAGTAGTCATGAAGTTAGATGCAAAGTGATGTCATGGATCAAAATTGTCTAAAAGACAGGAAACAAAAAGTAAGACTAAATAATCAATTTTCATCAAGGGAGAACATTAACAGGGTGTCACAAGATTCCACTCCAACATGAGTATTGTTTAATATATTTATTAATAATATGAAAAAGGGGCGAGGTAAGGTGAACCTAACTAAATCATCCCAGCCAGGGCTTTGTCAAGCCTGACCTTAAAAACCTCTAAGGAAGGAGATTCCACTACCTCCCTAGGTAACCCATTCCAGTTCTTCACCACCCTACTAGTGAAAAAGTTTTTCCTAATATCCAGCCTAAACCTCCCCCTCTGCAACTTGAGACCATTACTCCTTGTTCTGTCATCTTCTACCACTGAGAACAGTCTAGATCCATCCTCTTTGGAACCCCCTTTCAGGTAGTTGAAAGCAGCTATCAAATCCCCCCTCATTCTTCTCTTCTGCAGACTAAACAATCCCAGTTCCCTCAGCCTCTCCTCATAAGTCATGTGCTCCAGCCCCCTAATCATTTTTGTTGCCCTCTGCTGGACTCTCTCCAATTTATCCACATCCTTCTTGTAGTGTGGGGCCCAAAACTGGACACAGTACTCCAAATGAGGCCTCACCAGTGCTGAGTAGAGGGGAATGATCACATCCCTTGATCTGCTGGAAATGCCCCTACTTATACAACCCAAAATGCCATTAGCCTTCTTGGCAACAAGGGCACACTGTTGACTCATATTCAACTTTTCGTCCACCGTAACCCCTAGGTCCTTTTCTGCAGAACTGCTGCCCAGCCATTCGGTCTCTAGTCTGTAGCAGTGCATGGGATTCTTCCGTCCTAAGTGCAGGACTCTGCACTTGTCCTTGTTGAACCTCATCATATTTCTTTTGGCCCAATCCTCTAATTTGTCTAGGTCCCTCTGTATCCTAGCCCTACCCTCCAGCGTATCAACCACTCCTCCCAGTTTAGTGTCATCTGCAAACTTGCTAAGGGTGCAGTCCACACCATCCTCCAGATCGTTAATGAAGGCTTTCTGGAAATCTAAGTACACTATGTCCACTGGATCCCCCTTGTCCACATGTTTGTTGACCCCTTCAAAGAACTCTAATAGATTAGTAAGACACAATTTCTCTTTATAGAAACCATGTTGACTTTTGCCCAACAATTTATCTTCTTTTATGTGTATGACAATTTTATTCTTTACTATTGTTTCAACTAATTTGCCTGGTACTGACATTAGACTTAGTGGTCTGTAATTGCCAGGATCACATTTAGATCCCTTTTTAAATATTGGCGTTACATTAGCTATCTTCCAGTCATTGGGTACAGAAGCCAATTTAAAGGACAGGTTACAAACCATAGTTAATAGTTTCACAACTTCATATTTGAGTTCTTTCAGAACTCTTGGGTGAATGACATCTGGTCCTGGTGTTTTGTTACTGTTAAGCTTATCAATTAATTCCAAAATCTCCTCTAGTGACACTTCAGTCTGTGACAGTTCCTCAGATTTGTCACCTACAAAAGCTGGCTCAGGTTTGGGAATCTCCCAAACATCCTCAGCCGTGAAGACTGAAGCAAAGAATCCATTTAGTTTCTCTGCAATGACTTTATCATCTTTATTCAAAACTGATATAAAGAAATGTCCCTTCAGGCCACTTCGACAATGCCAGAAATGTTCAGGAACAAAGCAGGGGGAAATTTCTTGGATATGAGTGTGGTTAGATGTTTGGCTGCATGTGTGTGTTCTCCCGGTGTGCTGCCCCAGCTCTGCACAGACAGCTGGCACAGCAGACCTCGAGCGAACCGCCCAATGACCAAAAGATCCATTAAGGTACAAAGGCTCCAGGCCAGGTTTATTGTAGACAAAGCACGGTAATAACACTTGGTAGACTCTACAAAGATACTAATACATGTATGCTTGTGACACCAGGCACAGCTCAGTGAATGGCGGGACTTTCCATTCCCTCCCTCGGCTGTACAAAGATACTCCCTCTCAGATACACCTTTAAAGCCTGATACAAACAAGTTAGTACTGCTCCTCTGACATAGTTAGTCACTGTTTCCCGACATTGCTAGTTATCACCTTCTACATGTTGGGTCAATCAAAACATCTCTATTATGTACTGTCATCCTGACCTTATTGTTTAGAGTGGTTCAGTGTGTTGTTCCTGTTATTCCTGGCAAATATTTTTGTACCATCCTTGATATCGGGATGTTCTGGTACCACTTGATATCGGGATGTGTTCGCACGAGTATTCTGTGACTAGGACTTCTGAGGAATGTGTATGTCTGCAATATCAGCCCTGTTCTTGCCAGATTCTGTGAGCAGGTCCTGCCTCATTCCAGGCTTCTGATACAAGGGCTTATGTCATAGGTTTATTCCCCACTTTGAACTTTAGCGTCCAAAAGATGGGGACCTGCATGGATCCTTCTAAGCTTAAATTCTAGCTTAGATCTGGTTCTGCTGCCACCAGCTAGAAATTCCAGTGTCTAGCACACTCCCTGTTCCCCCCAAAACTTCCCCGGGGAACACCGATCCAAACTCTTTGGATCTTAACACAAAGGGAAATAGCCCATTCCCCCACCTCCCCCTCCCTTAGCCGTTGGGAGAGATCACCTTGATTCAAACTCCTTGAATCAAAACAAAGAGGGATTCACCTCCCCCCATCCTCTTCCCCTGAAGTTCCAAACCAGGGAAGAAATCAATCAGGTTCTTAAAAGAAAAGATTTTATTAAAAAAAAAGAATGAAAATAACACTATCTCTGTAACACCAGGATGAAAAATATTACAGGGTCTAGCTTATAAAACCAGAGGGACTCCCCCGCACCTTCTCAGAATAATCAAAAGTAACAGCAAACAGAATTAAAGATATTTCTCCAGCAAACACACATTTGCAAATACAGAAATTAATCACAAAACTAATCCCCCTTGCTAATACTCGCTATACTGAATAGAAGGAAATATTTCAGGAAGCTTGGAGAGCCTGGATGTACGTCTGGCCTCTCTTAATCCCAAGAGAGAACAACCCCCAAACAAAGAACACAAACAAAGACTTCCCTCCACAGAGATTTGAAATTATCTTGTCCCTTGATTGGTCCTCTGGTCAGGTGTCCGTCAGGTTACTGAGCTTGTTAACCCTTTACAGGTAAAAGAGACCTTAACCCTTAACTATCTGTTTATGACCGCTTATGTCTCAGGCTCTCTTCCTACTACAAGGAGCTAGGGGCATTAGTCTGCCCCATTGGCACATTTCCATCCATGCAACCCCCTTTTCTATTGTCCCCCATCCTCCAGTAATGACCCTTTTCCCCCAGAAACCTTCACCTTTCTCAGTACTTCTCCTGATGATCTGACTTGCCTCCTCTGGTTCATCAGATTTCTCATACTATAGGCAAGGTTGTTGAGGTTGCTTGGAGAAGTTCCCCAGGCTTCTCCTGGCAATCTGCCTCAGCTTTACTGGCAACGAAACACATCTGACGAGCCTGAGGAGAGGCATTACATAGGGCATTTATTCAAAGGTGTGGATGTTGTGATGAATGGTGAACAGAGATCAGTAAATTCAATAAATGCACCTGGTAGAGTGTAATAGTCCGAGGTAGGGGCCGTGCCGTCTCAGGGGCCGTCGGGAGCCAGGCCGCCTCACTACACGGCCCTATCAGTCTCCGGGTTCTGAAGGGTTTTTGGGGTTCTGCTCCTCAAGCAGGGGCAGAACAGAAGGCACACCGTTCCTGCTATGAGTCCCAGCCCTCCGTCAGGGCGGGACAGCAGACACTATGTCTAGGCTCCGGTCCTGGCAGCCGGAGCTGAGCAGTTACAGAGTCAGTAAGCCCCAAGCCCTAGGTCAGGGCGGGGCAGCACACCAGAATCCAGGGAACTCAGATCCCACTACAGGGCTGAGCAGCCGTCTACGTCTGTAAAACCCCAAGCCCTAGCTCAGGGCGGGCCGCACACAGGAGGTAGGGCTCAGACCCTCAGGCAGGGCTGAGCAACAGTCTGAGTCTGTAAAGCCCAAGCCCTAGCTCAGGGCATGCAGCACACAGGAGGCAGGGCTCAGACCCTCAGACAGGGGCTGAGCACACAAAGTCACTAGTTTAAGCCCCAGCCCTCAGTCAGAGCGGGGCAGCAAAACAGCAGTTCTAGCTCAGGTCCTTAAAGCAGGAGCTGAGCAGTAATCATAGTTCAGGGCTCAGGTCCTTAAAGCAGGAGCTGAGCAGTAATCAAGTCAAGAAGCCCCAAGCCCTCAATCAGGGCGGGGCACCAAACACAGCAGTTCTAGGCTCAGCTCCTCACAGCAGGGGCTGAGCAACAATAAGAGTTCAGGGCACAGGTCTGTGCAGCAGGGGCTGAGCCAGCAAAAGTCAGTAAGTCCCACCCCTAGGTCAGGGTGGGGCAACAAACAATAGTCCCAGGGGCTCAGGTCCTTGTCCTGGGGCTGAGCCAGCAAGAGTCAGTAAGTCCCAGCCCTAGGTCAGGGTGGGGCAACAAACAATAGTTCAAGGCTCAGGTCCTGGTCTCAGGAGCAGAGCAGCGGCATCAGTCTCAAGAAGCTCAGGTAAGGGCAGGCTTCTCTGCCTGAGTGCTGGCAGGAGGGGGAGTCTGCCACCCGTGAGTGGGGTGGCAGGGGGGACACAGGCCCACCCACTCCACTGTGTCCCAGCCCGGGGCCCTAACAGCGGCGTGGATCCGCTACAGTCAGTGGGGATCCTGGCCGCAACACACTGACATGGGCACATCCGTGCCCTCAGCCGGACAGGGTTCGGCTACCCCCGGGCTGCATTCCATCTCCCCCTCCTCGGGTACCTGCTCGTCGCTGGGCTCGGCAGCGGGGTCCCACACCATGGGTTCCTCGGCGTGGTGAAGGCGGTCTAGGTCGGGCTGCTCCTCCGGACTCGGGCCAGGGGGCCGCTCGGGCCGCTCCTCGGGGTACCGGGCTCGGGGCAAGCTCGGCCAGTCCACCTCGGGGTACCTGGCTCGAGGGAGGCTCGGTCGGTCCGCGTCAGGATACCTGGCTCGAGGGAGGCTTGGTCCATCCACGTCCGGGTACCTGGCTCGGGGCAGGCTCGGTCCAGCAGGAGCCCGATCAGGAGCGTCTGTCCTCTCCGGCTGCTGGGCTCCAACTGAGTGCTGAGGCCGGGCTTTTATACTTCCTGTCCCGCCCCTTGACTTCCGGGGGGGCGGGAACAGGTGGCAGTGGCTCCGCCCACTGAGGTGGCTGTTCCGGTTCCTCCCTCTCAGGGGCCGTCGGGAGCCAGGCCGCCTCACTACATAGAGATATGAAATATCCCTGCAAAGTAATTAACAACAATACAGCATCACAGGATGGACTGTTTCCCCAAAACTCTGACACCAACACAGTTAAAGAAGTTGGACAAAGATATGTGCAGTTAGGAATGTGCAAAATCCCTGATAAGTATCCTGTAAAAGAAGAAATTAAATAAACCAGACAAGACACAGACAAGGATTTGGCTATATTCCTCAAGGCTGGGACCATTAATGAACATGATACAACCATTTAATTTGTGTGAGTATATGACAGAGAAAATATTTTTAAATCTGACCTTAAGCTATAATGTTACAGTAGCCTAATTATTTTAGCAGTGATGTCTCAGTTAAGGCTTGCTTCAAGTGGCCGAGGGGAAAAATAAAAGGTTTTAAATGTTCTAAATGGTCTCTAATCCTGCTATTTTAGCTTGTCTCTACTCATAAATTGCTCCCTCCCTTTGCCTGAAAGAATGGTTGAGTGGCCAGTCATACAGTTATAGTAACAAGCAAATAGAGTTATTAGTAGACAAATAATTTCAAATATTGAATAAATCTGTAAAAGTCAAAATTTGTTCATGAAACAATTTATGAGAAGAATTGCAAAGTTCATTGACTGCTTTGTTCAATATACACAGCTCTCCTATAGAAGAGATTAAAAGGGAAATATGAATGGATGAATTTAAATGGTCTTCAATTGGTCTTAATTGTTCACAGCAATTTACTGATTAATGAATTTGTATTCTCTGTCTACATTGTGTGTGCAACTTTCGTTTCTTTTATTATATATATGAATTATTGGGAGTTATTATAACTCTTAGGGATTTTAGGCATATGAAATGGAGAATAAACCTGCAATGAAACTTTATTGATGAACACATTCAGGTTAGTACATATGTATGTGACATTGACTTTATGGGGAAAATATCTTAATAGCTAAAAAACACATATTCCGTATTTAATAGAATAAACTCTCATAAATGAGACATTCAGAGAAGTCAGCATTCTAAGAGCAAGAGACTCTGGAGAATGAAATATAAAGGATACAGCACAGTGGCAAATGAGAACTATGGCAAAATATACAAAAGAAGCAGAGGTTGGACAATGACAGTTCAATTGTCAAAAAGTTTCTGAATACTTTGAGATGGTGATGATGAAGCTAGATATAAGATTACAGCATCAAGACAACAAGCAGAACAATGCAGCCTCAGATGAGAGAGAGAAAATTGAACATGGACCAGAAAGACTACTTAGAGATTCTTAAGAAGTTAGAACAGTGTGCAGGTATGGTTCTGAATCTTTTATGGTTTATGGTCAAACTGATCAAAAACCTGAATTTATGTCCCATAGGAAATTCTGAGATTTTGATAATTGTTTTTCCCTAAACTGTGATGAATAGTCAAACTATCAAAATGCTTTGTAAAAAATGAAATAATAATGCAGAAAAGGCAAGAGTGTTCAATAATTTTTTTTGTTCCATATTTCGAAAAAAACCCATTCCAACAGTCACTCATGAGGATGCTAAACAGCAGCTACTAAAGTTAGCAGGTCCACATAACTTGCATCCAAGGGTTTTAAAATTGCTGGCTGAGGAGCTTGCTGCACCATTAATGTTGGTTTTAAATAAGTCTTGGAAAATTAGGGAAGTTCCAGAAGTCTGGAAGAAAGCTCATGTTGTACCAATATTTTAAAGGGTAAATGGGATGACCTGGATGATATAGCCTGTCAGTCTTACATTGTTCCTGGGCAAGATACAGGACTTGATTGATAAAGAATTAAGGAAGGGTAATATAATTAATGACAATCAACCTGAGTTTATGGGAAAATATATTTTGATATATTTTTCGATGAGTTTACACATTTGATTGATAATGGTGATAGTGCTAATGTAATATACCTAGACTTCTATAAGGCATATGACTTGGTATCACACAATATTTTGATTAAAAAACTAGAATAACACAAACATGGCACACATTAAAGGGATTAAAAACTGGCTAATTGATAGATCTCTAAATATAATTGTAAATGGGAAATCATAATCAAGGGGGTATTTTAGTGGGGTCCTGGGGCGACCTGTTGTTAGCCTTGTGCTATTTAACATTTTTTTCAATGACTTGGAAGATAATACAAAATTATTACTGACAAAGTTTGCAGAAGACACAAAGATTGGGCAAGTAGTAAATATTGAAGAGGACAGGTCACTGTTACAAAGTGATCTGGATTACTTCATAAGATGAGCACATATTAAAATGGCTAAATGTCAATGTATACCTAGGAACAAAGAATGTAGGACTTACTTACAAGATTGGGGAGACATTGTGGCTACACATATACCAGCCATGTTTTTCACAGGTCAATTTATGTGAAGCTGTGGTTTCTTTGCTGTCCCCTGGCATAGATGGTAGGGATATAGATGTGTCCCTTGATGCTACATGATGTGTTGGCAAGTATAGGATGCTGCCGCGATGGAGTTTTCTATTGACTGCAAAGGGTGGAGCATCTGGGATTTTAGACCTGTAGGCCAACCAGGGTCACCATCATTTGTGTTTGCTGCCTGAGAAGATCCATTATCATAGAATCATAGAATATCAGGATCGGAAGGGACCTCAGGAGGTCATCTAGTCCAACCCCCTGCTCAAAGCAGGACCAATTCCCAACTAAATCATCCCAGCCAGGGCTTTGTCAAGCCTGACCTTAAAAACCTCTAAGGAAGGAGATTCCACCACCTCCCTAGGCAACCCAGTCCAGTGCTTCACCACTCTCCTAGTGAAAAAGTTTTTCCTAATATCCAACCTAAACCTCCCCCACTGCAACTTGAGACCATTTCTCCTTGTTCTGTCATCTGCTACCACTGAGAACAGTCTAGATCCATCCTCTTTGGAACCCCCTTTCAGGTAGTTGAACACAGCTATCAAATCCCCCCTCATTCTTCTCTTCTGCAGACTAAATAATTCCAGTTCTCTCAGCCTCTCCTCATAAGTCATGTGCTCCAGCCCCCTAATCATTTTTGTTGCTTTCCACTGGTCTCTTTCCAATTTTTCCAAATTCTTCTTGTAGTGTGGGGCCCAAAACTGGACACAGTACTCCAGATGATGCCTCACCAATGCCGAATAGAGGGGAATGATCACGTCCTTTGATCTGCTGGCAGTGTTCCTACTTATACAGCCCAAAATGCCGTTAACCTTCTTGGCAACAAGGGCACACTGTTAACTCATATCCAGCTTCTCGTCCACTGTCCTAGGTCTTTTTCTGCAGAACTGCTGCCTAGCCACTCGGTCCCTAGTCTGTAGCAGTGCCTGGGATTCTTCTGTCCTAAGTGCAGGACTCTGCACTTGTCCTTGTTGAACCTCATCAGATTTTTTTTAGCCCAATCCTCTAATTTCTCTAGGTCCCTCTGTATCCTTTCCCTATCCTCCAGCATATCTACCACTCCTCCCAGCTTAGTGTCATCTGCAGACTTGCTGAGAGTGTAATCCATGCCATCCTCGAGATCATTAATGAAGATATTGAACAAAATTATGTCCTGGTGCATCTTCCTCTCCTTTTCCTGGGCCTTTCTCCTTTTTCCTTCTTCATGCTGTCTTCCACGTCAGCTCTCCAGGCCCCTTTATTTGTGGTCCAGTGCGGCACTGGCTTGCAGGCTCTCGCTGACCATTCCCCCCCTAGTCCTCTTTCTCCACCTCAGAGAATCAGGCATTCTGCAGGACTGGAGGGAGTACCCCTCAAGTCTGCCATACCAGAGGTGGCTGATAAAAACAGAAAGATGTACTACTACATATTACTGATACTGTGTGTATGACTACACACAGTCATAGCAGAAAAGGAAAGCTACATTTCAAAACTCCCTTCCTTGATTTTCATAAAAACTTTTAATAAGACATACTTATTTACACTTCAGTTTTGGAGCACCTATGCACAGCACCACTCTCCAGCCTCAGTCATTGTGAATATGGCCTGCCAAGGGTGAGAGGTGGGGGGAAGGAATTTTTGTTGCATGAAACAATAAAATTTCAGACGCTGTTCCAGGGGTAAAGATATAGGGGAATGGCCCTCCATATTGGCGCTATTTTCCACAGGCAGTGGGGGTTTCATTTGTGAAGGTAAAAAAAGGCACAGAGAGCTCAGCTGCTACCTTTGTCCCAAAGCCACCCAGCCACCACATGGCAATGTACATCAAGCAGCACAACAATTCAGGGTTGCTGCTGGCAGTTGTAAAGCAGCTGAACATAGAGGAGCGTCTGGTTCTGGTCCCAAGAAACAAGCAGTGATTGGTGGGATTGCATCATTATGCAGTTATGGGATGACGATCAATGGTTTCGGAACTTTTGTATGTGAAAGGCCACTTTCCAGGAACCGCGTGCCGAGCTCTCCCCAGTTTTGCAGTGCAGTGACATTAAAATGAGACCTGCTCTGGAAAAGCAAGTGGCGATCATTGTGTGGAAGCTTGCAATGCCAGACTGACCAGTGTCTGTGGGGAATCAATTTGGAGTTGGTAAATCCACCATGGGAGCTGTTGTGATCCAAGAGTGCAGGACCATTAATCAACTTCCACTAAGAAGGGTAGTGACTCTTGGCAATGTGCAGGACATACTGGATGGTTTTGCTGCAATGGGGTTCCCTAACTGGGGTGGGACAATAGATGGCAGGCATATCCCTATCTTGGCACCAGACCATCTTGCCAAAGAGTACATAAACCATAAGAGATACTTTTCAATGGTGTTGCAAGTGCTGGTGGATCACCATGGGTGTTTTACCAAAATCAGTGTGGGATGGTTAGGAAAGGTGCATGATGCCCTCATCTTTAAGAACACAGGTCTATTCAGAAAGCTGCAAGCAGGGTCTTTCTTTACTCAGTGCAAAATAACCATTGGTAATGTTGAAATGCCCATAGTGATCCTGGCAGGGGCGGCTCTAGATATTTTGCCGCCCCAAGCATGGCATCATGCCGCGGGGGGCGCTCTGCCAGTCGCCAGTCCCGCGGCTCCGGTGGACCTCCCACAGGCGTGCCTGCGGAGGGTCCGCTGGTCCCGCGGCTCCACCGAAGCCGCGCCGGACCAGCGGAACCTCCGCAGGCACACCTGCGGGAGGTCCACCGGAGCCGCCTGCCGCCCTCCTGGCAACCGTCAGAGTGCCCCCCGCGGCATGCCGCCCCAAGCACACGCTTGGCATGCTGGGGTCTGGAGCCGCCTCTGATCCTGAGAGACCCAGCCTACTTCTTGCTCCCATGGCTCATGAAGCTGTACACTGGACACCTGGACAGCAGCAAGGAACGGTTTAAGAATAGGCTTAGTAGAATACTGGTTGAATGTGTCTTTGGATGTTTAAAGGGTTGCTGGCACAGTTTGCTTACTAAGTTAGACCGCAGTGAAAACAATATCCCGATTGTTATTGCTGCCTGTTGTGTTCTTCATATTATCTGTGAGGCAGAGGGAGAGAAGTTTCTGCAGATGTGGGGCATAGAGGCAGATAGGCTGTTTGTTGATTTTGAGCAGCCAGATACCAGGGCAATAAGAAGAGCTCAGCGTGGAGCACTGTGTCTCAGGGAGGCTTTGAAAACCCGATTTAGTAATGAGCCACAGTAATGTGAGCTGATTCTGAGTTGTGACTTCCCATAGTGTGAACCTTGCTGTGCCTGCTGGGTTTCTCTCTCCAGCTAATCCCCTCCATTTCCCAAGTTTCCCTGTACCCCGCTGCTCCTATGGTGTGAAGTAATAAATATTATTTCATTCTCAGGACCTTGATTTACTGCACAAACACATTGGAAGTGTAGGCTCAGGAAAGGAATGTAACCTGGGACTGTCAGTAGAATAAAATTGTGAGGAGAAAATCACAGTGATCTTGTCTTTTAAATACAGTGGCCTTGCCTGTCAAAGGTCATCCTATGTGTGCTTTTTGCTGCTAGTACCCTCCGCTGGTATTGAGTGGAAGGGATACAGCATTTTCCCCCTCGGCTCCTGCAATATTTCAGAGAGGGAGAGAAGGAAAATGGTGACACAGGAATGCCATTCTGCAGCAGTTGCAGAGGGAGTCTAGCCTCAAGGTGTTTCACCAGAAGGTCTACCAGATGCCTCAACATGCCTGTTTGCTCCTTCACAATCCCCAGGATCTCTTGCTGCATGCCACACTCATGTTCCTGGGCTTCTCTCCTGCTAGCAATGTCTACGACCAGTTTTTCATACAGAGAAATTATCCATGCTCTCTGCTCAGTATCAGCTGTCTCTGCTCCACACCAAACAGAGGGGGATTTGAATCCAGGTTTCCCACATTCTAGATGATGGCTTTAACTACAGAGGTAAGCATCTTTCGAGGGGGCTTAAGTGTGCCCTTTGGACCCTGAAGGCAAGATAAGCAGGGGAATGCCTAGTTTGCAAATGCCACTGGAGCTTAGATGTGAGTTTGGCAAAACTGGGTAAGAAAATGGCAGATGAAATTCAATGTTTATAAATGCAAAGTGATGCACATTGGAAAACATAATCCCACCTATAAATATAAAATAATGGGGTCTAAATTAGCTGTTACCACTCAAGAAAGAGATCTTGGAGTCATTGTGGATATTCTCTGAAAACATCCACTCAATGTGCAGCAGCAGTCAAAAAAAGCTAACAGAATGTTGGAAACATTAGAAAAGGTTAGATAATAAGAGAGAAAATATCATATTGCCTCTATTTCAGTCCATGGTACACTAACAACTTGAATTCTGTGTGCAGATGTGGTTGCTCCATCTCAAAAAAGATATATTGGAATTGGAAAAGGTTCAGAAAAGGGCAACAAAAATTGATTAGGGGTATGGAACAGCTTCCATATGAGGAGAGATTAATAAGCCTGGGATTTTTCATCTTGAAAAAGAGGCGACCAAAGGTGTATATGATAGAGGTCTATAAAATCATGACTGGTGTGGAGAAAGCAAATAAGGAAGTGTTATTTACTCCTTCTCATAACACAAGAACTAGGGGGTCACTCAATGAAATTTGTAGGCAGTAGGTTTAAAACAAAGAAAAGGAAATATTTCTTCACACAAACCACAGTCAACCTGTGGAACTCTTTGCCAGAGGATGTTGGAAAGCCAAGACTATGACAGGGTCCAAAAAGGAACTAGATAAGTTCATGGAGGATAGGTCCATCAATGGCTATTAGTCAGGGTGAGCAGGGATGCAAAACCATGCTCTGAAATGTCCCTAGCCTCTGTTTGCCAGAAGCTGGGAATGGGTGACAGGGATGGATCGCTTGATGATTACTTGCTCTGTTCTATCCAGGGGTGGCTCCAGGCCCCAGCATGCCAAGCGCGTGCTTGGGGCGGCATGCCATGGGGGGCGCTCTGCCAGTCGCCGGGAGGGCGGCAGGCGGCTCCGGTGGACCTCCCGCAGGCGTGTCTGTGGAGGGTCCGCTGGTCCCATGGCTTCGGTGGAGCATCTGCAAGCACGCCTGCGGGAGGTCCACCGGAGCTGCGGGAGGTCCACTGGAGCCACGGGACCAGCGACCGGCAGAGTGCCTCCCGCGGCATGCCGCCTTGCTTGGGGTGGCGAAATGGCTGGTTCTATCCCTCTGAAGCACCTGGCATTGGCCACCTCTTGGTGGACAGGACATGGGCTAGATGGACCTTTGGTCTGACCCAGTATGGCTGTTCTTATGTAGGAGGCTGTGTGCATGTCCAGCCACTGAAATTCAGGTGCCTCAGGGACTTTTACAACAGAAACTTAGGCACTCAGGGACTTCAAGTGCCTCAGAGTTAGGTGGCAGCTGAGCAAGGGTTTTATGAATGCCGGTGGTGTCTAAGGGTATGGCTACACTTACAAATCTGCAGCGCTGGTAGTTGCAGCGCTGGTCGTCCAGCTGTGCAGGGCCAGCGCTGGTGTGTGGCCACACTCACAGCTACCAGCGCTGCAGTGTGGCCACATTTGCAGCATTTGCAGCGCTGTTGGGAGTGATGAATTATGGGCAGCTATCCCAGCATTCAAGTGGCAGCAACGTGCTTTTCAAAAGAGGGGGGTGTGGGGCAGTGTGACAGGGACCGGGGGGGAAGAGAGAGTGGATTTTTGGAACTGACACTGTGCAAAATCAGAAAATTTTCCCATCCCCTTACTGTTAACTGCAAACAGCCTGCATCCAACATACTCTCTTTCCCCCCTCTGCCCCCTCCCCCCGTTTCTCTCAAGCAAAGCAAACACTCAACCCCTGTGAATGACTCCTTTTCTCGCTGCTGGTCAAGCAAAACGCAAACACTCAACCCCTGTGAATCACGCAGGGAGGAGGATCTCATTTGATTGTTCACAGATTGATCACAGCAAACAGGAGCTGATAAGCAGTAGAGCAGCTCCGGTAGCAACGGAGCTCCGGAGGTTCACAACAAAACAAAGAGGGGCTGCATAACAAAACAAAGGGAGTAATTTAGTTAAAAGCATTCTGGGATACACCCTTATACCCTGGAGGCCAATAACAGCGCTGGTGTGTGGCCACACTTGATGACCAGCGCTGCAGCACCAGCGCTGCAATCCTTATTCCCCATGCTGAGTGAGGTGTACGGCCAGCGCTGCAGCCAGGAAGTTGCAGCGCTGGAAGTGACCTGCAGGTGTGGCCACTTACTAATTGCAGCGCTGGAAAGCCTCCACCAGTGCTGCAACTCGCAAGTGTAGCCATACCCCCTATGTTGGACTTTAGGTACTCAAAGTGGCTGTTCAGCACCTATGTCCCACTTGTGAATCCCACGCCCAGTGCATAAGACAAAAATGTACAGACATTTTCTCTCTTAATTCATCTCTAAACACACTTGTGTGTATGTGTCTACATATTCATACAGAAAAATCAGCCAGCCCTGCCTGCTGGCTTTAAGAACTATATTATTGTAATGATATTATATGCTTTTGAATAGCTCTTGACTGGATGAAAATCCTAAGGCAGGTTTGAGTGGAGGGAGGAAGCTACTTCTCTCTCAGACTTTTGGGGGAGATTGTTTTTTTTAATATTTCAGAAAAATATTCCACATCTGGAACCAAAATTAAGATTACAGGCTAGAAATTTTGGAAACTTTCCCTCTGAAAGAGTGAATGCAGATCATAGCAGTTCCTGTAGGTGCAATATATATTTTGGGGAGAAATTTTAATGGTACCCCGGTAAAAGAACTATATTTAAATAAACAAACGCTTGCCTTCAAACTGAATGTGAGTTGAAGGAAAACATAGTTTGATAACAGAATGATTGGCTCTAATAAGATTTTATTATCCATATGCAAATATCTTTCTTTCATATATCTCCTTCTCAAAAAATGGGGATGAGTAAATATTAATTTATTACCGATGTTATGGTGGAGATTGAGGGGAAAGAATGCTTCTACTCCTCATGCTGTTTGGAAAAACTTGGAGTTGCTATAAGATCAGAGATGGAAAATTTGCCTGTAATGCCTCCTTTCCCTCTGTCCCTCTTCTTTGGTGTCATAATGGTGAAAAGTGGATTTCCTTAAAGCCAAGAAAAACTTTAAATTAAAAAAGTTAATAGCACCCTTAAAATACAATTATGTCTCTGTGGTGGGCACTGCTCCTAAAGAACAGGAGGGAGAAAAATACCCAGTCTAAAAAAAACAAAAGGAAGGGTTTTTTTTTAATTTTGAAAAAAGAAAATGAAAGGGTAGATCTCTTAGCATCAAGTGGGCCGGGCACTGAAAGAAGTTGCACACAGCTGATTTCCAGCAGCAGCAGGAGGGAGAGGGAATGAGGCTTTTGACTCTTTCTCTCAGCATCCTGTGGTTATCAGGTTGGCAGGAAGTGGATAGAAGCAGCCATAAGCTTGTTCCTGACATCTGCAGAAGCTAGTGAATTAGAGCCAGACCAAAAGCCAGCTGACGTCACCAGAAAGACTTCCTCTGGCTTCAGTGAGTTTGGGTTAAAGACCTTAAAATTGGTTTTAAACTTTGCCCTTTCAGTATTCTTCAAATGTGAAGTGGGTTCCAGAAAGTATGTTCAAAAGTTGTTTGCAACTGCAAATCAAGTAGTTAGTTGTATAAAGTCTATAGTTTTCAGATGCAAAATTAGAGGGTGGGTTGAGGGCCATTTTGAAAATTTGGCTCTAAACAGTATATGTAAAATATTTATTTCTTCATATAATAGTTTATTATATTAATCATGAAATATATTTCACAAGCTGACTGTAATTTTATTGAACTAACTCATATCAGCCTAACCATAGTGGAAGTAAAGGCCTTTGCTTATTTTGTGACCTTTGAGTGCAAGCATCAACCAGCTAGTATTAGATGCCTACCCAGGTTTAATATCTAGAGTGCCTATAATATTTGCCTCTGGGGTTTGTGATGTAGTGGGCACAGCTCTCAACACTAATCAAGATCGGTTCTATCTGAACAAGAGGGGGAGGGGTTACATTATTAATATTAAAGGGTCTAATCAGTGCTTAAATTTTATTAAATTTAGTTTTTGTGCTATAATCACAGAGAGCTCATATAGCATTCATAGTGCTAAACTTTTATCTAAGCTGTTCAAATATTACATTTTAAAGATCTTATATTTACCTGTTGGTGAAAACTGCGGCCTGTATTACAGCATAAAGTGTTTAGATTAAGATTGAAGCAGGCCCTCTAGGATTTTAGTCATTTAATCTTTCTTTATTCAGTTTTGGCATTCAATTATTTAAAACATTTTCAGGACAATATAATGCAGAATTATAGGTCTCTGTTCTCAACTGTTCAACAAAAATTTGAAGGATGCTGTAGTTAAAAGAAAATAACCCTTTAGGTTTGTTTGTTTGTGTGTTTGTTTGTTTGTTTTTTTCTGGGCTACAAGGTGTAAGTCTGTGTGGATTCCTGGTCACTTACTGTATAAAGATCAGAATAAAATAGAGCTTTATTGAATGCAAGCATATTCTATTCAATAATTAAATAAGGGTTTTTTTGGCCTTATTCACATCTGCTGTAAATATCTCTGATCCAAATCCTCCTGGCCTTACTCAGGTGAGTAATCTTACTGAGGTAAGTGGAGCTATTCACCTAAATAAGTCCATCAGGACTTGTCTCAGAATAGTTAATAAATGTAATGTGTAACTAATTTGAATCACATATTCTTATTTAGGGAGCTGGTAAAGCAAGAGACAAGTGAGGATACAATCCTTTGAGGAGGCAACAGAAAGTCTGAATAGATGAATGACAGAAGTAGATGTAGGCAGGAAAGCTAGGAACGTCCAATCTGATAATATAAATCCTTATGCATTATTTTAGACCATGAAGCTTTATTTCGTCCCACAGTGCCTGTCAGGATTTTGTATCATAACATGGTATATTATAAAAGCATACTGTATTGTCTACATGCATCAAATTTTTCTATTTATTTTGTATTGCATATTGTTAAACAACAAGAAATAGCATAGCAGCTATACCTTAATGGGAAACACAATTGTTTATTGAACCGGATATCCATTATTAATTTAACAACTGAATACAAATGCTTCTGGCAATCAGTGCAATAATTCCGTTTCCCTGTTTACTGAAGGTTTTCCATTGGCTTCAATGGGAGATGAATCCTCCTCCCAGATGGAAAAAGTGATGCTTTTATAACATCTGGAAAGAAACAGCAAGGACATCTTCCTTATGCTGTTATCTTATGTGCTTTTACACACACACACTCTCTCTCTCCCTCCCTCACATATATATACACACATACAAACCCTCTCTAGGTTCTTTTAGTAAGAAGTCAAAAGGATTCTCAATCTTATCATTATCCTAGTCTTTTACAACTCCTTTATGTATGTTTAATAAAAGTAGCCACAAATAACTTTTGTAGTGAGTTACCAGAGAAATGCACACTTTTGTCTTAGAAGTATGGTGTTGTTTTTTAAACAAACATTTATTTTTTCAAATAAAGATGTGCATAATTGGGCCTGTAAAAATAGGTCTGTTATAAAGATGTTTTGGCTCTACGGGAGTTATAACAAAGATGAATTTGGCCCACTGTGGCTACAGAGGGCAATCGTGATATTGTGAATGATAAATATAGTCAAAAATAGACTTTAGTTCTTTAGAAACTTAAGTTACAGATTGCCAACACTATAAATTCAACATCTGCCTTGTATTAAGTTTATCGAAAAGACAATCATTTATGCTTATATTATATGTACTTATTTTAATACAAATAGTACTCCTTTGCTTGATATGTAATGGGTATTGTTTGGAAATAAAATGTAATGACAAAGTTTATTGTTTTTTCTTATTGTAAAGTAGGATGTGTAATATTGTACTCCACTATATTCAAAAGCAAAGAGTCAAAAACATAGCTATAGCTAACTTCTAGGTTTTCCTTGATGCAAACAATCACACTACAGTCAATTTAGATACTGTATTTGTGCTTGCATTTATAATTTTAGACTCTTCCAAGTCTACCAAAAGCCCTTTTTATGTGAAAAACAGAATAAAGTCATGTCCAATACAACAGTGAAGATGCAAATTTAATGTCAGTTTTAAACAGATGTGCATAAGGATTAATTACTTATAAAGTAAAACACAAGTTTTGACTATTGCAGGCAGAAATCAAAATTGTGTGCATTGTTAATTTTTCATTGAGGAATACTTAGATTCAAAAAGTGCATTAGTCACTTTGAATATGTTTAATATTTTACAAGAAGTTGTTCTGCAAGAAAACAAATCATCGGTAATGAAAAACAATGTGCATCTTATAAGTACTTACTGTGCAAACTTTTGAGACATAGAATCATAGATTATTTGGGTTGGAAGGGACCTCAGGAGGTCATCTAGTCCAACCCCCTGCTCAAGGCAGGACCAATCCCCAACTAAATCCCTAAATGGTTGTGAGTTTATGGATTGAATTTACAACCTTGGGTTTAGCAGGCCAATGCTCAAATCACTGAGCTATTCCCCTCTCCCCACTTTGTTTCTTGGAAGGCAAACCACATTGCTTCTATCTAAAAAATATAGGGATGTCCTAAAATAATAATAATTAATAATACTTAACTCTTATTTAGCAGTTTTATCTGTAGTTCTCAAAGGCCAAAATCCACATAGAGACAAAGGTGCCACTGCCTCACCATTGAATTCCCCATTGAAGTCCCCAAGACAGCTACATTTCTGCCAGTGAGCATGTGCACAGTTGTCTCAGTCTAGGCACCTGGGTGCCTATCTCATTCCTATGCCTCAGGGAGATTCTCAAACTAGGCATTCCCCTGCCTGTCTTGCCTGCAGGGCTCAATCCAGTAAATAACTCCCTTGATGGTAGGGTTGCCAACTTTCTACTCATACAAAACCGAATACCCTTGTCCTGCCCCCCGGCCCACCCATCCTTCAAGGTCCCGCCCATGTTCTGCCTCTTCTCTGAGGCCCACCCTCCGCTCACTCCAAATATTTAACAGTGAGGGTAACTGATCATTGGAGAATCCACCACGATCCTTGGTAAATTGTTCCATCACTGGCCATTTTTTAAAATTAATTAATTTTTTTGGAAGATATGCTCTAGCTCAAATAGGAATCATTTCAGGAAGTTCTCTGTTTGTGTTATATAGGAGGTCAGCCTGGATAATCACAGTGGTCCCTTCTGGTCTTAAAATCTACAAATCATTGCACCAACTCCATAGAGAAAGTTAGCCTGACTCATGATGATCAAGCAACCTTAACTTAGGGTCCCCCTTTCCTCTGTATAATCCCTGATTTCCTGTGTAGCTGTGCTGCCAAGGACTTGGAGATCTAGGAGCTAGTGCATGGACAGAGGCCTCCACATAGGCAGGCCTTTGCCTAACTGGGTTCCCCAAAAAGTCCATAGGGATATCTTTGGAAGCTGAAGGTTTCCTATTCTCTGAGAAGGGAAGGAGAACCTCATCCTCTTAAGGAAAAACTGGCCAACGCTGAAAGGGAACATTGCAGAACCACCAATTTCAGATGCAGGCTATGCCTACCTCAAAACTTTGCTTGTAGTTTTTAATAATCCTGAAATTGAAAACATTACACACAGTCCCCAAGATCAGTAATGTAATTAAACCAGCCTGAGGGGAGCAAAAGATATCAGGGAAAAATCTATGGCTGGCAGGGACAAGGACAGCATGAAGGTATTCTTAAAGTGTAGCAGGAATAAAATAAATCTTTAACAATGGTATAAGCCAATTACTAGATGGAGACAGTAAAATTGTTAATAATGATGCAGAAGTGTTCAATACATTTTCTGTTCTGTATTTGGAAAGAAGCAGAATGATGATTTGTATCACATGAGGATGAGAAACTAAGTTCCAGTCTCTTAGTGACTAAGGAGGTTGTTCAACAACAACTACTAGGGATATCACCCAGGACAGGAGTCCTAAAGAGCTGGCTCAGTAGAACTCTGGCCCATTAGTGTTAATTTTTTAATAAATCTTGAAATACTTGGAAAATTCCTGAAGGCTAATGTTGTGCCAATATTTAAAAAGAGCAATTAGGCTGACCCAGGTATCTATAGGTCAGTTAATCTAATATCAGAGCCGTGAAAAATAATGGAAAAGCTGATATGGGATTCAATAAATAAAAAAATAAAGGATGGGAATACAATCACTGCCAGTCAACATGGTTTTATAGAAAATAGATCAGACAAACTGAATCTCTTTTTTAGGTGAGATTTCAGGTTTGGTTTATAAAGACAACTGTGCAGATAAAATAGACTTAGACTTGTCGAGTTATTCAACTTAATATCACACTACATTCTGAGACTCTGGACAGCAGTTGAGTGGCCTGTCTAGTCCTTCCCAATCCTTTGTAGGGTGAGCTCCTCACTTTGGGAAATTACAATTTAGCTACTAGAACACCTGAGTCGTCATTCTCTGAAATGGTTCAGAAACACTGGCTCTGCCATTTGGTAATCTTTCTGAATAGCTCTTCGTACATGTTCCTATTGGGAACCGGGAAGTGGGCGGGCAGAGCCTGCCCTCTGCTGAAGGACCCTCCCCCCAGCCTAAGGGGAGGATCCACGGGGCCTGGAAACCAAATAATTCCGGGGGACAACTAATGAGATAACAGGGATGGGTGTGAGGTAAAAGGGTCAAACATAGGAAATAATTTATATGAAACCTGTTCTAATACCATCTGCCGATATGCTCGTTATAGTCTGGCCCACATGACCTCTCTGGCCACATAGAATAATAACTAGCCTTTCAAATGTCCTATTAAAGTAAACAAAATTCTGATTAACACTAATGTTAATTGAACACTAATGTTAATTGAACCCCAATCCTCATAGAAAATTAAATGACTGAATTTATAAACTGCTCAAAATAGCATTGATAATAGAAATACAGGGTTATTATACTCATTACAGTGTACCACAAGGTAATTCTTTTAAGAAGTTAAGACTGTTG
Organism: Mauremys mutica; assembly: GCF_020497125.1. Lineage (NCBI taxonomy): Eukaryota > Metazoa > Chordata > Testudines > Geoemydidae > Mauremys > Mauremys mutica. The sequence continues at coordinate 171,275,003 of NC_059073.1, forward strand.
CTGACATTTTCTTTTTATTATGTAACGCATTACTTTTAAAGAATGTTAAAAAGAGTTTAGATGACAAGACAAAAGAGTGGATGAATTTGCAATTCCCTTTTAAGAACAAAATAAGCTATCGGTTTATGAAACTGATAGCCTTCTTCAGAAACTAGCTACTGACCTTGCTCTGAGCCCACATGACATTTTCATGAACTGGACTCTATACTTCTTACCTGAACTCCTAAACTGTATCACCACTGAGCAAAACAAATATTACTGTAAACAAGATAACTGGAAGACCAAAGCAAAAATTAGATAAAATTCAGGAAATAGTCAAGGTCATCATTTTCTTATATGAGGGAGTGGGAAACCACCAGCATCAGAAAATGGCTGTATTTGTCATTTTTGTTATTTTGTTATTGTTTGTTTATTGACCACACTATCAATAGTATTTGCTCATCCTTAGAGTGAGATGGATGGGAGATGTTCTATGCTAATTGATTAACCACATGGGGGAAAAAAAGGAACTCCTGTCTCGGGTACACGTATACTGGTGATCTTCCTGACAATAATTTACAAAATGACCCAGTAGAAATGTTTTTCACTAACCTGTTCTGTCTTTACAAGAGTTAACTAAGGCTGATTTTTGTAAAGTTGATTATGGGATTTGTACCCCAATTCCCTAGAAAAGGAAAGAAACAATAGTTTTAAGTTATGTCTGAACTTTGAGATGGCAGTATAATTTCTGTCTTGAAGAGACATACTCCCACTAACACTCATTAAGCAAGCACATTAAAATTAGAGTATAACTGCAGCAGCATGAGCAGCAGAATGGACTACCCATGCCAAGTCCATTTCTATGGTCTTGGGGTGGCTAGTCCCTGGCTCATTCTACCTCAAACAGAGCTAGTGTGGGTATGTCTTCTCAAGCTAGGAATCACATCTCCAGCTTTAAGTGTAGACATACCCTATGATTCCTTGTAAAACCTTAAAAATATGGAATTAAAAAGGGAGGCCTATAAATGCCAAACATAATCATATCTAAAATAATAGTATGGTAATTACATCACCCATGAAGTCTCCTGTTTGAGACAATGAACATATGAAAGAGATTAAAGGGCTTTTTCCATCTCGTTCTAAGACAGAGGATGTTATGGTAAAAGTCCAGTGTGATACTGGGTCTAAGAGAGCTAATGTGATCCTTGATATATAAGCACAGGCATGTTGAGTAGGAATAAAGAGGTGGTATTACTTCAGTATACAGCATTAGTAAGACCATCCTCTAGTCAGAGGACAAACATTCAAATGGCCTGTTGTAGCCCATGACTGACATTGCTCTGCATTGTCCAACACAGGAATATATCACTACCTTGGTCTTGAAAAGTATTTTGAGCTGATGACAGAAAGTGTGTATAAATAGCATTTTGGTAACAGGCGCAGGTCTCTGAAAGTCAGTTATATGCTGTTTTTGATATTTCTAACTTTGGGATATGTTCACACACAACTCAATTTTTGTTGCAGTTAACTGTTTCTGCAGCTTGTTGTTTTGGAGAACCTTCATGAAACACTATCCGATATCTCTAGATATTGACATGTACAACTTTGTGGCTTCATTGTCCAGTTTATAAAAACAGACTGTCTTGGTTGTAAAAACTTGTCATCCTGTATATATAAGGAGAATGAATGAACAAACATTAGGTTTATTTAGACTCAGGTGTAACTGCATTAACTTTAATGGAGGGATGAATTTCATGGATGAATTTGGTTCCCAATATTTTCCCTACCTGTTATAATATTCAAATCACACATATATAAGCACTGTGTATTGTCTGGTTTATCTTCTAGCATGTATAGCTGAGTCTCTAGGCAGGGACATCCTTTTTCTTTCTCTTTCTATGAAGGAAGAGGAAGATTTTAGAAAACCCATTCCTGAGTGAGAAACTGAAAGAGGATAGAGGTGCATCCTAATTCTAGTACACAGATATTGATATTAGGTCTGGAGTGCAAAAGAGGGTACTTTTATTAAGATCGTCTACTCAGCTGTGTACTCATTAAAGAAAACTTTAGACAAAAGTAATGGGAAGCTAATGCTTTCATCAGTCAATTCATGGCGTCCCTAAGATTATATGCTGTCTGGAATACGCTTTGGGTGAAAACCCAGCACCACTGAAGTCAACAGAAGTTTTGCCATTGACTTTAATGGGAACAGGATTTCACTCTTTGACAGGAATGATCTGCAGTCAGCTAAACCTGCAGATATTATAATTTGTATTAGGAGAGATGTAAACCATCACAAATTAACATTTTGACAAGGTGACTCTGAAATTCAAAATTGCTCTCTGATGAGTGTAGAAACATAATACAGTGAGTACCAATTTATTTTAATTTTAAGAGACTCCTTTTGTGGGTCATTAATTTTCATACTATTGTAAAATGGTTTATTCCACCAGGAAAATGTTTACTAGGCCAAAATTGCACATTTTCAACTTGAATTTTAGAAAACATCACAAAGATTTAGATATACTTATAGGAAACACTTGAGTGAGGAAACAGCATAACTAATGAAGAGATTGCTACTGTGCAAATGGAACTTTGGTAGATCAGAAATGTAAAATTGTCTATATCAATTTAAAGTATCTCTAGGAGATTTCTTTTTGTTTAAGGGGAAATCTTAGCTGGGAAAGGGCTTCGGAATAATCTTCCCAGGTGTAGGGGAACTGTCTCAGGAAATGATTAATTATGAAGGAGTGGCTGTGCTTCTATCATGTACACGACAGAGGACTATGTGCCTTGCTCCTCTTGGTCAGAATGGAAGATTATTCACGGTTGAAAAGATCCAAGTGCTAGCAGGGTCAGCATTATTACTTTTGTTAATCTTGGTATAGTGCAATGTTTCTTATTTAATGCTTGTTATCTGTATTCCTTTATGATACGTAAACAAAAAAAATAGCTGCTGCCTTATCTTCCAATTATAGAGTGCAACTGAGATCATGCGAAGTGGGACCACAGGAGTGGGAGTATGCCAGTAATGATGAGTTCTTTTTTTCTCCCATCTGCTGTTAAGCAGTTGTCACCTTGTTTATTCTCTAAAATTACTAACTGCCACAGTTCAATCACATAAGAGCAGAACAACCCTTCCCTCCTCCAAGCACTTTCACAATTTTTGTCTGTAATATGTTTAATAGATAAATGAATTAGGACTTAGATTATTTTTAAGCTCTAAATTGTGGGCACCCTCCCACCTAGGCTCTACCTTCCACACATATCGAGTCCTATCAGGTCTTTTAAAATCTACTAGCATGCTCTTGTTGGAAGAGAAATTTTCTGGATCATCAGCAAATCATTTTCGGTAGCAGGCCCTTACCTGTGGTGTTCACCACCTCTAATGGCATGCCAAAGCATGAGTTTGGTGGCTCTGTGGGCACAAAATAAGGTCTACCTGTTCACCCATGCTTTTAATTGAAAAACATCAAAACACGTTTCAGGGGAAGTAACTGTACTGGGTCAGGTATATGAGTGACTCATACTATTGTATTTATCTCTTTAAATGAATGGTAGTAGTCTGGATGCCAGAAGGTGATGGGTGCCACAGACAATAATACATACAAATAGATAATTCCTTTTGGTAAATCTATTTTTGTAACAACTGCCATAATTATAAATCATTAATCATGCCTTACATGCAAGGCTATAATTCCTACACTGAAAAGCAAAAATAAAAAATAAAAACCTCTAGTAATTCTAAATAATCACTAATAAATTACAGCGACAAAGAGTCCTGTGGCACCTTATAGACTAACAGACATATTGGAGCATGAGCTTTTGTGGGTGAATACCCACTTCGTCAGATGCATGTGTAATAAATTACAATTACACTGTTTACGTATACAAAATTTCAACCATTTATTATAGTAAAAAGTATGATGAAAAATGGAACTCAATTTAATTTGGTGTAGAAGTGTGTGGCCATCTCTTCCAATCAGTCTTGGACAGAGGCCATGCCCCTTTGCTCTCAGATCGACAGCAAGACAAGGGTTATTGGGGAATTACCAGTTTCTAAGGCCCTGGTCCTCTAGGCCAGTGGTTTCAAACTTTTTTTCTGGTGACCCAGCTGAAGAAAATTGTTGATGCCCATGACCCAGCGGAGCCCACGACCACAGCACAATCACTACAGGATTAGGTGCTATAAGAGCTAAGCACATATCACGGACTCTTTTATTCTTTGTGAAATATGCTCTAATTACAATCCAATTCTCTTCAATATTGAATGGATTCGGAAAACTCATTTATTGTAATACCAAAATCATTTCATTAACACACAGTAATAATGGTGCCATTCAAACTTCAGAGACGTTATGATTTTGTCCTTTTGTAATAGCAGCCCACAGAACACAATGTTCATTCTTTGAAGGACATTAAGACTATTACTTAAACAACCATAGAGTCAAAATATATTTCAAAACTTCCCAAAGGGATAATTAATTGAAAAGATACACAATTAATCGGGGTGTGGGAGGGGATCAGAGTTGGGGTGTGGGACTGAGAGGTGTGGGGTGGGGCCAGGAATGAGGGGTTCAGGGTGTGGGAGGGGGCTCTGGGCTGAGGCAGGGAGTTGGGGTGCAGGAGGGGATCAGGGCTCTGGGCTGGGGATGCAGGCTCTGGGGTGGAGCCAGGAATGAGGGGTTTGGGGTTCAGGAAGGGGCTCTGGTATGGGAGGGGCACTCAGAGCTGGGGCAGGGGATTGGGGCACAGGGTTGGGGAACAGTGTTACCTTGAGTAGCTCCCAGTCAGAGGCTCAGCAGGGGTGCTAAGGTTGACTTCCTGCCTGTCCTGGCACCGTGGACCCTGCTGCACCCCAGAACCAGCCACCAGCAGGTTCGGCTCCTAGGCGGAGGCGTGCAAACTCTCGCCCTCAGGCACCGCTCCCCCCCAGCTCCCATTGGTCAGTTCCCAGCCAATGGAAGTGTAGAGCCAGTGCTCGGGGTGCGGGTAGCATGCTGAGCCCCATGACCCCCCCACACACACATCTCGGAGCCAGACCTGCTGCTTGCAGCTTCCAGGGCATAGCGCGGTGTCAGAACAGGTAGGGACTAGCTTGCCTTAGCCGGGCAGCACCGCTGATGGGACTTCTAACAGCCCGGTCAATGGTGCTGACCAGAGCCACTGTGACCCAGTGCCTTACATTCCATGACCCAGTACTGGGTCGCAGCCCACAGTTTGAAAACCATTGCTCTACGCAAGGCCAAGCAGCAGTAGTCCAGGGTTCTGGCCTCAGGCCGGGCAGAACAAGAAACAGTCTAGCGAGCTCAGGCCCCCAGGCAGCGCACTGCACCAAACAGACAATTTGACAACCTGGGTCTGGCAGATGGCAGACAAATGCTGGCCTCCTGACCTAAGGTGGGGAGACTGCCACCCCAGGGTGGGGTTGGCAGCAGAGGGTAGAGGGACCCAGGCCCACCCTACTCCACCAGGTCTCTGCCCAGGGCCCTAACATTGACGGATGGTTCCGCCACTGGGTCAGCAAGAATCCAGTCAACACACGCTGACCTGGATTCAGGCAACAATCCAACCAGACTATAGTGTCCCTGGGCTACTTCCTACTCCTTTGTTCAGTACCTCGGTTCTGTGGGTGTCCTCCATCTCCCTGGGGTAGATAGCCAGTGGCACTCCTAGCTGTTCCTCGGCACCCACGTTGGGTGGTGGCTCTGGCAGCTCTGACAAGTCTTCAGCAGTGCAGGGATCCTCTTGGGCTCCAGCCCTTGCAGCGGATGGGAGGTATCTGTCTCCTCTGATGGTTCCAGCCCAACTGAGCTGCAGGGCCCACCTTTTATACTTCCTGTTCTGCCCCTCTGCATCCAGTAGGGCAGGCACAGGTGTCCTGATTCTGCCCACCAGGATGGGGGTTCCTCCTAATCAGTAATCTATTGTACACAGTAAATTTGAATTAAATAAGTACAGATTTTGTTGATCCTGTCTGAAAACAAGCTTCTTCAATGCCAAATGCTGGCAGAGGAATAGCTGGTGAAGCTTGTGCAGGTGTACAGGGGCCCGCATGTTTTAGAGGGCCCCAGGAGGCTCAAATATTTTTATCATTATCAAGGTTTGTCACAGTATGAACAAAAGTCATGGATAGTGTTTGTTTATTACATTTTTATGTGTCTGGGACTCACCTCATAGCAGTGGATTTTGAGTGCCATGGGGCTGGGCCCAGCACTGCAATCTAGCACATAGGGTTGTAGCACTGCCCAGGTTTGGCCCACTTGACCCTCCATTATGAAGTGTGTGAGGGAAAGGCCAAACTTCAGGGAGGGGTGTTTATATAGAGCACAAGGTCCCAGAAATCATGGAATATCAGGGTTAGAAAGGACCTCAGAAGATCATCTAGTCCAATCAGCTGCTCAAAGCAGGGCCAAGCCCCAGACAGATTTTTACATCAGTTCCCTAAATGGCCCCCTCAAGAATTGAACTCACAACCCTGGGTTTAGCAGGCCAATGCTCAAACCACTGAACTATCCCTCCCCTAGTTTGGCTCACCTGATCCTCTGTCATCAAGGCAGAAGGTCAGGTGGGCCAATCCTGAGTGGTACTGCAACCCTCTGTGCTAGAGTGCAATGCCCAGAGCAGAGGATACAGGAGCCACTGGGGCTGCTGTTGTGAGTGCAGGTCAGGCCGAATGGGTGCTACTGCTGATGGTGCTGCTGTGGGACAGCCTAGGACCCACCTTTCTGTTCCTCCACCACTGATGCCACATAATTCATATGAGTTTTTATGTACTTAAAAATATGTGACTGTTTACCACTTGTGAATAACACAAAAGATGTTTATTGGCATTTATCACAATAGTACAATTTACACATAAGATGAACAGGAATAGGCAACAATCAGCATCTTGGTCTCATGACTGTTATGACCAGCAGTGGCTCCAGAACTGAATCAAAACTCCACTTACCCTTTAAACTGAATCTCTATTAATTACTATTGTTATTAGTTGAGTGCTGTCCATATACTTCGTGTTGTAGCCTGTCCTGAGGTTTGGAAGTTTAATAATAAATAATACTAAAAACTTGTTTACTGCCCAAAAACCCACAGACCACTTCCTAGAAAATATTTAACAGTAACAGGTCACATGCAGCTCTCATCGATATCTTTACAAACCCATTGGGTTTAATGGGATTACAGAGGTGTGACTGAGAGTAGGCAACATTCAACTATCTTGCACTCAGTCTGCAAGTGATGCCTAAGAAGGCATCACTGCATCTGGATGAGACAGTAATATGGATATGGGCATTGTCAGTTCATTAATAACACCTCAAACCATACCACCTTACCAATGTGATTCCAGAACTTCAGCATGTAGAAATAGATTTCATGGAGCTGTGAGAAGCTTGCTCCAACTCTCCAGTGCCAGAACACATGAATGAGGGAGGCAGTACCACCACAGAAGTGGGTTGCAATTGCCCTCTGGAAGCTAGCTACCCACACTGCTACAGGTCCATGGTAAACCAGTTTGATATTGGCAAATCAACTGTTGGGATGCTGGTGGAGGAGGTTTTTGAGGCAATTCTCACTGTGGGTGGTGGGCATAAGACATATACCTGGAATAATAGCTGGCTTTCAGACAATGGGGTTCCCAAACTGCACTGGGGCCATTAATAGCACACATGTGCCTATAGTTTGCCTGCCACAATGAGCAAGCAAATATGTCAACCACAAAGGGCACTACTCTCTGGTTCTGCAGATCTTTGTCAGCCATAGAGGCAGGGTCATAAACACCAAAGCGGGAAGTATGGGAAAAATGCATGACACCAGGGTGCTAAAGAGATTTGGCCTTTGCCTGCTGGAAGAAGCAGGAACCCTATTCCCTCCTAATGACATTGTTATGAATGGGGTACCCTGTGCCCACCATTCTTTTAGGGGACCCTGTCTACCTTCTCCTACCATGGTTCATGAAACTGTGCCTTGAGCTCAGATGGTCTGACAAGAGAAGCTTCAATAACACACTTAGTAGTTAAAGGACGGTGATGGATTGCACATTTAACAAAGTCATTGCAGGCACACCAGCTTCCAGTTTACAAATTGGAATTAACGTGTATGAAGGCTGATGTGAAGTGCAAATGTATGTATTCAAAACACTGAAAACATGCTAGGTGGTGAATTTATATGAACTGTGAACACAAATTCTCAAAGGACAGTCTCACTAATAGTGGGAATGACTCTTTTGAGAGCACCTCCTGTTTTCCTTCCCCCTGGCAGGATGTGGCACATGGCTGCATAGCTTGTGTGGGTTGTACAGGGTTGTACACCTGTGCACTCCAGTTCAAAATGTTGTCCATTGACCAGGCAAGCCCAGAGTTGTGCAGTCCCTGCACTGGCTGTAGGATGTAGTATTATGGCAAACATCAGCAATGACATAGGGACCAGTACTGGAGCTGGTGGTGAAGGCAACTCTGGAACTGCTATTGGAGCTAGTAGCTAGACCCTGCTGGCAACCAGTTGATCAGTCGTTCCATCCCCAACTGGTCCTGCTCCCTATTCCTACTGACTTCCTCCAAGGATTTGTCCAGCAGTCTCTTCTCCCACAGCATGTTCCACTCCTCCTTCGCCCTCTGGTTCGCCAGGTGAACATCACTCTCGTGAGCCACGTCCTTAAACATCTTGTTACTGGCCCACTTCCTTTTCTTCCACTGATGGACAGTCCAGTCCCTGATAGCACTGGGTGGGAGTGTGGGCCCATCTGAGCTGGAACTGCCAACAATGAAAGAGAATATTATTTTTTCAAGGGGAAAAAAAGGAAAAAATTCCTCCCACTTTACATTCTGTATCAAGAGAAGGCCACAGTTTGAAATTTTATCATTTTGAATGGTTTTAATACGCCTTTACTCACTGTTCTGTTCCAAAACTGCTCCTAACACTGTCATCTTAAAGAAACACCATGGTCAGAATTATAGTTTCATTAAATAAATAATAAAAAAATAATTATTTTGAACCTGGCTCTTGGGGAGAAGGGGAAGAAAGATAAAATCCTAACAAGGGCACTGTTACTGGTATTGGTCAGTGTATGTCTGGGGAATTGGTCTGCACAGTTTATGCATTCTGTGTGAGAGTATGAACTCTGTATGTATCTTTACCAAACTGAAAAGGTGCAGTTTTTTATCTTCTCTGTTGTGGTGTTACCTCCATGTTGGACTGCAATTCCAAAGGGGGATGATACAGGCTCACAACAGAGGGGTATTAAATCAGAATGGACCTCTATTTAAACAGAAACATTCCAGACAATAGATGGGCTTCCCACCCAGAAGAACTGGTTTGTCAAGGGAGAGGTCACTTGACAACAAAATCAACTGGTAGGGGTCTGTGATCACATGAGGAGGCTAATCTGGGAGTCATCTGACAGAGAGATTGGAAGGTTGTAAAAGGACAGGAGCTGATCTATTTGGGTGGTTTTCAGCCATTTTCACTAGCTCAAGCATAGAAAAGCTGCTGCAGGAGCCCGATGAGGTGGGGGGGAACCCTTCCGACCTGAACTCACGGATTCCCAAGGGTGAGGGGCATCACATTCAGGATGCTTGTTGTATATTATATGGTCTGTATTCTCTATGCTTTATCTGTTAAGTAAAGAGCAATGGTAATTTAGACTTATGCCAAGTCAATCTGTGTGAATTAAGTGTTATATCTCCCATGCACCCCCTTGAAGAGGTAAACCAGAAAGCTCTCATCTTCAGGTGGAATTCTGGGAGGGGGTAAATTAAGATATGGCAGAGTCTAAAGCAGTGATTTTCAGATTGATGCTCGTGCGCTACAAGTGGCTCTTTAATGTGTCTCCTGCAGCTCTTTGCAGCACATATTAAAACACTGTGTGATTTAATTATTAACCAATTGAAAGTATTAGCCAATCAGGATGCTTTTACTATGTTATTAACCAATTGCATTTGATAAAATAATACTTGGTCAGTCATTTTGCTGGGAAAATTATATATATATAATATAACACACACACACACACACAATGAAACAATGAATTCACACTACTGTGGCTCTTTTGAGTAATGCTGATTGCTAATTTGGTTCCTGAACCACTGAGGTCTGCTTATCACTGGTATAAAGGGTCAGCACTGGTTCTAGGGGCAGGGCTTGGGACGAAGTAATTGCAGCTCTCAGAATGAGGTGCCAAAAAGATCTACTCCCTGAAATGTGCCTACGGGCCCAAGGATAGGGAAAGTGCCTGAACTCTAGAGCAGTGGTTCCAAATCTTTCCTGCCACATGTTTCCCTTACTAATAATAGAATCTGTCTGTGTCCCCTTCTCCATTACTGTACAACCAAGGCTTCCTCAACAGAGGAGCTTGGGCAAGGTGAAGCTGGTGCAGAACTGGGGATGGAAGAGGAACTGGGTCTGGAGGTGGAGCTCGCTTGGGGGCGGAGAGGGAATGAGGGCAGAGCTGGCTGGTGGTGGAGCAGAGCTGCTGCTAGGGCCGGAGCTGGGCTGGAGAGTGGAACTGTGGCCAGAGCTGGGCTGGGGCTGGAGCAGTGCTGCATCTGAGGGCAGAGCTGAGCTGGGGGCAGAGTGGGGCTGGGTAGTGCTCCCTCTCCGTCTCCCCATGGGGGCTGGCCCAGGCCCCGCAGCACACTCCTCCAAACAATCCTCTGCACCACCTAGGGGGGCACACCTCACAGTTTGGGACCACTACTGTAGAGGCTTACAACACCTAGAGATTCAGCAGCTGGATCCTCTCGGAGCAGCAGGGTGAATGACCAAGAAGAGCTTTTACATGATCTTAATATTTTTTTCAGGATGGGGAAGCCCTAGGGGAGATCATCCTGTTAGAAGTACCAAATTGGAAGAAAGAGGTCCTTTTCCAGGCTAGTGGAGGAACCCTATCTATCTATACAAAGCAGCTTTTCTGGTGTCTAGTGACAACAGCATATCAGTGAGTGGAGAATGTAGCAAGTTACCAAGGTGGTTTTAGCAAGTTTGCCCTGCCCAGAAAACTGACTGACTAGAGTACCTTTACATGAAATATCTTCAAGGCATCACCTTCCAGAAGTGGAGGAAAGTTAAAGAGTACATTAACAAGATGTTGAACTAGGATGCGGAGGCTTGCTAACAGCAAAGTGGATTCTCCCCGTTTCCCACACTAGACCAGATAGTGTGCTGTCAATGGACAGAAAAAGAGGAACAAATATTGAGGCCCAGCAGAGCTCCTGAGCCCCAGAGAGGGCGCTGCTTACCCAGAAAGCTGCTGAAGAGCCTCTGCTACCTGGATTCTCTGGAGTAGATGGTAAAGGGACCATGTTTACTTTGCTTTGTTTTTCATTACTTCCCAGGAGCCTCAGCTTAGGCATCTCTGACAGGGGCTTAGAAACCCAGTCCCCTTCACACAGACTATTGCCTGGCAGGGAAGAGCCAGATGGGCTGCAGAATTATTTTGTTTGCCTTTTTCCATCTTGGACTGTGGCCACATCTTTGTGGATGGGAGTCAGATGTATAGCTGGGAAACCACAACTCTCACTCTAAACCAGTGCCGCAATGACACCTACAGCCTGAGAGTGTTGTTGGGGATGAGAGAGGCCGCTACACTCCCCCCATGGGGGCACCATAGAGGTAAAATCTGTGAAAAATGGTGGAGAATGTGAGCATTTGTTTCCCAACCCTGACACAATGGCAAATTGAAAGGAAGAGGGAGATTGAAAGCCCACCCACAAAAAACACAGAGAACCCAAGCAGCATGAATCCACAGTAGTGGCACAAGTGGCTCATGAAGTACCAGCAACCGCAGACAACCCAGAAACAGCAACTTCAGCAGCCACTGTTGCAGCAGTGGGCTGGTCAATAACAGCTGCAGCTGCTGTTGTTGGGTCATCTGCAGTGCAAGATGGTGACCCAGCAGAAAGACCTGCAACAAAACCTATACAACAGTTACTGATGGGGCTACTGCCTGCTGGGGCAGCCCAGAGTCTAGCAGCTGGAGCTGTGAGTCCAGGCCTCTGCTCCCACCAGTACCCATGAAGCTGATTAAAGTGGGTCTCAATGATGACCTCAAGGCTTTCTTGACTACTTTTGAATGGGTGGCAGTTGCCTTGCAATGGCTGCCAAAGCACTGGGGCCTGGCCCACTACTTGATAGGCTCAGCCCAGGCAGCCTACCAAGGGCTACTGATTAAGGTTGCCATCCCATACTGTCTTGATATCAGTGAGGATATGCAACAATGCTGTGTCCAGATGGAAACATGCCCCCGGGAGCCAGGCCACAGGTGGTGCCATTGCTGCTGGTGGTAACAGCTGGGGAAGCAGACTGGCGCTCAAGAGCTGAGTTAATACTGATTGAGCAGTCCATACAAATACTCCCTACTGGAAGACAGGAGTGGGTACTGAGGCCCCACCAAGGGACTTTAACTGAGGCAGTCCTGTTGATAGAGAACTTTATGGCCCCCAAGGAACACTGAGAGACAATAGGAAGGGGACAACCCAGGTCTAAGAAGCTGACAGAGCCTGACATGAAGTCCAGTCAAGGGAGAACACCCTGTGCTGGTCAGGGACAAGCATCCTCATCTTTAGCCTCCCAGCTAAGACAACCCCTTAATTCTAGGCAAGTCACAGTGATGAGCTGGGAAGGGCCTGGATGAAACATAACCAGGGCAGTTGGTACCCACCCTGCTACTTAGAGGGGGTGGTATAGACTTTGATACCAGACCCCTATAGCAAGTAGGGTCATTTTCAGATGCGAGAATGGGCTCCCACCACAACATGGTGACCTGTTTTTCAAGTGGGCAACCAGGATACATATGAAAAGAATGTCCCCCCCCCATGTGTGAAAAGTGGACTGCATAGCATGCAAAAAGGACCCACCAAAATAACAGTCCCTTGCTGGGGCTGAAGGGATCCCAAGGAAGATGATCTTCCTGCTTGTACTTTCACAAGGATGTGAAGGCCTAACCCCGCAGACAACTATGCTTTTGTGGGATGGTATATCTTGGCTTTCCCTTTAGTGCGGTCCTCACCATTGCTCTGTTCTGTTATTATTAGTTGGGATTGGAAGTACTTTCAGGAAATTCTCTGCAAGCTAGAAAAACTGGAGACCGTGGCAGTCGAGGTGCGGGTCCTGGACTAGTAGGATTAGCCAGAGTAGAAGAACCAGAGGACCCCCTTGAGGGTAGTTCAAGATCCATGGGGCATCCATCAGGTCAGAGACAGGAACAGTAACCAGGGGATTGCCATCATAGGCACCAACTCCATGGGTGGTCCAGGGCTGGAGCACCCACAGGGAAAAATTAGTGGGTGTTCTGCACTCATTGGCAGCCAAGCTCTGCCCTCCTGCCTCTTTCTCTGCCTCTCCAGCACGCCATGTCCCCGCTCCTCACCCTCTCTACCAGCACTTCCCCACCACCCCACCGCCTAACAGCTGTTTGGCAGCACTTAGTACTTTCCAAGAGGGCGGGGGAGGAGCTCAGGGGATGCTCAGGGGAGGAGGCAGAGAAGAAGCGGGGCAGGGGCGGGAACTTGGGGGAAGGGGTGGAATGGGGTCGGGGCAAGGGTGGTGCAGGGGCGGGGTCAGGTGAGGGGGGTTGAGCATGCACCGGGAAGAGGGGAAGCCAGTGCCTATGGTTGCCATTGCCAGATTTAGAAACCCTGACTCATGACACAGATTTTATCTTCAAACAAAGGGGAGACCTTACACTGAGCAAGGCCTATGATCAAATTGGTGCTGTGAAAGAACCCAACAGCTGAGGCAGGGGCCCAATTTCATACTCCTGGAAGAATGCCTATATCACATCAAGTGTGATAAACAAATAGGAGGTGAGGACCCAATTACTGATAGCAGATAGCACATGCACTTAGTACTCATTTTTACTGGCCCAACGTCCACCGGGAAGTCAGAGAATACTGTGCCTCTTGTGCCAAGTGCCAATTAACCACCCCAAAGAACCTGTGGCTGGAGCAGTGCCCACTTATGAACTTTCTGAGTACCCCAACACACCCACAGATCTCCCCAAGGGGAAGAAGTCTTTGTTTCCAATACCTACCGAAGTGGGCTCTGGCCCACCAGCTAATTGTTCCTTCAGTTCTATCCCATTCTGGGACAGTTGGAGGGGCTTAGACCAGAAATGTTCTAAAACAAAAAGTAAACGTAACTTAGTATTGGGCCATTCACCTGTCTTAACATGGGGCCCATTCCATCAGGCTAGGTTGCCAAGCATTACACATATTACACAGGCATTAGCAGCTTCCCAGACTTTTACTTAGCCCATACATATCCCATCAGGGTCCACCAATGTTCGGGGCGGAGTCTCTCCCCTGGCCCTTGTGACGCCCGCCTCCCCCAAAGCATCTCCCAGCCCCACCTGCCACCCTCGTGTGCCTCCCCCGAGCATCCCTGCCAGCCCTGGGCAGTGGGCGGCTGCCCCCTGCAGCTCCTCTGGGAAACATTTATTTTGTTTTTCAGATACTGTGTGCAAGCTAGCACCAGTAAAAGAACAACCCAGAACACCATGGGTCTACTGTCGCAACAAAGATTGTGTTGCGTGTTTTGTATTGTTTGTCTTGTTATTACCATTATTTCGGTAAATATTGTACAAGGAAAATTAATGCATATAGCAGCAAAGGTTAGTGCATGGTATAACCTGCCTGGAAAGCACGGTCTACCCAACGGGGGGAATCAAGTGATGTACCACATTCCAGGCGAATACCATCCATTCCCAGTTCCTAAATGGAGGGTTCCTTACCTCATCTTTAACCAGTCTGCTGCTATTGGGAAAAAAAATGGAAAAAGAAAATGGGTTTATTGCACACAAATAAAAAGGCACAGAATGGGGGTTAAAAAAGAAAATGTATAAATTGTTACATGCATATTACAGGTGGACCTACAAAGGGGAAACCAAGAATTCCCTGGCCTGGAATGGAACAATCGTTGTTGCTAATCACCATTGTCACTGTTGTAAACCCCGCCCAGATCCTGCAATGTAAAGTATCAAAAGGAGGAAACACGTGAATGTTACACACCCAAGTGGTGGTAATGAAGCAGAGGAGAATTTTAAAAATTTACCTGTGAAAAACTACTACTAATCCTCCATGGAAATTTGGCAATGTTGGTATATAGTGTATAAATTAAAGAGGGGATCCTAATCCGATGAAAAATATCAAATTTATCAGGAAAGATGGCATGGTATTCATTAGAATATGTCATAATGAATGATAGTCAGCTGGACATGTGCTTTGTCGTGGATGGCCCCAAAAACATATAACCCTCTAGTCTCCTGAGGTTTTTGGGTTATGGTGTTCCACAATTGGGGTGTGTTGTTACTATGTATAATCATAATGGTACATCCATAAAGAACAACCCTTAGGCTTGCAGTTATGTACATACCAGACTGGGCATAAAGTCTCCCCTGAAATGTTGGGAATATGACAATTTAACCACTTTGCAAAATGTAACCCTACAGGTAATATGAATGACAATCTGGAAGGATCCTAATTTAAGCTGGCCGCAGCCTGGAGCTGGAAATACTTCTTTATGGGTGAACATGTGGAAACCACTGTGGGAGCGGGTGCAACCAGAGCTTGTCAATGTGTCCTTTCAGTCCATTACAGGGATGGGTGGTACACCCCAGAGAATGGTGGGTGGACCAGGTACACCCCAAGTGCAGCACATACATAGAAGGGTTAAAGCAACAATTTAATTAGTAGGTAAGGGAATATACATGGAATTGTCACTGCAAGAGGGCAATAGGGTTGTGGGCAGTAGGGTTGGGTGTATGGAATCTGGGAAACCCTTGGGTAACTAAGTAATTAAGTCAAAATGTAAAGCTTCAACAATAAATCAATGAACTACTGGCACAGCAACTATCTGCAACTGCAATGGGATGAAAAAGGGAAGCAGAGGTGAACCTGTGGTTAACTCAATAAACAGGGAATCTTGTAACATGGGTGGAGGATGGTTTCAAAAGGCTAACTTGAAAATAAAAGGTGTGTATAAAAATGCAAAATCCTCAACTAAGGGGCTAGCACCTGGATAATAGTTTCAGTGGTACCTTAAAATAAAATGGCAACTATGATGGTCCCCATAATCCCTATGGGAATAATAAGAAGGGAGGAGCTCACTGGAAACCACTGAAAAATGAATTACAAAATGAAATCTTGTAAATTGAACAATAATTCAATTAAGTAATTGTTTATTTTAAAAAGATGTAAATGTGCCCCTCCCCAATGGCCATAAAAAAGCCGACAATGGAACCAGTGCATTACCCAATTCCACACCAAGTGGTCTAGCTGGTTTGGACAGTATCCCATTTTTCTGTACATATTCAATAAACTCATAATATAAACAAGAGCACATGAACACTGCAGGGGCAGCACCAGGCCAAGCAATGCCGAACGCAGGTCTTGGAAGCCCAAGCCCTTCAAGGAATTAATGCCTTGCAATTGGCTACTAAACTGCCTCCTAATTGTGCTTGAACTAATGTTGCCTGTGCCCTTCGGACAGGCCTAATGGACACTCATTCACTTCATGGTCGTATTACTCATGTTGTAAAAATATTATTCCTATTAACTGTAATATTAATTATATTTATAAGGTGTTTAAAATTATGTGCTACCATAGCCTCTCCCCAAAGGCTATATTTGTAAATTCAGTGGCTTATCCCTTTTTATGACCTACCTTCTCTCTCGCCTCGTAGCATGATCAGTGGACCAATGTATCAGGCTAGCTGGAGCCAGGGCCTCCAGCCTGAATGCCCCGCCATTCAGTGTGTGAGAAGGAGGGCCGCCTGGACCCTTCTTTGAAGAGAGTGGGGGAGTGTTGGGATATGTATGGGTTAAGTAAAAACCTGGGAAGCTGCTAATGTGCTAACATGGCATTAGGGGACAAAAGCATAAGAAGATTGTAATTCTTTGTTTAATAAATAAGTTGCCATATTTTGCTTGTAAGAATTGATAAGTGTTGCAGCTGCATAAGAAATGTGGGGGTCTAAAAGATAACTTTTGGGTAAAGCAGTGTTATCTCCTCCTCCCTTCCTTTGCCAGCTACATAAACAAGCCCTGGCTTATGGCCCCTTCCTCCCTCCCCTGAGAATTGCTAACCAGGGAGATTTGTGGCAACAAATTGTTGCAAAGAAATATATTTTCAAGGTATCAAGTATCAGAGGGGTAGCTGTGTTAGTCTGGTTCTGTAAAAGCAGCAAAGAGTCCTGTGGCACCTTATAGACTAACAGACGTATTGGAGCATGAGCTTTCGTGGGTGAATACTCACTTCGTCAGATGCATGTGACATGCATCTGATGAAGTCAGTATTCACCCACGAAAGCTCATGCTCCAATACGTCTGTTAATCTTTAAGGTGCCACAGGACTCTTTGCTGCTTTTACATTTTTAAGGTAAAATGCCTGTGTAATATGTGTAATGCTGTGCATAATAGATAGTGTAAGTTTACTAACAAAATTGGTGTTTTTATTACTTAATAAGGGTTTTTGGGGTGTTGTAATGGATGTATGCGTGTACATACTAACAAACAAAAAAAAGGGCTGTAACTAATTCAGGGCTTACTAGACAATTGGGTCCAGGAGAACAAGTATCGCAATAAAGAAGCCCTTCTACTCAAATCTGCCTCTGGGTCAGCCTGCTTTTTCTTTCTTCTAAGAGACCTGGGCCCCCAGACCCTGAATTTGCTGGAGCCCAGGCACCACGGGCCCATATAACTCTCCGCTCCTGCCAGAGTTGAAGTCAGAGAGCAGGGGCAGGGATCAGGAACAAGGCAACAAGACAGGAACCACGAACAGGTCAAGAAAGCAAAGCTCAGGAGCCAGGTGAGAAGGCAGGATCCAATGTAGTAGCCAGCCAAAAATTCACACAGTTTGCACAGACAACTTCTTGTACCTCCTTCTGGCTTAAATAGTGCAGCTGGACCAATTGGTGGGGCCAGGCACTCCTCCAATCAGGACTTCCATAGATGGAGCCTTTGGTGGGGTATGGGTTCCATTAGCCACTCAATCCACCAGTTCTTAACAAGCTACTGGATGGTGGTTGGGATCCAAAGTTTGCCTGAGGACCTGGCTTCAAGACCTCATAAAAGGTCCAAATCCTCATAAAAGGTCCAAAGAATTAATTTAACAGATCTATGAAGTACTCCCAGTGTTGGCCAATAGTAGTGGGATAGGTGAGGGACAGGGCTAGGCCAATGATCAGGGATTTGTATGCCCTTTCACAGTTAGAGTAACTTTGGACATGGGGGTAGGGTTTCATGTCCCCTTGTATGCATTGTAGAAGGATGATGATGGGTTATCCAGAATTTGGGACTGCAGAACTGTGCACCAGATTTTGAGCATACCATTTTTGTCTCATTCACCTTTGTCAACTTTGTGGGCTTTGGTTGTGGATCTCAGTCCCCCACAGACCAGATTTTCCTAAAGCTGCCCTCCATGAAGGGGCAATCTTTGGACCAGTGGTGAGTGTGGCCACATGAGAAGCAAATGTCATGGGCTTTGCTATTGCAATTGGAGCCTCCGCCGTGTCTCTGTGGAATCCCCTTATTTTGTTCTCTGTGGTTGTTCCTTTCGTAAGACCAAGTAGATCAGCAGTTTCTCAAACTGGGGCCTGGAACAACGGCTCCTGGAATGTTGGTCCAGGTTATCCATGATCTCCACAACTCCTGAGTTCAGGTTGAGGGAAGAGCAGCATGGCACGTCTTAAGATGTCAGCCTCCTTAGCCAGTTTTTTTTCTTTTGCCTGAATTGGCCTCTCGATACCAGGGGGCTCCTCATGATGTATCATCATAGGACCTTGGCCACCAGATAGTTTTTTTCATGAGGTGAATGGCATTGGCCATAGTCTCAGGTCAATGCCCCAGGACCTGGTCCTTTCCCTCAGGGTAGAGTATCTTGGTGAACTGTTCAAGTAAAATCCTCTCTGCCACCTGGGCTTCCATCTTTGTAATATAATACATGGAGATATACCTATCTCCTAGAACTGGAAGGAACCCTAAAAGGTCATCAAGTCCAGCCCCCTGCCTTCACAAGCAGTGCCAAGTACTGATTTTACTCCAGATCCCTAAATAGCCCCCTCATGAATTGAAATCCCAACCCTAGCTTTAAAAGGCCAATGCTCAAACCACTGAGCTAGCCCTTCCCCCCAGACTGTTGCCTGCAGATGGTCAACATCAGCAAAATGTCTCGCGGCCCGCAATCAGATTACCCTGATGGGCTACATGCGGCCCGTGGGCCACAGGTTGTCCACCACTGGTCTAAAGTGTGATAAATTGTTTACATCATACCAGTTAAATATAAGCCCATCAAAACTGCCCATTGTTCAAGAAGCCATTGGGCTGCTGTGGCCACTCACTGAAAGGTTTTGAGGAAAGTCTTGGGGTCATCATCAGGCCCCATCTTTGTAAATGTGATGGGAACGGGGTCCACTGCCAGATTGAGGCTCCCTGGTCCTGCTGTAGTGGGCAGCCATAGTGTGGTAACCACCTGTCATACCAGGTGCTGCTGTTGTTGCTGGTGTTGGACCAGTAGATTGAGGATTAACTGTGGCTGTTGGTTGGCCATTTGCTGGAAGGTTGCTGTTGCTGTTGTTGCGACTGAGCATTCTGATCAGCCATGAATACTAACAGCTGATCCATATCCCTCCAGCTATAGGGACATTTTCTATAGGGCTTTTTTTTTTAAGGTTTGGCCAATGAGTGGTCAGCGACAACCGTGGTTAATCACTCTCTCTTCATTGATCCAATCATCTGTCCATCAGGTTTTCATCTGCCAAGGCACCTGTGGTCATCTCTGAACTGGTTTCGAACAAGACAAGGCAACTGTGCAGCCAATCTCTTTAAATGGGGTTTTCCTAATGGTCCATGATGAAGGTGCAGTCAACTTCAGACTATGTTGCATATCCATGACAAGTGCCAACTGACTTATTTCAACAGTGGGCTACCAGCTAAACACCTGGCTGATGATACGTTGTGCATATGCTGATATAAGGTTTGATCAGCTCCATTGCACAGAGACTAGGGGCTGGTCTACATTACACAGTTAGTAAGCTGTCTTACATCAACCTCATTCTGTCAGTGTCTACACTTCAGCCTTCCTCCTGCTGACGTAAGTGCCCTGCTACACCAACATCAGAACTTCACCTCCATGAGAAGGTAAGGTTTATGCTGGTGTAGTTAGGGTGATATAGTGTCTGTGTAGATACTACAGCCCTTATGTCAGCTCTTGCCTGTCCTGACGAGACAAGAAAGCCTGGCAACTAGAGCCCAGCTGCCCCCCTGATCCCAGTTGGCTCATGGGTCGTGAAATTGACAAGACTGTCCATCTCCCAGCAGAGAGTGAGAGGGAGGGGGCTGAGAAGCTGAGGCAACTGGACCCTGCTCCCCAGGCAAGAAGCCGCAGGCAGCTTGTCCCTTCCCGGCAGGAACAGGGAGACGAGAAGCCCCAAGTGGTTTTCCCCCTTCTTCCTGTGGGAATGGGGAGGCAAGAAGCTCCAGGTATCTTCCCCTGCTCCCTGTTCCCTGGGAGCAGGGGGTGGGAGCAGCCCACTGGGAGCTCAGGAACCCCTGGAGCAGCTTCTCAGCTCCCCGCACTGCCCCTCTTAGGTCAGTGGAAGTGCTCCTCATGAGGCCCTTCACCACTCATCCAAGGAGGGTAGTGTGAACATTGCAGTGGCTGTAAGTCAACCTAATATAGGTCGACTTATGTTTCTAGTGTAGACATGCCCTAGGTCATGTCCACAGCCCACCAAATCTGTAGTGGCATGCCTGGAGCAGTGCGCCCTTGTGGACCTTCCAAGTGCACTGAAGCATGCATGGGTCTCGCTGAGTGGAAGAAGTCTCTGTCTCTGGTGTCCACTGAGGCAGGCTCTGGCTCACCAGCTAATAGTCCCTTCAGTCTTATCCCCTTTGAGGAGCAGGAATATAAGAAGGTTCTTAGCCCCAAAATGTACTAAAAAGCAAGCCCCGCTCAATACCAGGGAGTTCACCAGTCCTCCTGTAGTGTGCTCTGGCCTTTTCCTAAACAGTCTCTGTGCATCACTTGTTTCTTGGGGACTAACTGCTGCTTCAGTTAGTATGCCCAACTCTCAGACAAAACTCCCTACAGGCAAAGTGGCAGAGCTTCATCCTCCTTCCTAGTTAGTTAGTGCTGAAGTGAGCCAGGCTCTGCCCTTTTATTTCCCCTCCAGGCATGGCTTTGGTTGCAGGTATAGAGGGACAGAGCTATTTGGGCCCTTAGGCTCTCCTGAACCCCTTCTCTGCTGCTGTGGCACCTCTCTGACCCATCACAGGCCCCCTTGATCACACACCCTCTGATTGAAACTCTCATTGAGTGAATTGGGATGGATATGGTGGGCCCACCAGAGAAAAGCATAGGGCGATATGAGTACATTCTTGTGATTGTAGACTATGCTGCTCAGTACCTGGACACCTGCTCCACAAAGGCAACAGCACTTTGACACCATCAGCCCAGGATTAAACAAAGACTGTGAATGGCTTGCCAACTACAAAAGCAGTTTCTCCTCTCTTGGTTTTCACACCTCAGCTGCTAGAAGAGGGCCTCATCCTCCCTGATTGAACTAACCTTGTTATCTCTAGCTTGCTTCTTGCTTGCTTATATATACTTGCCCCTGGAAATTTCCACTACATGCATCCGACGAAGTGGGTATTCACCCACGAAAGCTCATGCTCCAAAACGTCTGTTAGTCTATAAGGTGCCACAAGACTCTTTGCTGCTTTTACAGATCCAGACTAACACAGCTACCCCTCTGATACTTAGCACTTGCCCTGGAACCCTTGAACTTCTTTTCTTGAATAGGGATCCCCTGAGAAATTTTGATGGATCAGAGGACCAACTTTATATCCCAGGAATGCAGAAGTTATGCTCCGTATCGAAGATTGAATCACTAAAATGTCTATCATTCACAAATGGACAGCTTACTTGAGAGATTCAACAAAACCCTGAAGAAGATGCTAAAAGACTTTTGGCCTCCAATCCCAGGCATTGGGACCAACTACTCTTTTGTTTGCCCTAAGGAAGGTATCACAAGCTTTCACCCGTTCTCTCCCTTTGAATTGTTATATGGGCAACAGCCTGGAGTAATATTAGACTGCCTACAGGAGGGCTGAGAATATCAGGACCCAGTATGTTCTCCAATTCAGGGAGTGCCTCAAGAAGCTGAGAGTTTTTGCTCATGAAAACCTGTTGAGGGCCCAGCAGATGCAAGAACAAACATACAATCAATCTACAGACCATCCAACCTGGAGATCAAGTACTGTTAATGCTTCCCAAGTTCCTAGACAGATATCAAAGGTCTTTTGAAGTGGTTTGTCAGATTGGTCCACCTGCCCAGGAGGTAAAAAGAAACTAGGGTCTCCCATGTGAACCTGCTTAAGCCTTGGAAAACCAAAAAGGAGATGTTAATAACTCTTTCTTGCCAAAGCCAGAACCAGCGCCTCATGTGCCCACTCCCCAAGAGCCAGCACAAGTGCAGATGGGTGCCAAACTCCTACCTGAGTGAACAGCCTAGGTTTACATCTTGTTGCAGCCTCCTGAAAACCAGCCTAATTTTCTTCTTTAACAGAGTTATTGGCCTAATGGATAGAGGGGAAGTGTACCTATTGGGTTCCTCCCACAGCCTAAGGGGAGGATCTACAGGACCTGAAACCCAACTGATTTTGGGGGACAACTAATGAAATAACAGGGACAGGAGTGCGGTCAGAGGGTCAAAAGAAGGGAACCTGACGGGGACACTGAGCAGAGAACCCCGGACAGTGCCCACTGCTCCTCGAAGGCGTCAAGGGAGCCAGTGGACGCCGCCCAGAGGAACTCTGCCTGGATATGCGAATGGACAGATGATCGGAAACAGGCTCCACAGTCATAGGAGTCTCCATTGGCCAACCTCCTCTCCCTGGTTTTATAGATGGCCGTTTTAGCCAGGGCCAAGAGGAAGTTGACCAGGAGGTCCTGTGACTTTGTGGGGCCATGAATAGGAATGCACAGAGAAGGAGGTGAGGGGAAAAGTGCAGCCAGAAACATAACAGAATATTCATGAGGAGCCAGTATAGCGGCTGCAACCTGGTGCACTGCAAGTAAACATGCGCCAGGGTCTCCCTCACGCCGCAGAAAGGGCAGGTGTCCGGGACAGGGGTAAACTGCGCCAAATACGAGACTGCTATAACATGAAATATATGGCATAATGTGGGTAAAACAGAGTAGGAGACATACAATCTCCCCCAAAGAGTTCAGCCACAAAATTAATTAATGCATTATTTTAACGAGTATCATCAGCATGGAAGCATGTCCTCTGGAATGATGGTTGAAGCATGAAGGGACATATGAATCTTTAGCGCACCTGGCACATAAATATCTTGCAATGCTGGCTACAACAATGCCATGCGAATGCCTGTCTCACTTTTGGTTGACATTGTAAATAAGAAGTGGGCAGCGTTGCCTCCTGTAAATGTAAACATACTTGTTTGTCTTTGTGATTGGCTGAACAAGAAGTAGGACTGAGTAGACTTGTAGGATCTAAAGTTTTAAATTGTTTTGTTTTTGAGTGCAGTTATGTAACAAAAAAAATCTTCACTTTCACCATAAAGAGATTTCACTACAGTACTTGTATGAGGTGAATTGAAAAATACTATTTCTTTTGTTTGCCATTTTTACAGTGAAAATATTTGTAATAAAAAATAATACTATAAAGTGAGTACTCTCTCTCCTTTGTATACTGTGTTGTAATTGAAATTAATAAATTTGAAAATGTAGATGTGTATAACTTGTTGAAAGACCATATTCAAAGAGTAGTTATCAGTGGTTCACTGTCAAAATTAAGTATCTAGTGGGGTCTCACAGTGGTCAGTCCTGGGTCTGGAACTATTCAATATTTTCATTAATGACTTACATAATAAAGTAGAGAGTATACCTATAAAATTTGCTGGGAGGGGTTGCAAGCGCTTTTGAGAACAGGCTTACAATTCAAAATGACCTTGACAAATTGGAGAAAATTCGTCTGAAATCAACAAACTTAAATTCAATAAAGACAAGTCCAAAATATCTCACTTAGGAAGGAAAAATTAAACACACAACTACAAAATGGGGAATAACTGGCTATGTGGTAATACTACTGAAAAAGATCTGGGGGTTATAGTGGATCACAAAATGAATATGAGCGAACAATTCGATGCAGTTGCAAAAAGGTTAATATCATTCCCGGGTGTACTAACAGGAGTGTTGTATGTAAGACTCGAGTAATTGCCTTCTCTACTCGGCATTGGTGAGACCTCAGCTGGAATACTGTATCCAATTCTGGGTGTCACACTTTAGGAGAGATGTGGATACATTGGAGACAGTCCAGAGGAGGGCAATAAAAATAATAAAAGGTTTAGCAAACCTGACATGAGAAAAGGTTAAAAAAACTTGGCATGTTTAGTCTTGAGAATACGAGATGGAGAGGGGACCTGATAACAGTTCTCAAATACATTAAGAAATGTTATAAAGAGGACTGTGATCAACTGTTCTCCATGTCCACTGTTTTTAGTGTAATCCCATTTTTCACTGGGAAATTTTTTGATCAGAAAGTTTCAACCAGCTCTAGTGGTATTTATATAACAACAAAATTAAGTATATAAGCATTTGATTTTTATTCTCTCCATTTCTGATATTTTAATTTATGGAGTTTGCTTGGGGGGACAAGGGAAGAAACTATTTCAGATGTTTAACTTCAGAGAAGAGTTACTCCAATATTTTTCAGATGTTGTAATATTGAAGAGGCTTATGCAAAATAATTAGTCTTACATTTTGCTCTAAACATGAAAAGATCTAGAGGAAGCCTGATTTCTGAAGGAACAGAATTCCATGTCACAAAGACCACTTTCTCTTTTTTCTCTGTCTCTGCCTGTGTGTATTGTCAGCTATAAAATATGGAGCAGAAAGGTGAATATATCTAATATACTGAAGCAGAAACTAAAACCTGGACAATGAAGCATGAAATGAAGTATGCTTGGTATCACAGAGAAACAGAAGAATTAACAAATGGATAAGAGAGAAAGTGTATGGTGAAGAACATCTTTATGAATAAACTAAAATGGCAATAGGAGGGCTCTATCAGAAGAAGAAGGAATTAAAGATGGAATATATTTATGATGCAATGAATACCAGGGCTAGCTGCAGTAAGTACAGTCATCAGAGAAGATTTAAGGCTATAGAGACTGAGATCTCTCTCACCTTTTGAAGTGTTTCAAATATGATACATTATTAGAGCGCATGAAGACAATTAAGTGTTTTAGAGTTGTAGAAATAAAGAATATTCTGAAAACAGTTAAAAATTAAATGCATTATACCGTTCTGTTTGTTGCTAGTTGAATGCCTTTGTAACTTCTGAAGGAGGATTGCTGTTTTGTTTCCAATGACAAGCTTTTCTTAAAGAGAAAACATAACAACAGAAACATAAGTAGATTCTATAAACTTGTAATCACACGTCATACACAATTTACTATTTCCCCCACCCCTCTAAAATAGAAATGGTGGGGAATAATATAAAGTAGGTATTGCAAATTATGTTTTCTATGACAGAAGTTAATTCTAAACTAAGTATTCCCTGAAAGAGAAACAGAGAAAACATTTTTACATGTCTATCATTTGTCCTTAGAGGACACAAAACAAATATGTTTTTAAAGCTTGACACTAGTATTATTCTATGTGGCCTCCGGCTATATGCTTTTTTCCAGTTTGTAGAATTGAAGGGATAAGAAAACAGCTTTGTATTAAGAGGAACACATTGTACAGGTTAATCATAACCATGCAGAAATCAAAATGCTGCCAACAAAATAATGGAGCACTCGTGCCAAGGGAGCCACAAGGCTGATTGTGAGGGAAGCAGTGGTATAATAACACCTCCTTTGCATGTGGTGAAGTATTTCAGGCGTGTGCTTCTCAATTAATAATTGAGGTGGCTGAAACAGAAGTTTTTACTATTGTTGACAAGAGTAAATACTTGTAAAAATTTAATCGGCTAAAAGTTAATTTCAGTGTTTCTTGACCATGAAATGCATTAATTAGGGAGGGAAGAGATTTTTAAAAGATGTTTAAATTTTAAAAGGAAGTAATTCAGAAAGGCAGAATCAGACAGGGGAATTTAACAAATGTAAGAATGTCTACAGAAATCAGAGTTAACTAATAAATGTAATGTCTACTGGGATCCAGGTAAAATGGCATAATTTTCTAGTTAGTCTGATTCTTCATGTAAAGATATATTATTTTGCAAAGAAACGTCATTATGACATTAGAGAGACAAGGTGGCTGAGGTAACATCATTTACTGGACCAGCTTCTATTGGTGAAAGACAACTTTCGAGCTACATTGAGCTCTTCTTCAGGTCTCTGTACCTTGAAAGTTTGTCTCTTTCACCAACAGAAGTTGGTCCAATAAAAGATATTATCTCACCTACCTTCTCTCTCTCTCTCTCTCTCTCTCTCTCTCATATCCTGGGACTAACACAGTTACAGCAACATTGCAAATAAGATACTGGTGTAATTCTTTAGTGAATTCTTATTTAAATCATACATAAATTTGAAAAAGTGAACATGTACAAATTCATTGTTAAGAGGTACCATATGACCAGTTTGAGGTTTACTATAATTGTACATTATATACATTTTTAAGATCTAATCATAGGGAGTATTTGAACTGAGTTCAGCAGCAAAGTAGAGCAGGTTAGAATTTTCTCTGAGACCACTGTTAGCTGGTCATGGGCAGGATGTATATGTGTGTGTGTGTGCGTGTGTGTGAGTGAGAGAGAGACAGAGAGACAAACAAAGTGCTTGCAAAATTATTTGGTTCATCATTGCTTTTACAGTCTGCCTTTTACCCCCCAAATGCTCAAGGAGTGGAAAACCCTAGTGAGCAGTAGTGCTGGAATGTAGCACAATATGATACCACTGTATCACCAAATCTCTGTTTTATAATAATAACTATCTCTTATATAGCACTTTTCATGACTAATCTCAAAGCACCTTACAAAGGAGATCAGTATCATTATCCCAATTTTACAGATTGGGGAAATAAGGCAATAAGCAGGGAAGTGACTTGCCCTATGTTGTTTCCAGCTAAGAAACATATCAGCCTTCTTAACAATTTAGTTATATTTGTTTTCGTTGGGGTTCCTTGAGACCCCTTCCTCTCAGTTCCCCAAGGACTCAGTTTGACTCGTCTCATCACTCAAGTTTTTTTATGTAGCATACAGCAAAGCTATGCTGAGTTAATTAGACTTAAGCGGAAGGTGCGGGGCAGAGAAGGGGGATGGGGCATAGGGTGTACCACACCCAAAGTTACAGAGCAAATATCTTTCTTTATATATATTTACACATTACATTACAGTTATTATACAATGCATCACATGTTTTGGGGATGGCCTGGCCATTTTGGAGAACCAATCCCTGTACTACAACTTATTCTTTACCTCATTTTATGTTCCAGGCTTATCTTGTCCACTGTTATCTTGTCGATTCTAAATGGTTCCCTAGATGTTCCTCCTTATTTTAAGTAATACAGAGATTCTTTTTCCAGCCAGCTGATCCATGTACCTTCCTAATCCTGTCTCCTAAGACATGAGGCCCCACACATGTCCAATTACTCGTATAAAGCCAAGCCTGCAATTTTAAACTTAAGGGGGCTGAAAGGTTACCAATTCCAATATTTACCTACTTACCTATTTAGTTTGTTTAAAAATTGAATTTCAGTTCTTATTAATTGATGACTGCCAGCACCTCAATATCTATAAAGATTTAATTGCAATTATTCATGAAAATATTGCTTGGAGTGGAAAATGTACAGTACTTGAGGATGCCTCCCAGTGCCTCAGTTTCCCCATCAATAAAATCAGGGTAATGATGCTTAATTCCTTTATAAAGCTCTTTGTGATCTATTGATTTAAAAGGACTCTGTAAGGGATAAGTATTATTATTAATATTATTTATTATTTTATTATCTTAATGTGTGACAACTCCCAACATTATTGAGATAAAGTCACAAGATTCTAGTGCTACATTAGTTCATGCTCACACCTAAGAAATTATGTTCACCTAACAAATGTAACAAAGTACTCTCACTTCTTAGCAAAGCACTTTCAACTATTTTGCCAGCCCAAATTAATTGTGATTATTAATTATTAATCCATTCATAGGCAGCAGGTTTAAAACAAATAAAAGGAAGTATTTCTTCACACAGCGCACAGTCAACCTATGGAACTCCTTGCCAGAGGATGTTGTGAAGGCCAAGACTATAACAGGGTTTAAAAAAAAACTAGATAAATTCATGGAGGATAGGTCATTCAACGGCTATTAGCCAGGATGGGCAGGAATGGTGTCCCTAGGCTCTGTTTGCCAGAAGCTGGGAATGAGTGGCAGGGGATGGATCACTTGATGATTACCTGTTCTGTTCATTCCCTGTGGGGCGCCTGGTAATGGCCACTGTCGGAAGACAAAATACTGGGCTAGATGGACCTCTGGTCTGACCCAGTAGGGCCATTCTTATGTTCTTATGAAAATAGGTTATGGGTAAAATTTTCAAATGTGTGTATGCCACTTAAAAGCGTAAGTCACAATGACTTGCATCCTATATTTAATATATACACATACACAAACATTTATTTTCAAGACAATTAAGTTGGAACCTGAGGATTCAGAAGATCTAACATACCCAAAGAAAATAGAAGGGCTAGATTCACAAAGCTACTAAGCTGTGGTGATGCTGAGTGTTGTCACACCTAATTATTAGGCACTTAGGCTTTGTGAATCCCAGTAATTTTCTGAGTTCAATGCCTACACTTATATACAACAAATGGGGAAGGACAGGCACCTCAGCCTTGGGTTCACAAAAATCAGCATGTTGCTAGATGATTCTTTGCAACAAAAAGTAAATGGGAGGTGCCAAGCACCTCCTTTCTGTCAGAGATAGGTGCCTAAGTCCAAGTTGCAAGGAGGTGTCTCTCTCTGCTTGGGCTTCTCAGCTGCACACCCTCTCTTGGGATTATGCATCTAAGCCATTCTAGCAAGAAGCCAGAGTGGAGTAGGAGGACAACCAGGACCTCCCTCATACCTTTAAGCCCAGTGGCTAGATGGATGGAGATGTGGGAGACTCCACCTCCCGCCTGAGGAGGAGAAGGGATTTGAAGAGGAGTCTGCCACCTCTCAGTGAGTGCCCTAGCCACAGGGAAATGGGATATTCTGAGGTGGGGCTCCCTCATTCTCTCCTGTTGAAGCTGTTCCACTGTGGATAAATAATACAAAAAAGTAATTAAAACAGGAAGGACTGGATTCTGGGTCTCTATGTTAGTTCTCTAACCACCAGGCTGCAGAGTCATTCTAACATTGCTCACTCTCTCTCTCTGGCCCAATGCTGAAACTGTCCCACTGTAGATAAATAATAAAAGAATCAGTGGCCAGAGAGAGAGAGAGATGAAAAACAACTTCACTCACCTAAAATCACATTAAAAGCTATTAAAATGTTATGAAATTACAATATATACAATAAATCATTACAAATAAATATTACAATAACGCAAAACATGTCTTAAGTGACCATTAAACATGGATAATTAAAACATCATCACCACCAAGTTCACTCAAAATATTGTTAACACACCTAGTCAATTGCAAAGTGTCCAGGTTACAAATCAAGTTATAAAAGGTGTAATCAAGCTGCAGCTGGGCCACAATCAGTGGATGGAACAGCCCTCACAGCCAGGGGCGGCTCTAGGAATCCCGCCGCCCCAAGCAGGGCGGCGCGCCGCGGGGCGCGCTCTGGCAGTCGTCGGTCCCATGGCTCTGGGGGACCTCTTGCAGACATGCCTGCGGAGGTTCCGCTGGTCCCGTGGCTCTGGTGGAGCATCCGCTGGCATGCCTGCGGGAGGTCCACCCGAGCTGCGGGACCAGCGAACCCTCCGCAGTCAAGCCTGCGGGAGGTCCACCGAAGCCGCAGTACCAGCGGACCCTCCGCAGTCATGGCTGCGGGAGGTCCACTGGCCCCGCGGCTCCGGTGGACCTCCCTCAGGCATGACTGCGGAAGGTCCGCCGGAGCCGGCTGCCGCCCTGCCGGCAAAATGCCGCCCCAAGCGCGCGCTTGGCGCACTGGGGTCTGGAGCCGGCCCTGCTCACAGCACTCTACCCCCCTCCCCAGGGGTATTAGACCCAGGGGTCTGTCCTGGGCCTGGTTTTGTACAACATCGTCATTAATGATCTGGATGATGGGATAGATTGCACTCTCAGCAAGTTTGCGGATGACACTAAGCTGTGGGGAGAGGTAGATACACTGGAGGGTAGGGATCGGGTCCAGAGTGACCTAGACAAATTGGAGGATTGGGCTAAAAGCAATCTGATGAGGTTCAACAAAGATAAGTGCAGAGTCCTGCACTTAGGACGGAAGAATCCCATGGACCACTACAGGCTCAGGACCGATTGGCTAAGTAGCAGTTCTGCAGAAAAGGACCTGGGGATTACAGTGGAAGACAAGCTGGATGTGCCCTTGTTGCCAAGAAGGCTAATGGCATATTGGGCTGCATTAGTAGGAGCATTGCCAGCAGATTGAGGGAAGTGATTATTCCCCTCTATTTGGCACTGGTGAGGCCACATCTGGATTATTGCATCCAGTTTTGCCCCCCATTACAGAAAGGATGTGGACAAATTGTAGAGAGTCCAGCGGAGGGCAATGAAAATGATTAGGGGGCTGGGACACATGACTTATGAGGAGAGGCTGAGGGAACTGAGAAGAGTGAGAGGGAGATTTGATAGCAGCCTTCAACTACCTGAAAGGGAGGCGGGATTCCAAAGAGGATGGATTTAGACTGTTCTCAGTGGTGGCAGATGGCAGAACAAGGAGAAATGGTCTCAAGTTGCAGTGGGGGAGGTCTAGGTTGGATATTAGGAAAAACTATTTCACTAGGAGGATGGTGAAGCACTGGAATGGGTTACCTAGGGAGGTGGTGGAATCTCCTTCCTTAGAGGTTTTTAAGGTCAGGCTTGACAAAGCCCTGACTGGGATGATTTAGTTGGGTTTGGTCCTGCTTTGAGCAGGGGGTTGGACTAGATGACCTCCTGAGGTCTCTTCCAACCCTGATATTCTAGGATTCTATGATACCCTGGCCATTCTGTTCTGGTGAGATTTCAAAACGGCGAGTTTTACCTGACCCAGCAAAGTTAGTCTAGCAGGAAACTGGATGAATGTGAGCCATGTGTCTCACTGCAAGAACAAAAGAGGCTTTGAGAAAACCAGTCTCAAACTACTGAAAAGAGACTGCAAAAAAATGAAAATGAGGAATCAAACAGGGGCATGTAGGAAAAAATGAAACACTGTGTCTGAAGATGTGCAAGAGAGACTCTGCTCAGACACCTCAGGGATAATGTGGTGCATAAAATGTTTGGCTGCTGTGATGCTGTGCAGGACCTTCCACAGCAAGTCACCGGAGTGCTTCGGAAGAGGAGGTTTGTACAATGTTCTCCAAGCCAGAACCATAGAGTCACCCAGAGACAGAGGCATCCTCCAGGGTGTAGCAGGGAAATCAGAGAGGGTGGCATAATGCTGCACCTTGACACACATACCTTAGAGCTGCTACTTGGACATGGTTGCAAAAGGAACGGTCATCAAACCCCTCCAGGAGAGCAATCTGCCTGTTTGTACAAGGAGCTCATCCACAAAGGAGGAGACAACTAGTGGGGAAAACACAAAAGCCCACCTAGAAGAACAATCCCTGCAAAAACTTTCTGCAAATACTGAGCAGCTTCCTGAGGGAGAGCTGCCTGGAATTCAGCAAGAATCTTATAAAAAAAATGCACAGACTGGATTTTGGTCTCAACAGGAAGAGCTGTCATTGACTTCCAGCTTGACTAGCTAAGAACAATCAGGTGGGACAGCTTGGTTAACCCAGCCTGAGCAAAATCAGAAAACAGGTTCCTGGAAGAGAGAGCTTCAGCAGGGAAAAATGGGTTAAAAAACAGTGGCTGTTCCAAGAGCCATAAACTGGAAAATGCCTGGTCTTGTCATGTGCTTTGTAGAAGTAGCGAGGCATTAAAAAGACCATTACAGAATGGAGGTAAATCTAGACTCTGTAATCAAATTGTGCCAACGAAAATAGGTGAGAGTCAAAGTCTATTCCCCCAACATGCTGCAACAGAGAGAGGCAAGGGATTTCCAGGCCAGCAGGGAGTCAGAGTATAGCGATCGCTGAACAGATTGGAGGTGAAAGGCCACCACCAATGAGCCCCTGGCCCCTTTATCTAATGTCAGGAACAAAAAAGAGGGTGCAGTCAGTGGTAACTATTTAAGAAAATGGTTACTATTCCTCTGAATCTGGTTGCAAAGGCCCAGGAGAGGGTCCAGATACACTAGCTGGTGCCACAACCTGGGGCCACAAGATTTCTGGCAATCTAAACCTGTCCCCAAAAAGGGAGTCCAGGAAGGAGCCAGTGCCATTTCTGTAGGTGGCCTTGTACCTTCTCCTCAGCCCTTTTTCAGTCCCTGAGCATATATTATTCAGATCCAAAAAAGACCCCAACATCTTAATCCCAGAGGTGCCCCGTTGCAGTTGTTAGGGCACTAGACTGCCAAGATCCCAGTGCCATTGAATTGCTCTTAGCCCAGTTAATGCAGGCAGAAGATGCCTGTTCATACACTTGTAAACAAGCACAAAGTGCTTGCACATCACTGTCAGATGTGATAAAACCTGAAATATCATCAGCATAGACTAACAGATGAACCAGGAATGCATCTGGCACCCTGGCACAGCAAGGCCAGCCAGATGGCTTCTGAAGATGTGCAGGAATGGCTCCAACCTAAGAGTATACTGCATTCCAGACAGAGGACACTCCTGATGAATGCATCTGTGAACTGGGAAGCAGTGGCTAAGACTCCCATTAATCTTTAGGACACTAAAATCGTTATGGTACAATAAAGAAATACATGAAGAGATCACTGGCTGAATCCCAAAATTTCTAATGTTTTAAAAGATAACTACGGTTAACTCTATCAAAAACCTTCTCCTGGTCCATTGAAACAAGCCCCATAGCCTGATTACAAAGATTTCTAACAGTAAGAACACAAATTAAAAGCAAATTAGCAAAATAGAGTGGTTCGGGATCCAATATGTTTGATGAGGGTGCATAAAAGAGTCCAGACAGTCCTTCAGCCAGTTGGCTGAGGCCCTGGATAAAATCTTATAATCAGAGCACAGAAGAGAAATAGGTCTCCAGATCTGTAAGTCACACAGATCCCCTTTTTAGGGTGATCACTGCACCATGGCATCTGAGAAACGTCTCTTTCTCCTGGATACAATCCAGCACCACTAGAAAAAAGTCAGGACTTGTAAGATGCCAGAAATGCTTGTAAAATTCAGTTGGCAGCCCATCAGTACCTGGGCCTGGCCTGTGGAGAGCTGCTGGTTAGCAACAGAAAGTTTCTGCAGTGACAGTGGGGCATCCAGGCGCCACTGGTCCTCACCAGTCAGACAAGGTAACCACTGGTGCAGGTCCTCCTTTGTCAGCACATCCCAGGCTTCAAGCAAGTACAAAGTACAGTAAAAAGAAACAGCTGCTTTCTGGATCACAGCAGGGCCAGCAGTCAGACAACCATCTGGCAGCCACAGGCAAAAAATCTGCTCCCAGTCCATAAACTTTTTCTCCAACCTGAAAAAAGAACCTTGTGGGAGCATTAGTTTCATGTAGCTGAGTAAACCGGACCTGAACCAGGGCTCCTTGCACCTTCTTTTCCAACAAGCTTCTGAGGAGCCAGTATTTCTCAGTTAAGTTAATGAATCTGCAATGGGTTTCCCACATCAAGGTTGCCATGAATGCCTAAGATGTCTTTTTCCAGGGCGCTCAGGCCTGGTGCAAGAACAATGTAGCAGGCTGGTTATACTGCCAGAACAGTTGGATCTGGACATCCCACCACTGTCTCATGGACTCATGCAGGGGCTTGTGCCAATACTCCCAAAACGCAGCAAACATCTGGCTGAAATTCAAGTCATGTAATAATTTGGTATTAAAGCACCAGTGGGAAGCTCTGGCAGGAAGCGGGAGAAACACATTGACAGACAAGTGCGTGGGAGACATGGAAGACTGAATAAACACATTCACACCACCCTTCATGGTATAAAAGCAATCCAGTCTAGCCCCCTGACACCTGGTTGGGAGTAGTCTTCAGCCAAGAGTACTGCCTAACAGTGGGGTGAGAAGACTTCCAAACATCTATTAGCCCAAAGTTCTGCTAGAGACAACACAATTCTGTGGCTGACATAGGGTGTGGCTCCTTGTGGTTCCTGTCTAAACCATAAACTACAGTGCAATTGAAATCCTCTCCCGGGACAATAATAGTATCAGGGTCACTGTCAAGCATGGCATGGGCACGTGTTTGCAGAAAGGAGATTACAATCTCACCCCAGAATAGGGGCACACACAGTAAGAAAAAAAAATCAGTAGTGCCAATACATGTCTCCACCTGGAAGAGCCAGCCCTGCACAATCTCCTTCACAGAAAGGATCTGTGCCCCTGCACCCCAGGGAAAAGACAACAGCTACCCCTGCAGTGACATTGGAGCCATGGCTAAGAAAGCTTCCCCTTCCTATTCCTTCAACCAGTTCCCCTGACTATCAGGGTCTGCAAAGGGGCAACATCAGCCTGTTTTTGTCTGAGAAATTCAAAGAGTTGTGCCCTTCTGTGACCATCCCAGCATCCATTAATAGTTTGAGAGCCATAACTGAGCAGTGTCACAGAGATGAGAAGGAGAGAGCCAAGCAGCAGAGAGAAAAAATGGGAAGAGGAAGTATCTTGGACAAAAGAAGCCATGGGGAGGCCTATATATCTTGAACAATCATCACATGCTTCCTCACCTTCTGTGATGGGAATTTTTCCTACGATTAGCAGAGGTAACTCTCAAGACAAGGGCAGCTGAGTGAACAAAGCGCTGTACATCCAGGGCCGCCCATAGGGGGGGTGGGCAAGTGGGGCAATTTGCCCCAGGCCCCGGGCCCTGCAGGGCCCCCCACGAGAATATAGTCAAAAGTATTGCAACTT
Organism: Mauremys mutica; assembly: GCF_020497125.1. Classification (NCBI taxonomy): domain Eukaryota; kingdom Metazoa; phylum Chordata; order Testudines; family Geoemydidae; genus Mauremys; species Mauremys mutica. Next base: position 171,310,012 of record NC_059073.1, read on the forward strand.
TTTTTTAATGGAAGGGGCCCCCAAAATTGCTTTGCCCCAGGCCCCCGGAATCCTCTGGGCAGCCCTGTGTACATCAGAGACATAGGCCTCAACCTCAACTCTCCACTTCCCTTCAGTGCTACCCAAAAAGTCACTCATCTCTTGCACACTGTACCTAACCTTCCTATATAGCAGACTGGCTGGGACATCAGGAGCCAATGAGGAGTCAGGGAGATCATCATTATCCTCTTCATCTCCCTCAGACTCCACCAGCTCAGAAGAACATAGAGCTGCCACTGTAACATTCTCCTCATTCACAAAGGAGAGAGTCAATGGGAACAGCTGGCCTATCTATTTTCCCTAAAGTGGTAGGGGGAGCAGCTCCAGGCTGGGACCCAGTGTAATCATTGCAACATGCAGGATCGGAAGCTTGAGGACTTACCATGCCAGGGGAAGATAGTACCCCACTGGGAGCTCCAGGCTTACCACCCAATGCAATGGTACCCTCCTTCTAAGGGCACTCCATGCTCAGCCACTGCCAGCAGCTCAGGGGCCCAAAGTCATAGCCCTTTTAGAAATAGATGGTCTCATCGGTCTGTTCTTCACCCCCCATCTCTAGAACCTGTATCTGCTCCATCTGCAAGAAGATGCTTCTCAACTTCCAGGACTGGCTTCTGTCCAGGCACAAATGATGGAGTCACAACAGAGGGTTCCTCTGAGGAGGCTGCTGTCAGGACAATGGCAGACCACATACGGCAAGGGTAGGAGATAGAATCTGGCAGTGCAGATGCAGGTTTTGTTTCCTGCTGGTCCCTTGATGTCACAGCCCCCTCCCTGCTATCCCAAGATCCCTCATTCTTACCAGGGACCCCCAAGCCAGCAGTGCATGGGCAGGAACCCCTCAGATAAAAAGGATCATCACACAGGAAATATTTCATGTTTTCAGAGGTAGCAAACACTGTATAATCCACCCCATCTATGTGTTGCTTTAAAACTAGGTTCAAGGGCTGTTCAGGGTTACTTAGAACCACATAAACCCTGCAGTGGAATGACATAATATATCTCACATCCAAGTTCTTGCATCTCAGCTACCTTCCCATAATGGGGGAGATCAAACACTAGCATCTCACTGTGAAAGAAAGGGAGACATTGGAAACAATACTCTAATAGTATTAGGGAAAAAACTTGACCAAAAGACTCCTTGCCCCAGAGTCCCTCCTGTGCCAAAAAATTCATAAGCTGCTCCTGGGACAGGAAAATCACTATAGATTTGCTCATTTGAGAGGCAGATTTTATATTAGCACAGCCAACAAGCTTACCAACACTCCACAACACATCCTTCACAATGCAGGAGACAGCTGGCACACACCGAAACCCATGCTTGTGGATCAAACCATTCAACTCATCTGAAGTGAACCCCATGGAGAAACCCTCCAGTCCCTCAAGGGAATGGGGGGTTGTGTTACATAAGCGGGTGGGGGGAGGGGGAGAGTAGCTCCCTTTGATGGACACCCAGCCAGTTAGCTGTAAAGTCCCTCTTGGTCTGTTCTCTACTTGCTTTACCTGTAAAGGCTTAACAAGCCCACAGGTAAAAGAAAAGGAGTGGGCACCTGACCAAAAGATCAAGTGGGAAGGTAGAATTTTCTAAAATTGTGAAAGAAACTTTCCCTTTTGTTCTCTGGGCTGCAGGGACATGGAGCAGCAATGCTGTAACCAGCTTTAAGCCAGGTATGATTATAGATTATCAATTCATACCTCGAATCTACTTATCTGGAGCCTCAGATATGTAAGTAAAATTAGGGAATGTCTAAAAAGACGCGATTAGAGTTATTTCTTTTATTTCTTATTGGCTTGTGAACTCCTCTGTGCTAACCTCAGATGCTTTTGTTTGCTTGTAACCTTTAAGCTGAACCCCCAAGAAAGCTTTTTTGGGTGCTTGATTTTTGGAATTGATCTTTTAAAATCTAGCAAGAGCCTAAGTTCCAGATGTATTTTCTTTCTTTTTGTTTTTAATAAAATTTACCTTTTTTAAGAACAGGATTGGATTTTTGGTGTCCTAAGAGGTTTGTGCATATGTTGTTTGATTACCTGGTAGTCACGGCTAATTTTCTTTTTTCTTTCTCAGCTCTTCCCCTGGGGGAGTGGGGAGGAGTTGTGGTGTGAAAGGGCTTGAGGGTACCCCAGAGGAAGGAATTCCCAAGTGCTCCTTCCTAAGTTCAAAGGGAGTTTTATTGCATTCAGGTAGTGGCAGCGTTTACCAAGCCTGGAGTGGCAAGTATTAATTTTTTTAATCCTTGCGGGCCCCCACTTCTGCACTTGGAATGACAGAGTGGGGATTCAGCCTTGACAGGGGTGGAACCAACATCCCTAAAATACAGAAACAACAAATAACAAAACAGAGACTACCAGAAGCCAAGCTAGTGCACACAGCACATAACAAACACAGCCTCACCCTCAGAAGTTCCCACAATCCTGAGAGAGGGAGGGAATGCCAAACAGGAGAATGACCCCATAGCCTGGTGGTTAAATCACTCAGTAGAAGACCCAGGGTCCAGTCCCCCTGCACCAATTAATTTTACATTATCTATCCACAGTGGAACAGCTTCAACAGGAGGGACTGAGGGAGCCCCACTTCAGAATATCTCAAAGCCCAGTGTTTGGGTATCTCATCTGAAAAATGGCAAATCCCTTTTCCCCCACTGGTGGAGAATGGATGACTTGAAACAGGGGTCTCCCTCATCCCAAGTGAGTATCCTCACCATTGAGCTAAAAGTTACAAGGGAGCTTCTGCTCCTTCCCAGGCCCATTTTGTGTAAGCTCACCTGTAGTGGCCCACTCCTGTAGGCAAACTCTGAGCACTCTTACCAGATTGGATCCAACAGCAAGTTATGCACTGGAATGTCTATCTTTTCCAAGTTCGTGAATAGCTCTGGAGCTGAGGTGTCCAGACAGGTGTGGGGCTGCACTGCACATGCTCAGAAGCAGAAACATAGGCACTTAGGGAACTTTTAATGCAAAAATTTAGGCACCTAGTAAGTTTAGGCATCTACATAGGTCAGGGGGCAGCTGAGCAGGGCTTTGTGAATCCCAGTGGGACCTGAATCCCTGAGATTTAAGTGCTTAAGAGAGAAGTTATATACCTAAGTCCTTTTGTGAATCTAGAAGAATTGAACAGAATTCTTTGTCATTATTTTATTGGCAAAACCAATCAAGAGAGTAAATTGAAAAATTATCAATAAAGCTACTGTGTTTAGCATTAATAAGGCTATTGATACCAATATTAATCCCTGAAAATTAAATACACTATGATATTTGGATGGGGTTTTATGAGCAATTTCTTTTCTTACACTTGTGAGACAAAATGATAAAGATCTCAAAATTTAGCCACTAGTGAGTGTGTTAAGGCAGGATAAGTTTCTGTTTAACTGAAGCTGGATTACTTATTAATAGAAAAGTCATCAGAAGAAGCAGTTTATGAATAAAGAGGCTCAGAATTTGGTATAGAAAGGCTGCTTCATGGGTTAATGTATTCACCTATAAATAAAAGCAGTGACAGCTCCCCTGTCAGAACATGCTGATGGACGGTTCCTTTTTCCGCCATTACAGCTTTGTGAATGTGGGAAAATTAATTTAAGTGGTAGTTAATTTCTAATGAATTCCATTCAAGCGGTTAATATGGTACCTTGATGTTATGGTAACCTTCATGGATCATTGCATTATGTAAATAAATTCTACTTTATGCTGGTTTATTAAAAAAAGAAGATTGGTGAGTCTGGTCAAATCTTTCATACACACACAGAAAAACTGTTAAGAATTTACTAAAAAATTGATTGTTTATTATGAGTAAAGTAAATTTTCCTAAAATGTCCTACAAAACAAATCATTTATCTTTTATCCTCACAGAGCAATTCATGCTTGTGTAATATTGCCAGAATTATCTTGTACTTGGAGCTAAATCCTGGACCCATATACTCTCTCTGTAAACGGGCCCTGTGGAAGGGATCAGTGTAGGGAAGGAAATCCTATCTCCAAAAATTTGGATCTTTAGTGCAACTGCACAGTTGCGGTACACACACGCACACACACATCTCAACTCCTCTCTCATCTGGACTGCTGGGGAGACAGCTACTATAGAGTACTTGCTCTGCAAGGAGTGCAGAGAATGCACATGTTACATTTAGGACCTCATACCCCTGTGAGGTCAGAGGGAAGGGATCAGATCTGGTTCTTAAGGTCTGATTCAAAACCTATTGAAGTCTATGGGATTCTTTCCACTGACTTCAGTGAAAATTGGATCGTGTCATTAGTGCATAACTGAAATTAAAAATCTCTTTAAAAACTTAAATAGTTTGTTGTACAATATTTCATTTGAAATATGTAGCAGGGTGGACCCTGCTCCTGCCCAGAGGGGCTTGAAATGCTGCCTGCCAGGGCTTAAGAGGCGTGGCTCTGGAAGCTGGGCTGAATAAGGAAGTGGCCGCAGCTGGGGCCACGCCCCAAACTGAAGCCCTGGGGCTTATAAGAGGCAGGGAAGCCAGAGCACAGGCAGTCTCTCTCTGCCTTCAGAGAGAGATGGGCCTGGCTGCTTAGGAGCTTGAGTTTGGATACCTGAGTGCAGCAGGGCTGGGGAAGGCTGAGGAGCTGGGGAGCTCCAGCCTGGAAAGCCCCAGGCTGTGGCCTAGTAAAGGGCAAGAGGTACTGGGGGTTGCAAGGGACAACCCAGGAGTAGGCAAAGCAGCAGGTCCAAACCCCCTTTGCCTGTGATGAGTGGGCTGATACTGCAGTCTGCCCCAGGGTGTGGGGCTAGACCATGACCCTCAGTGGCCACTACTGAGGCAAAGTGGGGATAGTAGGGTGGGGGTTCCCCTGGGAGGGGGAGACCCAATTATAGTTAAAGGGGCACCGGGTCCTGGGAGGGACACGGGGCTGATAGAAAAAAGGGGGATCACCGGCCTGCAGAGGGTGCTCCGGGCTGAAAAAGAGCCAATTCCCCGGGAAAACCAGCAGGAGGCACCGTGGCGGTGAGCAACCCGTGTACAAAATATTAATAGATTTCAATGTCCAAATTCATGCAAGTTTATGTCAGTGTATGATAGTCAGTTTTTGGTTGGTTATGCTGTACATCAACATGCGTTAGCTGGCAGTGAGTCACTATTAGGCAGGGGTCTGGAGTTTACACCATACAGCTAACATGTTAAAACTACAATTTGCATTGGCTTCACTAGGATTTTAACAAAAGTGCATTTTTTTCCTAGTGAACACAAGGCCTTTTTTACATATACTAATTTAGAAGATTTAAATAGGAAAAACATATAGAGTATCTCTCTACAGTTTCTAAAAAAGCCACTAAGGTCACTGACCAATCCCTGAGTAAGATGAGGTATTCATATTGCATGAGGATGATGAACTACTTTCCAGTCCATTAATAACTAGGGAGGATGTTCAACAATAACTATTAGGGACAAAACTTTTTAAATCAGCTAGCTCAGACAACCTGTACCCAAGAGTCCTAAAAGAGTTGGCTAAAGAGATATCTGGTGTTAATTTTTAATAAATCCTGGAATAACATAGAAAGTCTAGAAGACTCGACAAGTGTTAACATTTTGCCAATATTAAAAAATGGCAAGCGGGATGACCTGGGTAGCTATAGGCCAATTAGACACAAATCTTGGCCAAAACCATGGAAAAACTGACAAGAGATTCAGTCAGTAAAGAATTAAACAATGGAAATATAATTAATCTCAGTCAACGTGGTTTTATAGGAAAAGGTCATGTCAAATTAATCTGATTTCATTTTTTGAGATGACTTATTTTGTTGATAAAGTTAAGGGTGTAGATGAAACATACTTAGACTTTTGTAAGATGCTTGATTTGGAACCTCATGATATACTGTTTTTAAAAAACTAACATTATAGAACATCAATTCTCTGTTTTTTTTTTAAAAACAAAAACAAACAAAAAAACAAACAAACAACCTTTACTAACACAGACTTAAGGTTGCCTGGTGACAACTTGTATTCTTCCAGCTCTCAAACCTCTGCAAACCAGGAAATAAAGAGTAAAGTTATACAACCTTAACTCTGAGTCCTATGGCACTTTATAGACTAACAGATGTATTGGAGGATAAACTTTCATGGGTGAATACCCACTTTGTCAGATGCATGTGGTAGAAATTTCCAGAGGCAGGTATAAATATGCAAGCAAGAATCGGTCTAGAGATAACGAGGTTAGTTCAATCAGGGAGGATGAGGCCCTCTTCTAGCAGTTGAGGTGTGAACACCAAGGGAGGAGAAACTGCTTATGTAGTTGGCTAGCCATTCACAATCTGTTTAATCCTGAGCTGATGGTGTCAGATTTGCAAATGAACTGAATCTTAACTGGATCCCACTGGAGCTGGTAATAACAACTAGGAATTATCTTCAGCCAGTACCTCTCACTGAGGTTATGGAGTGGCTTTGTGTGTCCAAGAGTTGGATCATTCTCTTTCTGGTCATCAGGAAATTAGTGTGCCCATTGTTTGCTGAAAGTATCATTTCCCACTAGTATTGGCAGGTTGCCAAGGCTCTTAAAGAAGCCAGTGTGTGTCCAATGCTCAAGAAACTCTCACTCTTGCTAACAGGCAACTATGAACTAATATCTTATCTCCCATTTTGGTCATTGAGAAGTTTGTGTCAGGGCAATTCTGGCACTTTTTTTTGAATCCTCAGATTTCCTTGACCCTGGTCAACACTGCAGTGTTGCCAACTCTTGTGATTTTATTGTGAGTCATGTAATATTTTCTTAATCCCTGGCTCCTGGAGTTAATTATGTGAGATTCTAAACTTCCATTTTAACGGAAAAAGTCTTATAGCCTCCTGGTGGCAGAGATCTTGAAAACATGATACCTGATGGCTCAAATACCAGAAGACAAATCAAAAGAACCCAAAATGTATTTTTTAAGTTTTCATGATTTTTAAACCAATCTTTTGATTTTCAACTGTTTTGTTGGCAATACTACAGTTGGATTAAACAGTTTGATATGGGGTAAAAACTGCATTGGTTGTGTTAGTTGATGATCACCTTCTAGGATTAGACTTTAATACAGTTGATAATAAGTAAAGCTAAGATTTTTGTCATGCATAATTTTAGTAAAATTAGGGTCAGATCATAGGCAATAATCAAAAATTCATGGAAATCTGTGACCTGTCCCTGCCTTTTACTAAAAATAACTGTGACATAGTGGTGTGTATGTGTGGGGGGGGGAGGGTCCAACACCCATTGCTGCTGCAGCTCTGGGATCCCCCAGGCACCCATAGTGGCTTGGAGATCTAGGGTCACCCCGCCAATCATGGTGGCTTGGAGCTGCGAGGGCTCCTGCAGTCCATGGTGGCTGGGTGCTGTGGGGGGCCCCCTTCCGCCCACGGCAGCTGGGAGCTCTGGAAGCCCCCACTGTGGCTTGGAGCTCCGGGGCTGGCTCAGCGCTCCGGGGCTGGCTCCTACGAGTTGCAGGGTCCTTTCACCACCCACAGCAACTGGGAGCTGCAGGGTCCTCCCCTCCCCCTGTGGTGCCTGGGAGCTGCAGGGTCTGCCCACTGTGGCTTGGAGCTCCAGGTCTGATGGCTGGGAGCTCCAGGCCCACCACTCCTGGGCTGAAGTGGAAAATCTCATGGAGGTCTCTGGAAATCACAGATTACGTGACCTCCATGACATAATCTTAGTCTTAATAATGAGATTCTGTTAACACATATATTGACCTGCTCTTGAATGGCTGAGTTAGCTTTCTGAGAAAACCAAAAGGGTATTTATGTGCAATTGCTCCTCTGGCCAAAGTGCTGTGTCCTGTGGAGTACCATATGGGTCAATATTGTGATCTGTCCTTCTCAGTGTATATATGACGCTGACAATGATTAGGATTAGGATGAAGGCCTGTGGGACTGGCAGCCATGATGGCAAGGCACACTCCAATAGCCAATTTTATTTCCCAAAGTTTCTTTCTTTAAGGATCCCAAAAGGGACTGGTGGTTAGAATAGCCAATCCCCTCATTATTTTGTCCAATTATTTTTACCTAATTATTTTGCTTAATTTCTGACACAATTTTGATTCTTTAATTTCCGGTTCCATATAATTCTTGTTGACCAAGCATGATCTTAATACAGATCTCGAGTTATATCAGAGGCAGAGGCCCTTTTATTTGGTCTAATTCAGTCTGTCTCACTTTTGCACTTTTCCCCATCAACACTTGTTTTACAGATTATTGTGACATCTTATGTATTTATACTCACTTTTTACAGTTGAGCTCACAATTGGGGTACATTTGTAGACCTCATTATCACAGCAGACACAAGTTCTCCGTGCTGCAATGGCTATTTAATTATTTATAAATAAAGTGGAACAGCTGCAACAGGAAGGATTGAGAAAGACCCATACCAAAATAACCCACAGCCTGGGGGGCTAGGGCACTCTTTTACAATGTGGGAGACCCTAATTCAAATCCCTTCTGTGCATCAGGCAGAGAAGAAACTGAACTTGGGTTTCCCACATACAGGGTGAGTGCCCTAAGTGCTAGGCTAAAGGTTATAAGAGAGGCCCCCACCCCACCCCAGTATTTTGTGAATCTAATCCTCCTTTGCTTTTGGCAAACTGCACAAAATTGAAATGAAAAATGTTGAGGTTTTGGTCAAAATGAAACATTTAGTTTTGACAGTACCAAAACATTTCTGTATTTTGGGTTTGGTCAAAACTATTCAGTGTACTCAACACGAATTTGCAAATAGTTTTGGATTGACTGAAACTGCGTTTTCCAGTGAATAAAAATTACTCCAAATGAATAAACTATTCTCCAAAAACATTTCACCCAGCAATAATCCAGACAAAATAGAGAATGGTGACAGAGTTTGGGAAGCAGTTGGGAGATTTGGTGGAATTTATATCAGTGTTCCTGACTGCAGGAATGTGACTGCCATTTGTAATGCAGGTGTGAAATTTGGGTGTATTGTTAGAGCCTAGGCTACTTCTGGATGCACTGGTAGGAACTATAGTAAAGAGGATTTTCTGATTTGTGCCTGGCAAGAAGAGTGTGACTTTTTCTCTCTGATAGCTGTCTTTGCCACAATTTTAAAATTAACTGATATAATCAGCTGTAGATGAGGCTATGCCATGGGACAATACCGATGCACCAATATCCTCTCCATAACTATCTCTATTGACCTTTAATTTATAGACCCAAGTTCAACTCTTTTGTTATAGTTTTTCACATAAGCATGACAGGATTCCACCTTCAGGCTTTTAATCTGGATTATACACCAAAACATCATGCACTGGGTTCAAAAGAGAGTCATGGTACATCATCAGGTATTGCTTTGCTTGGAGTAGGATATGACTTTTGTGGCATAGTCATTTGGTCTCCGATTTATGAGTTCCAGTGACAGCATTCTCTTCTCTGACCTTTGCAGATATCATCATACCCCTATGGGACAATGATCTGGTCATTGATAAGGACACCGACATGCCCAGAACTTGAACTGGGATGATATATGGCACCTCTTGCAAACCTTCTTGTTCTCCAAAATTTCAGCTTTCATTTAAAAACCACTAAAATCTCTAGCTGTTAAAATTGTGAAGTAAACCTTGAAACACAAACAAAATGTCCATCCAGATGACAAGAAAAAGTATTTTTTGAAATTGAGTTAGCTAACCGTTTGAAATGCCCCTTAACAGCTAGTGTAGCCATAGTTTAATACTTTAAAGGAGTCTGTATCAGTTGAGTGAATACTGGAGCTGGCTGCAGTAGAGGAAAGTCAGGTAGGGAAAAACAAAGAGGGCCCCTTGCGGCCAGGAAGGCCTGAGGAGTAGAAGGCACCTCAGTTGAGTGTATTGATGCTGATAGTCAGGGCTGGCCTTAGGGAAAAGTGTCCTGGGCGAACTTGTATTTTGGCACCTCTGACTCCTGCTGCCTCCCTGGCTCCCCACCCACTTCCTCAATGCCCTAGCTGCCTACCCAGGCTCCCCATAATGGGTCAGCAGCCCAAGGGAAATCACAGCAACAGCAGGGCACCAGAATGCTGTGGTGACAGGGGAGCATGGTGACCTGAGAGCCCAAGAAATGGGGGAGGGAACCAAAGGAGTACAGATAGGGTCTCACTGGTGTGCAGATGCAGGGGTGGTGGGGAGTGACATGAGGGCTCCAGAAGGGCAGATTTCTTCACACACCCAATACAGAGCATCCCCAATATTCAAGTGCACCTCCTTGGTTCCAGGGAAGGTGGGTTATTGTGGGGCGGGGAGAGGTAAAAATGAAAACACTCCAGTGTACTGGAGGTGCTGGCGTGGGTTGTGATGGTGGAAGGTTTGCTCCTGAAATATCCCCAACCCCCTGCACTGACACCTCCATTTGGGATGAGCAAGAAAAAGCTGGGGAGCATAGGGAACTGTGGTTTCAGAGTGTGGCATGGGGGACCTCAAAGACCTGGGGGACACTCAGAACTGGGGAGGTTGGGAGCTGGGAGGGCAGAGGGAGGGTCCCCCTGAAGCTGGGTGGGCATGGAGGGGGGCTAGGACCTGGGGGCACAGGGAGGTGGGGAAGGGGGTCAGGCCCACCCCCAGACTTACTCATCTCTTTCCCCTGCAGTTTCAGCTCCCTTCTCTCAACCTGGAAGAGGCTGGCAACTTCCAGCTCCCATTGACCAGACAAGATGCCATGCTTACCTTCTATTGGGAGAATAGCTAATGTGATGCCAATTTTAAAAAAAAATGAGAGAGAGATTCCAGAGATGACCCTGGCAATAACAAGTCAGTAAGCCTAATTTCAATACCAGGCAAATTGGTTGAAACTATAGTAAAGAACAGAATTACAGTATCAGACACGCAGATGAACATGAGTTGTTGGGTAAGAGTCAGTACAGCTTTTGTAAAGGGAAATCATGCCTCTCTCTGTTAGAATTCTTTCAGTGGGTCAACAAACACGTGGACAAGGGTGATCCAGCAGATATAGCGTACTTGGACATTCAGAAAGCTCCTCAACAAAGGTTCTGATGCAAAGGAAGAGTCCTCTCACGGATCAGTAACTGGTTAGAAAATAGGAAACAAAGGGTAGAAATAAATGGTTAGTTTTCAGAATGGAGAGAGGTAATTAGCAATGTCCCCCAAGGATCTATATTGGGACCAGTGCTGTTCAACATATTAATAAATGATCTGGAGAAAGGGGTGAAGAATGAGGTGACAAAGTTTGCAAATGATACAAAATTACTCAAGATAGTTCAGTTCAAAGGAGACTGTGAAGAGTTACGACAGAGGATGGATCACTTGATAATCAGCCTGTTCAGTTCCTTTGAACCACCTGACATGGGCCAATGTCAGAAGACAGGATACTGGACTAGATGAACCATTGATCTGAGTCCGTATGATTGTATTTGCACACTGAAGTACTCTTTTTCTGTCTTTCAAAGAGTAAAGATTTTTTTTTATTTTCGTTTGAGGGTTTTTTTTTTTTTTTACTTTTCTGTTTGTAAAATAAGTGCTTCAATTTCTAATTTTCTTTGCAAAAACAACAGAATCAAAGAAATTAGAGATGGAAAAATCCTTTAAAATCATCCAGTGTATCTGTCTGCAAATACAGGAATTATATATTTTATAATGCATATGTAATTCATCTTAACGTTTGTTTTCTCTGATGTCTATGCTTTCCCTTTTGACAAAGTTAGTAATATGGTAAAACACTGGAAAAACAAGGACAAAGAAAGCTGTTATTTAAGCAACACATGAGAAATTTACTCTGGCTAGGTCAGCATCTGAAAACAGCCATCTGTTGGTTAGCTAACCTTAGTATATACCTCACTGATCCAGTCAGACATAGCTCCCCGACTAGTAGAGTTCATAGAGATTTTTCCCCTTGGCTGTCATTAAAGAACAATTGTCCTTATTTCAGCAACCAGTGCCGTGATTCCTATACACTCTACAACAGTTTAAGCCTGACATTCATTAGTATACATGAGGTTCAAGATTCTCCCTCTAGTTGACCTTGTTGTATATCAGGACCTTGAAAAAAAGAATCTTCCTCTAAAACTGTAGTGTAAAAATAAATAAATCTTCCTTCATTGATAAATGTAAATTATTTTCAGAACTTGAATGATGGAGAAAGTAAATAAGGAAGTGTTATTCACTGCTTCTCACAACACAAGAACAAGTGGTCACCAAATAAAATTAATAGGCAGCAGATTTAAAATAAACAAAAGGAGGTATTTCTTCACACAACACAGTCAGCCTGTGGAACTCTTTGCCAGAGGATGTTCTGAAGGCCAAGACTATAATAGCATTGAAAAAAGAACTAGGTGAGTTCATGGAGGATAGGTCCATCAATGGCTATTAGCCAGGATGGAGAAGGGTGAAAAACCATGCTCTGAAGTGTCCCTAGCCTCTGTTTGCCAAAAGCTGGGAACGGGTGGCAGGGGATGGATCACTTGATGATTACCTGTTCTGTTCATTCCCTCTGAAGTGCCTGGCACTGGCCATTGGAAGACAGAATACTGGGCTAGATGGACCATTGGTCTGAACCAGTATGGCCATTCTTATGTTTTTAACTGTGCAGGGGAAACACACCACATCCAGCCATGTGAGCTTTGGGGAATAGAGAGAAACTGTGGGAAGGGGGTACCAAGAAACAGTTAGCAGAAGCAGACAAGCAGCTAGAGCAGGGATCTCAGTTGCTGATGCCATTATCAGCGCCTGATTGCTTTTTTTCAGTGTTTACTCTGGACAGTTTCTCCCCTATGCTGATTGGATGTATGCTCCAGTTCTCTCCTACAGTCTCTTCATGTCAGCCTCACTCCATCTACCATGTTTTTTCCTTTCCCACTCTCCCAACCTTTATCCCTTCCTTTGTATCTTTTAGCTAATCCCCACCCAACAAAAGCCCACCTGCCGCCACACCCAGGGCCGGTGCAAGTATGTTTCGTGCCCTAGGCGAAACTTCCACCTTGCGCCCCCCTCACTCCCCCGCCTTGAGGCGCACGTTGCCCCCTCACAGCAGCTCCCCCCCGCCCTGAGGCGCCCCCCCCTTGCGTCAGCTCCCCACCCCTCACCCTGAGGCCCCCCCCCCCCAGCTCACGCTGCTCCGCGCACGAGCACCCTGAGCACGCCATGGCTGCTTCACTTCTCCTGCCTCCCAGGCTTGCGGCGCCAATTAGCTTAGGCACCGCAAGCCTGGGAGGTGGGAGAAGTGAAGCAGCCATGGCGTGCTCAGGGAGGAGGCGGGGCAGGGATGAGCTGGGGCGGGGAGTTCCCCTGGGTTCCGACCCCCCCCCACTTGCTGCAGGCGGCTCTCCCCACGCTCCCCTGCCCCAGCTCCCTCCACCTAAATGCCGGTGGTGACCAGGGCGGCCGAAGATCTGGCCACCGCGGTCGCTGCCGAAAAAAATGGCAACCCCCAAATCCCAGTGCCCTAGGCAACCACCTACGTTGCCTAAATGGTTGCACCGGCCCTGGCCACACACACACACCCCCAAATGAGAAAACAGCCCACCAACACAAACCCAACAAAAATCATTGAACTATGATGTTTCCTGACCATCATTCTTTTCACTCAGCTTGTCTCCCTCTTCCCCTTTAGCACTTTGTCTGGATTGTTTATTTAGATTGTCAGCTCTTTAGGGCTGGGACTGTCTTTTATTGTTTGTACAGTGCCAAAGGCCCCAATCTCAGCTGAGGTGGTACCATAATGCAATGAATAATAATTAGTGTTTTGATAATTTTCTTCAGTGATCTGTGGTCCACTCCTTTGAAATTTCATAAGAGCACAGAACAAAGTTTGCCACTGCCAATGCTAATCCTTTAAGTTTTTAACATTAGTTTACCATGAATGTTAAGATGTCATTCAAAAAGAAAATATTATTTCCATTGCAAGTGGAAGGTACCACTATAGACAGATACACACAACCTGTGGCCAAAACTTAAATAACTAAATATAAAAAAAAAATGCTTAAAGGTAACAGTAAAAAGAAAGTAAGCTCATGCAAGTTCTCCGTGGCTGTCACCATCCCTCAGTGGTACCGAAGTACTGTTATCCCCATTCTACAGACAGGGAACTGAGACACAGAGAGACTAAGGCCCTGAGATATTTAGGTTCCTAAGTTCCATTGATTTACCTTTGAGGATCTGGGCCTAAATGACTTGCTCAAGGTCTCACAATCTGTGGTAGAGCAGGGACTTGAATCCAAAGCTCCTGAGACCTAGGCTAGTACACTAATGACTACTCCATCTTTCTACCTCCCCATTTTACAGATGGGAACTGAAGCACAGTGAGATTAGGCCAATATATGCAACAGTCCCCACTAATTTTGGACACTTTAATGATTGCACTCAAATGAGACTTGACTAGAGACTGATTTTTCAGAGCACTTAGCTATTTATATTCAAACACTGTACAGATGCTGATTATAACATCACCCTGGGGAGACCAGTATTAGTACCCCCATTTCACAGATGGAAGAATTGAGACAGAAAGACAGGAGTGGGCGGGTGAGATTCTGTGGCCTGCATTGTGCAGGAGGTCAGACTAGATGATCATAATGGTCCCTTCTGACCTTAAAGTCTATGAGTCTATGACAAAGTGATTCTCAAGGTCACACAATGACAGAACTAGAATTAGAACCCAGAACATCCTGTTTTCCAGGCCTATACTCAATCCTCCAGAATACACTATTTTACTACCAAAATGGTTGAGCATCCACATCTCCTATTTACTTCAATTATGCTTTTAGAGTTCTGCACTTCAGGTCCTAATATCCCCCATTGGTCACCCAGAAAATAAGGAATACACAATTAGTGGCCACCTGCAAACATTTTAGTTTAAGTGACCTGCTCAGCATCACACAAGAAATTGTGGCAGAGGCAGAAATAAAACTAAGTCCTCCTGAGTGGCATTCAACTGCTTTAATCACAAGCAATTCTATGTCATCCCCTCTCTCATTCTGTATACATATTCCAACTTCTACAGCAAATGAGACAGGGATCCTACAGACAACAGTTTAACTCACTGTACAACCTTAATCTACTTCCAGAGCACCACCCATTTTGCTCATTGCATTCAGTGACAGGGGTTCTGTGGAAAAATTAGTATGTGTTCACATAATTAAAAACTATCATGAAGCATATGCAAAAGTGGCAGAATTAAGGATGCAGGGGCAACATCAAAGCTGGCCTTTCCTAACTTTTGCAACCCACATTTTCTTTTGTTTCTGTAATTTCCTAGGACTTCTTTTTAAAGGGAGAAAAGACAAAAATGCTCTATGTACAACTGTAACAAGCCCAATCACACAGCAGCAGCAGAGTTAAAGTCCTTCACCTTCAGCATAGTAGATTTGCATCACTTAAGATAAAGAATTGACTTTAGTAGCTGGAGATGGTTATCCTCTGTGGGCCAGTGCAGTCAGGGCCGGCTTTAGCCAGTGCGGGGCCCAATTCGTGGGGCATGTACTCTCCAGGCCGCACTTCGGATTTCCGCGCTCCGGTGGTGGTAGCGGGGCCGCGGGGTTGCGGGGCTCCGGCCGGTGGAGTGAGGCAGCCGCATTTGCCACTCTTGGGCCAGTGGACTGGGGCCGCGGGGTTACGGGGCTCAGGCCAAAGGAGCAGGGATGCGGGGTTGCCGGGCTCTGGCCGGGGTAGCGGGACTGTGGGGTTGCGGGACTCTGGCCGGGGTAGCGGGGCCGCGGGAGTTGCCGAGCTTGGCCGGCAGAGCGCAACTGCGGAGTTGCGGGGCTCCAGCTGGGAGAGCGGGGCTGCGGGGTTGCGGGGCTCCGGCCGGGGTAGCGGGACCACATGGTTGCGGGGCTCTGGGCGGGAGAGCGGGACTGCGGGATTCTGGGGCTCCATCTGCAGTAGCGAGCCACGGGACTTGCTGTGCTTGGCTGGGGGAGCCGGATCACGGGGTTGCGGGGCTCCGGCCGGGAGAGTGGGGCTGCGGGGTTGCGGGGCTCCGGCCGGGGCAGTGGGGCCGCAGGACTTGCCGGGCTCTGGCCGGGGTAGCGAGACCGCGGGATTGCGGGGCTCCGGGCGGGAGAATGGGACTGCAAGGTTGCGGGGCTCTGGCCGGGGTAGCGGGGCCGCGGGAGTTGCCACGCTTGGCTGGGGGAGCAGAACCGCAGAGTTGCGGGGCTCCAGCGGGGAAAGCGGGGCCGCAGGTTTGCAGGCTCCGGCCGGGGTAGCGGGACTGCGAGGTTCCGAGGCTCCGGCCGCAGTAGCAGGGCCATGGGACTTGCCGCGCTCGGCCGGGGTAGCGGGGTTGTGGGGCTCTAGCCAGAGTAGCGGGGCTACAGGAGTTGCTGCATTCGGCCAGGGGAGCGGGACTGCGGGGTTGCGGGGCTCCGGCCGGGAGAGCGGGACCACGGGGTTGCGGGGCTCCGGCCGGGAGAGTGGGACTGCGGGGTTCCGGGGCTCCAGCCTCGGTGGCAGGGCCAGGGGACTTGCCGCGCTCGGCCGGGGGAGCGGAACCGCGGGGTTGCGGGGCTCCGGCCAGGAGAGTGGGGCTGCTGGGCTGCGGGGTTGCGGGGCTCCGGCTGAGAGAACGGGACTGCGAGGTTCCGGGGCTCCGGCCACTGTAGCGGGGCCAGGAGACTTGCCGCGCTCAGCCGGGGAGCGAGACCGCGGGGTTGCGGGGCTCTGGCCAGGGTAGCGAGGGCACCGGAGTTGCTGCGCTCGGCCGAGGGAGAGGGACCGCAGGGTTGCGGGGCTCTGGCCGGTGTAGCGGGGCCAAAATGCAAAAGCTGACATTAACATTGTTTCAGTCTGTGTGTTACTTGAAATCGTGTATTCATTGTCACCATACAAAGGAAGGGCTCTGCATAGACGGAAATTTGCCTGGGCGTCAGTAGAAAATGTTAATTAAAATTTGCTTTAAAAATTAAACCTGGCGCTTTGTCATCTTGTGTCATCATTTTTATTTTTTAGCTATTTAAGTGATCTCTAAAACTTTCATACTGGCTGTTTACTATCTGATATTGTATCTCTCTAATCTCCTTCATAACCATCATTGACTTTTTTCCATTTTAATACTATCCCATAGTATCAAAGACAGTGAGAAAAATAGCAAATAAAGGTACATGACTATCTTTCTATGGGCTTGGCTACACTGGAGAGTTGCAGCGCTGGTGGTGGCTTTACAGCACTGCAACTCACTCACCGTCCACACTTGCAAGACACATACAGCGCTGTATCTCCCTGGCTACAGCGCTGCATGGACTCCACCTCTGCCTGGGGAATAACGACTGCAGCGCTGGTGATGCAGCGCTGCTCTGCCAGTGTGGCCACCAAAAGCACTGTTATTGGCCTCCAGAGGTATTTGGAGGTATCCCAGAATGCCTGTTCAGCCACGCTGCTCATCAGTTCGAACTCTACTGCCCTGGCCTCAGGTGACCCGCCCTTTAAATGCCCCGGGAATTTTAAAAATCCCCTTCCTCTTTGCTCAGCCAGGTGTGGAGTGCAATCAGTGAATCTTTCCAGGTGACCATGCCTCCACGCGCCAAGCGAGCCCCAGCATGGAGCAATGGCGAGTTGCTGGACCTCATCAGTGTTTTTGGTGAAGAAGCTGTGCAGTCCCAGCTGCGCTCCAGCCGTAGGAATTACGATACCTGTGGGCAGATATCAAAGGCCATGCTGGAAAGGGGCCATGACTGGGACACGCTGCAGTGCAGGGTTAAAGTGAAGGAGCTGCGGAATGCCTATTGCAAAGCCCGCGAGGGAAACCGCCGCTCCGGCGCTGCCCCCACGACCTGCCGTTTTTACAAAGAGCTGGACACGATACTTGGGGGTGACCCCACCACCAATCCGAGGACCACGATGGACACTTCAGAGCGGGGGGGAGAGGGAGGGAGAGGGGGAGGAGGAAACCGAGAGTGAGGGTACTGGGTTGGGGGGAGAGAGCCCGGAGTCCCAGGAGGCATGCAGCCAGGAGCTCTTCTCAAGCCAGGAGGAAGGTAGCCAGTCACAGTAGCCAGTACTTGGTGGCCAGACTCGTCAGCATATTCCTCAGCAGTTTGGGCTCCATTTCCCACAGAAATCGTGCTGCACAGAAACCGCTGAGAGAGTCAAGATGGCGCCAAACGTGGACGGAAAAACAGGGATTGCTGGGATGTGAAGCGATGCATCACGGGGCGTTGGGACAGGAAGCAGAATGCCCCACACCCTCCGCCCCCTTCCCACAACCCATAGTGCCAAAATGGGACGAGGTGCTCTGTGGGATAGCTGCCCAGAATGCACCACTCCCAACAGCGCTGCAAATGTGGCCACCTTGCAGCGCTGGTAGCTGTCAGTGTGGCCACACTCCAGCGCTTTCCCTACACAGCTGTACGAAGACAGCTGTAACTCCCAGCGCTGCACACCTGCAAGTGTAGCCAAACCCTATCTCTATAGAGAATGATAGATATATATGCATCTGTCTCACATAGAGAGATGTGATGTATTTCCTGCAGGCTGTTTAGTGGTAGTGGTGGGTAACAAACTCAGTCCCACACATCATACATATCCGCAAGGTTCTATTTCCCATCACAATCTGGTCCAGTCCCACTGTCTGAATAGAACCCAATCTGTTCTGAGGCAATGCAACCACTGAATTCCATACGCTGTTAACTCCTGTGGGTCCGGGTAGCAATTGATCACTGCGGGTTTGGCTACACTTGCAGCTGTACAGCGCTGGGAGTTAAAGCTGTCTTCGTACAGCTGTGTAGGGAAAGCGTTGCAGTGTGGCCACACTGACAGCTGCCAGCGCTGCAGTGTGGCCACATTTGCAGCCAGGGCCGGCTTTAGGAAGTGCGGGGCCCAATTCGAACAGTTTTGACGGGGCCCCGGCCAGGATGACTTAAAAAAAAAAACACTTAAAAAAACCCACCTTTCATTTCTTCCATGTATTATTTATATGTATTATTTACTTTCCATGACTATATACATAATAACAAAATTATATATTACATACATTACATCATATTGTATATGGCTCTTTTCTTACTCCCACTTGGGTACTTTCTACCAATATCTCTTGATCTCTTGCCCATATTGATAGAAGTCACCACATTCTAAAAGAATATTAATTATAGATTTTCACTTTCATATTAGGAAAATAATTTATGTTTTGATAGTTGTACAACTGATTTTCTTCAATAATGTTTATTTTATGCCCCCTCCTTCCCCCCAGCACCGCCCGGCCCCGTTGAAACACTGCCCCCCACACCAGCGCCACCCGCCTCGCAGAAACAAACCCTCCTTCCTCAGCGCCATCCCGTCGAAACAGCTGTGGGCCAAAGAGGAAGGCTTGGGGGGAGGAGGGAGAAACAGCACACACAGGCAAAAAGAAGTATTCCATTCTATGCATCCGAAGAAGTGAGCTGTAGCCCATGAAAGCTCATGCTGAAATAAATTTGTTAGTCTCTAAAGTGCCACAATTACACCTGTTCTTTTTGCAGATACAGACTAACACGGCTGCTACTCTGAAACCTGGCACACATAGGGTGACCAGATCACAGCAGTAAAATAGGAAGTGCCCCCTCCCCGCTCGGCCCCACCATCACACCCCTCTTCACCCCCTAGTCCCCCGCTGACTTGCTGCGTCCCTCCTAGTCAGTCCCCCACCCACCACTCGCCTCCTTTCACTTTCTCCCTCCCCTGCCAGAAACCCCCATGCCCACCCCAGAACCCCTGCTGGCTCACTGCTCACCTCTTTGCCCACCTGCCACTTGCCCACCCGCTTGCCCCCGACTCGCCACTGCACCCCCCCCCGAGTATAAAGCCTCATTCAAAGACCCAGGGGTCACTATATTACTGCACACAGCAGTCAATCCATGCAGTTGTAGATAAATCTCTGCATTATGCATTTTTGTATAACTTTTACATGACTTTGTATTGAACCTTAGTAATATGTTATAGCGGGCCCCTAAGGTAGTATAATTAAGGTAAAAGAAAAATGTCTTTTTGCTAGAAGTAGAATAAGATCTTCCCTCCATTTTGTAATCAATTGCCCTATTGAATGAATGAGGTGTGAATGAGGAAGATGTGGAAGGCAATCACCTCCAGACAGCTGCAACCCTTGGAGAGGGGCTGGGAGCCAGACCAAGGAGCTTTGCCCAGGGCTGAGTGGGATGGAGTTTGGGTGCTGGGTGCAGGCTCCGGGCTGGGGCACGGGGTGGGGTGCAGGAAGGGTGGAGGGGTGCAGGCTCTGGGAGGGAGTGCGGAGGGGTGGGTGCAGGCTTTGGGACAGAGTTTGGGGACTGGAGGGTGGTGTTCGGGGGAAGGGACTGCCATGTGGCTTCCTTCCTCCCCTGTTGCCCCTCACCATAGCCTCAGTGGGGGATGGAGCTGCCCCTTGCCCAGTGTTTGCGGGAGTGGTGGCTGGGAGGAAACCCAGTCAAACTCTGGTTTTACTCTTTCGCTCATGGGTCACTTAAACCCCTTACAAACTCCTTCCTGCCTCTCTCACTCCCCTTTTCTACTGGGCTTGTTTGATCTTTTCGGTGGAGCCAGATGAAAACCACAAACCCCAGTGAGAGCAACAGGCTGGAAGACTAGACTGAACCCACCACCCAGCCTAGTCCATCCCAGAGCCCAGGACTGAGGGCAAATATCCCCCCACCCCCAGGCCACCTGCTTCCACTCCTGGCCTCTCCCAGCGCTGCCAATGATTCTGTGTGGCTGCATCGGGTGGGATTTCAAGCGGACCCCTCAACCCCCCGCTAAATTCACCCCTGTTTTGCGACCACTCTGCACCAAGAGCACCTACCTTCCCTGCCCTAAAGCTGCTGGATGGCTAGAAAGCTGAGCTGGGCATCTGATTGATCTAGAATATTATCATGCCCCCCCCCAAAACCTTAATATCCACAAAGCTTTGAGGGGGGCTATTCCCCCGCCCCCAAGGCGGTCTATTTTATTGTTGCAGGGCAAATGAAGGAGCCATGGTTTAATGGAAATATTCAGCCCCTACAGCGGTCTTGCAGCAGGGAAAGCAGAATTGATGGGAAGCGAACTGGTTTGGATAGGAGCCCCCATCCTCCTCCTTTGCAAATAATTTGGAGAGGGGAATCTGATCACTCAGTGCCTCAGTTTCCCCTCCTGCGGGAGGGGGGGGGAGGGGAGATAAAAGTCTCAGCCTGCCATGTTGCAGACCTTTTGCATTCTCCCCTCTTGATGTATTTGATTTCCTCCTCCAAACCTCCCTCTCTCTCACCTGGAGTTCACAGCACTTAGTACCGGCTCGGGGCTTTTTTCCTGGGTTACATGATCCCGACATTAGTTTTGAAACAGACACAGGCAGCCACAAACTCACCCTCAAACACCAACACCACATAAACCACAAAACCAACCCAATATTACAAACCTACGGGGAATCACAGGGTCAAACACTCACCATTGGAAGCCCCAGCAGCTGCTCAGGTGAGTGAGGTCCACTGCAGAGATTCGTGTCTCCCACCGGATCAGAAGCTCCCTCGGCGTCTCCTCCAGGTGAGTGCTGGGGGTGGGGGAGGGGAAGGAAGGCTGTGAAGCACATGTGCCTTCCCCCCTTGCCCCTTCCCCCTCATAACCTGCAAGTACAGCCAGGGCTGCCTCTGCCTCCGCCCTCTGCCGGCCAGTGTCTCTAGTTGCCTAGCAACAACAGCTGCTGCTTCCGGGAGAGACGCTGCCGGCGCGGGGCCCCCTCAGGCGCGGGGCCCAATTCGGGGGAATCGGGCAAATCGGCCTAAGGCCGGCCCTGTTTGCAGCGGTGTTGGGAGTGGTGCATTCTGGGCAGCTATCCCACAGAGCACCTCTTCCCATTCTGGCGCTGTGGGAAAGGGGCGGAGGGTGCGGGTCATTCTGCTTCCTGTCCCAACGCCCCGTGATGCATCGCTTCACATCCCAGCAAACCCTGTTTTTCCCTCAACGTTTGGCGCCATCTTGCATCTTTCAACGGTTTCTGTGCAGCGCGATTCTGTGTTCCGTTTTGGTCTGCGGGAAATGGAGCCCGAACTGCTGAGGAATATGCTGACGAGTCTCGCCAGCACATCACGTTTGGCAGTTGAGCTATTCCTTAAGATCCAAAGTGACAATGAGGAGTCCGACGATGATAGCGAGTCGCGTAATGCGTACGACACGAAATTGCTTGTGGCATTCACAGACATGCTCAGCACCGTGGAACGCCGCTTTTGGGCTCGGGAAACAAGCACTGACTGGTAGGATCACATCGTCATGCAAGTCTGGGATGACGAGTAGTGGCTGCAGAACTTTTGGATGAGAAAAGCCACTTTCATGGGACTGTGTGAGGAGCTCGCCCCCACCCTGCAGCGCAAAGACACGAGATTGAGAGCTGCCCTACCAGTGGAGAAGCGGGTGGCTATTGCAATCTGGAAACTGGCAACTCCAGACAGCTACCAGTCGGGAACCAGTTTGGAGTGGGAAAGTTGACCGTTGGAATTGTGTTGATGCAAGTTTGCAGGGCCCCAGCCTCACTCCGGAAAGTAGCTGGAACCATGTCCCTGCGCTCCCTGGGGGAGGGGGACACAGGGTTCCGCCTGCTGCTTGCCGCGCTTCCTGGTACCTCCCCCGAAGCTCCCATTGGCCGCGGTTCCCTGTTCCCGTGGGGGTGTGTGTGGTGTGTGCCTAGAAAACAGGGCAAAACACAAAGCCCTCTGCTTCCCTCCTACCCCCCCCCCCACTGGCCACAGGGACATGGTTCCAGCTGCTTCATGAAGCAGTGCGGGGCTCGAGGGGGCAATCCCGCGGGTGTAGGTTGCCCACCCCTGGCCTGGAGGTAGGCTGGGGGAGGCAGGCACAGGCCGCTTGGCGGGCCACAGGAAATAGCCCCATGGGCCGCATTTGAGACGCCTGGGTTATAACTAGTTTCCCCATACACTATGTATAAGGGATCACATCATTATAGAAACCCACTGGAAATAACGTGGATCCTAATATGTGCAGGTGACATGTGTGTGCATTTGGTGCAAGGAGCTCCTGACCTTCAGGGATTGTGTAAAGGCTTTGGAGACCAGAGTGGCTGAACTGGAGGAGCTAAGGAAGACAGAGAAGTACATAGGTGAGACTTTCCGGGACACAGTAGAACAGTCCAACCCCTGGTCTGACAGCCTTTCTGCTGTTGAGGAGAATGAAAGTCTCAGGGAAGGAGAACATCCAACTGGAGCTGAGGGAAATGATCCCCTAGTTGGGACCTTCCTCTTCCAGACGATGTCATGATATTCTCTCGCACTGAGGATACCTTTCCGGGGGAGGGAACTCCAGTTATTAGGAAGAGACAGGTAATAGTTATGGGGATTTCAATCATTAGAAACACATATAGCTAGGTTTATGATTACTGGAAGAACCGTATGGTGACTTGCCTGCCTGGTGCGAAGGTTGCAGAGCTCCTGAGACATCTAGATAAATGTATGTGTAAGTGCTGGGGAGGAGCCGGTCGTTGTGGTATATGTAGGTATCAATGATATAGGGAAGGATAGGAGAGAAGTCCTGGAGCCCAAATTTAGGCTGCCAGGTAAGAGATTTAAGTCCAGGACCTCCACAGTAGTATTCTCGAAATGCTTCCAGTTCCACGCGCATGGCCACTTAGACAAGCAGAACTGTAGGGTTTCGATGTGTGGAGTAAACAATGGTGTAGGGAGGAGGAGGTTTAAGATTTATTAGGAACTGGGGAAACTTTTGGGAAAGAGGAAGCCTAAACAGGAAGGGTGGGCTCCACCTAAACCAAAATGGAACCAAATTGCTGGCACTTAAAATTTAAAAGGTTGTACAGTAGTTTTTAAAACTAAGAGCTGGGGGAAAGTCGATAGATGCAGAGAAGCACATGGTTCGGACGGAGACATCCCTCAGGGGATAAGTTCTCTCTAAGCTGCGTGGCAGGCTATCAAGGGCTGCGCAGGCAGAGAAAGGCGCCTCTCCCCTGGTGCTGCTGCGGCAAGAGGGTTGGGGGGAGTCCTCTTTGCAGCCCCCAAACACCTCATCCCCTGCCCCACCCCAGAGCCCACACTCCTAGCACCCCAACACTCTGCCCCAGCCCTGAGCTCCCTCCCACATTCAACCCCTCGGCCCTATCCCCACCCCACATCAGCTCAATATTGGTGCATATAAAATTAATTCCACACATGGATGTAAAAAAAAAGAAGAACACTGTTTTTATGGGAGGATCTATTAATGGAGATTCTCTATGACCTAGTAAGGAGGAGAGAATGGAAGATGATAAAATATGGGTAAGATCTGATGAGAAACAGTGAAAGAAAAAAAGAGTCCCATTCAATTACATCATGTACTGGCAGACAGCAACAAAGTGACAAGTTTTTAAAATGCTTATATACAAATGCTAGAAGATGGGTGAACTAGAGTGCCTCGTATTAAATGAGCATATTGATATAATAGGCTTAACAGAAATTTGGTGGAAAAAGGATAATCAATGGGACACAGTATCACCAGGGTACAAAATATTATCAAAGGACAGAACAGGTCACAGGAGAGTGGCACTATATATGAAAGAAAGCGTAGAATCAAATGAAGTAAAAATCTTAAATGAACCAAACTATACCATAGAATCTCAACGGATAGTAATTACAAGCTCTAATAATCAGAATATAGTAGTAGAGATATATTACCGACCACCTGACTATGATGGTGATAGTGACTGTGAAATGCTCATGAAGATTAGAAAGGCTATAAAAATAAAAAACTCAATAATATTGGGGGATTTCATCTATCCCCATATTGACTGGGTACATGTCACCTCAGTACAGGATGCAGAGATAAAGTTTCTTGACACCTTAAATGACTGCTTCTTGGAGCAGTTAGTCCTGGAACCCATAAAAAAGAGAGACGATTCTTGATTTAGTCTTAACTGGAGCACAGAATCTGGTCCAAGAGGTGAATATAGCTGGACTGCATGGTAATAGTGACCATAATATAATTAAATTTAACATCCCTGTGACAGGGAAAACACTACAGCTGCCCAACACTGTAGCATTTAATTTCAGAAAGCGGGACTACACAAAAATGAGAAAGTTAGTTAAACAGAAATTAAAAGGTCCGGTGCCAAAAGTGAAACCCTTAAAAGTTGCATGGAAACTTTTTAAAGACACCATAATAAACGTTCAACTTAAATGTAAATCTCAAATTAAAAAACATAGTAAGAGAACAAAAAAGTGCCACCGTGGCTAAACAACAAAGTAAAAGAAGCAGTGAGAGGCAAAAAGGCTTCCTTTAAAAAGTGGAAGTTAAATACTAGTAAGGAAAATAGAAAGGCACATAAACTCTAGCAAATGAAGTGTAAAAATATAATTAGGAAGGCCAAAAAGGAATTTGAAGAACAGCTAGCCAAAGACTCAAAAACTAAGAGGTAATTTTTTTTAAGTACATCAGAAGCAGGAAGCCTGTCAAACAACTAGTGAGGACACTGGATGATCAAGATTCTAAAGGAGCACTCAAGAACAATAAGGCCATTGTGGAGAAACTAAATGAGTTCTTTGCATCAGTCTTCATGGCTGAGGGAGATTCCTGAGCCATTCTTTTTAGGTGACACATCTGAGGAACTGTCCCAGATGGAGATGTCATTAGACAAGGTTTTGGAACACATTGATAAAGTAAAGAGTAATAAGTCACCAGGACCAGATGGTATTCACCCAAGAGTTCTGAAGGAACTCAAATGTAAAAATGCAGGACTACTAAATGTCATTTAAATCAGCTTCTGTACCAAATGAGTGGAGGATAGCTAACATGATGTCAATTTTTTAAAAGGCCTCCAGAGGTGATCCCGGCAATTACAGGCCGGTAAGCTTGACTTCAGTACCGGGCAAACTAGCTGAAACTATAGTAAAAAACATAAATGAACACAATTTGTTGGGGAAGAGTCAACATGGTTTTTGTAAAGGGAAATCGTGCCTCACCAATCTACTAGAATTGTTTGACGTGGTCAACTAGCATGTGGACAAGGGGGATCCAGCAGATTGGGCAACAAAATGGCAAATGAAATTTAATGTAGATAAATGTAAAGTAATGCACATTGGGAAAAAATAACCCCAACTATACATACAATATGATGGGGGCTAATTTAGATACAACTAATCAGGAAAAAGATCTTGGAGTCATCGTGGATAGTTCTCTGAAGGCATCCACGCAGTATGCAGCGACAGTCAAAAAAGCAAACAGGATGTTAGGAATCATTAAAAAGGGGCTAGAGAATAAGATGGAGAATATCTTATTGCCCTTATATAAATCCATGGTACGCCCACATCTTGAATACTGCGTACAGATGTAGTCTCATCTCAAAAAAGATATACTGCCATTAGAAAAGGTTTAGAGAAGGGCAACTAAAATGATTAGGGATTTGGAACAGGTCCCATATGAGGAGAAATTAAAGAGGCTAGAACTTTTCAGCTTGGAAAAGAGGCGACTAAGGGGGGATGTGATAGAGGTATATAAAATCATGAGTTATGGGGAGAAAGTGAATAAGGAAAAATTATTTACTTGTTCCCATAAGAATTAGGGGCCACCAAATGAAGTTAGTGGGCAGCAGGTTTAAAACAAATAAAGGACGTTCTTCTTCACACAGCACATAGTCAACTTGTGGAACTTCTTGCCTGAGAAGGTTGTGAAGGCTAGGACTATAACCGGGTTTAAAAGAGAACTGGTTAAATTCATGAAGGTTAAGTCCATTAATGGCTATTAGCCAGGATGAATAAGGAATGGTGTCCTTAGCTTCTGTTTGTCAGAGGGTGGTGATGGACAGCAGAAGAGAGATCATTTGATCATTACCTGTTAGGTTCACTCCCTCTGGGGCACCTGGCATTGGCCAGTCGGTAGACAGGATTCTGAGCTGGATGGACCTTTGGTCTGACCCAGTACGGCCATTCTTACGTAGCGTACTTAGATTTTCAGAAAGCCTTTGACAAGGTCCCTCACCAAAGGCTCTTAAGCAAACTAAGCTATCATGCGATAAGAAGGAAGGTCCTCTCATGGACTGGTAACTGGTTAAAAGATAGGAAACAAAGGGTAGGAATAAACTTGTCAGTTTTCAGAAGGGAGAGATGTAAATAATGGTGTCCCAGAGGTCTGTACTGGGACCAGTGCTATTCAACGTACTCATAAATGATCTGGAAAAATGGGTAAACAGGTGGCAAAATTTGAAGATGATACAAAACTACTCAAGATAGTTAAGTCCCAGGCAGACTGTGAAGAGCTACAAAAGGCTCTCTCAAAACTGGATGACTGGGCAACAAAATGGTAAATGAAATTCAATGTTGATAAAAGCAAAGAAATGCACATTGGAAAACATCCCAACTATACATATAAAAAGATAGGGTCTAAATTAGTTGTCACCACTCAAGAAAGAGATCTTGGAGTGAATGTGGATAGTTCTCTGGAAACATCCGCTCAGTGTGCAGCATCAGTCAAAAAAAATGAACAGAATGTTGGGAATCATCAAGAAAGGGATAGAAAATAAGACCTATCATATCGCCTCTATATAAATCAGTGGTATGCCCACATCTTGAATAAGGCATGCAGATGTGATCACCTCATCTCAAAAAAGATATATTGGAAGTGGAAAAGGTACAGAGAAGGGCAACAAAAATTATTAGGGGTATGAAACGGCTTCCATATGTGGAGATTAATATGAATTGGACTTTTCAGTTTGGAGAGATGACGACTATGGGGGCGGGGAGGAATATGATAGATCTATAAAATCATGACTGGTGTGGAGAAAGTAAATAAGGAAGTGTTATTTACTCCTTCTCATAACACAAGAACTAGGAGTCACCAAATGAAATTAATAGGGAGCAGGTTTAAAACAAACAAATGGAAATATTTTTTCCACAGAACGCACAGTCAACCTGTGGAACTCCTTGCCAGAGGATGCTGTGAAGGCCAGGTCTATAACAGGGTTCAAAAAAGAACTAGATAAGTTGATGGAGAATAGGGCCATCAATGGCTATTAGCCAGAATGGGCAGGGATGGTATTCCTACTCTCTGTTTGCCAGAAGCTGGGAACTGGTGGCAGGGGACGGATTGCTTGATGATTACCTGTTCTGTTCATTCCCTCTGGGGCACCTGGCATTGGCCACTATCGGAAGACAGGATATTGGGCTAGATCAGGGGTCTCAAAACACACAGCCTGTGAGCTTATTTTCTGTGGCCCGCAAGGTCCTCGCAGCCCCCCCGCCCTCCTCCAGCATTTACCTAGAGTGGCTCTGGCCCGACACGCACTGGGGGCAGGGCAGGCTCCCTCCATGCTTGCCTGCCTGCCCGCCCTGCCCGTGCCGCTCCGGGAAGTGGACGGAACCTGCGGGAGGGGCGCAGGGGTGTGTGTTGATGTTGCTTCAGGCACCACCTCCAGCAGCTCCCATTGGCCATGGTTCCCTGTTCCCAGACAATGGGAGATGCTGGGGGCAGTGCCTGAAGCAACAGCAACACCCCGCCCCCCGTATCCCTGCTCCCCCACCTTCCAGCCACTTCCTGGAGTGGCGCGGGAGCAGGGCGGGCAGGGAAGGAGCCTGCCCTGCCCCGGTATGCACCGGGCCAGAGCCCCTCCTGCAGCAAAACCCACTGCTCTGACCCTCTGCCCTGAGCCCCCTGCCACACCCCAACCGCCTGCCATATCCTGCACCCTGCCTGCACCCCAACCCCCTTCCCTGATCCCCTGCCGCACCCCTCACCCCTGCTGCACCCTACACCCCAATCCCCTGCCGCACCCCTCCTGCACCCCAATCCCCTGCCACACCCCTCATCCCAACTCCCTGCCCTGAGCCCCTGCCACATCCCTCATGCACCCCCTCGGGCAAGGAGAGGGCGGAGTTGGGGTGGGGACTTCAGGGAAGGGGTTGGAATGGGGGCAGGGAAGAGGCGGGGCTTCATGGAAGAGGAGAAGTGGGGGCAGGCCCAAGGGTGGTGGTGGAGGGGGAGGTGTCAGTAATGCAGCCCTCGGGCCAATGTATTAGTCCTCATGTGGCCCTCATGGTCATTTGAGTTTGAGACCCCTGGGCTAGATGGACCTTTGGTCTGACCCTGTATGGCCATTCTTACGTTCATAAAGTTCATATTCACTATATGGATGCATATACAATTAATACGTACTCCTGTTCTTTTTGCGGATACAGACGAACACGGCTGCTACTCTGAAACCTGTCATTATGCAAGGCACTGCGTTTAGCCGTATGGAGTGGAAATCCATCAACTTCATGAAAACTTCGTACAGATACACAGATGGACATCATACCAAAAGGACTAAAGGTAAAAAATCCATTACAATCTACATATCACACAAACTATGCTGAGAGACTGTGTCACACACACTCAAAGAAACTGCGAAACCACCTGATCAGCATCCTATATAGCAAACAGGGAAAGATTAAGAATGAGCTCTCAAAGCTGGATATGCTCATAAAAAACCAACCTTCCACACAAACTTCCTCATGGATAGACTTTACAAAAAGTAGACAAGCCATTTACAACACAAACTTTGCCTCTCTACTAAGGAAAAAGGACACTAAACTATCTAAACTGCTACATGCCACAAGGAGCCACAACAGTAGTTCCCTTACCCCACCCAACAATATTGTTAATCTTTCCAGCTATACTCTTAGCCCGGCAGAAGAGTCTGTCCTATCTCGGGGCCTCTCCTTTTGTCCCTCCAGACCCATGAACATGATACAGTTCTGCGGTGACCTAGAATCCTACTTTCGACGTCTCTGACTCAAAGAATATTTCCAATATACCTTTGAACAGCATATTAACCCACAGAATCCTCCCTACCAGCACTACAAACACAAGGATTCTGCGTGGACTCATCCGGACGGGTCAAAACAACAGACCGTCTTCTACATGGGAACTTCTACATAGACTGCTTCCGTCAACGTGCAAAGGCTGAAATTGTGGAAAAACAACATCACCTGCCCCATAACCTCAGCCATGCTGAACACAGCACCATCTACAACCTCAGAAACAACTCTGACATCATAATAAAAAAGGCTGACAAAGGAGGTGCTGTTGTCATCATGAATAAATTGGAATATGACAAGAGGCTGCTAGACAGCTCTCTAACACCACATTCTACAGGCCATTATCCTCTGATCCCACTGAGGATTACCTAAAGAAACTACACCATCTGCTAAAAAAACTCCCTGACAAAGCACAGGAACAAATCTGTAGACACATGCCCAGAACCTCGACCAGGGGTATTCTATTTGCTACCCAAGATCCATAAACCTGGAAATCTTGGATGCCCCATCATCTCAGGCATTGGCACCCTAACATCAGGATTGTCTGGCTATGTGGACTCTCTCCTCAGGCCCTATGCTACCAGCACTCCCAGCTATCTTCGAGACACCACTGACTTCCTGAGGAAACTACAATCCATTGGCGATCCTCCAGAAAACACCATCCTGGCCACTATGGATGTAGAAGCCCTCTACACCAATATTCCACACAAAGATGGACTACAGGCTATCAGGAACACTATCCCCGATAATGTCACAGCTAACCTGGTGGCTGAACTTTGTGACTTTGTCCTCACCCATAATTATTTCACATTTGGAGACAATATATACCTTCAAGTCAGCGGCACTGCTATGGGTACCTGCATGGCCCCACAGTATGCCAATATTTTTATGGCTGACTTAGAACAACGCTTCCTTAGCTCTCATCCCCTAACGCCCCTACTCTACTTGCGCTATATTGATGACATCATCTGGACCCATGGAAAAGAAGCCCTTGAGGAATTCCACCATGATTTCAATAATTTCCATCCCACCATCAACCTCAGCCTAGATCAATCCACACAAGCGGTCCATTTCCTGGACACTACTGTGCTAATAAGCGATGGACACATAAATACCACCCTATACCGGAAACCTACTGACCGCTATACTTACCTACATGCCTCCAGTTTCCATCCAGGACACACCACACGATCCATTGTCTACAGCCAAGCTCTAAAATACAACCGCATTTGCTCCAATCCCTCAGACAAAGACAAGCACCTACAAGATCTCTATCAAGCATTCTTAAAACTACAATATCCACCTGCTGAAGTGAAAAAACAGATTGACAGCCAGACGAGTACCCAGAAGTCACCTCCTACAAGACAGGCCCAACAAAGAAAATAACAGAACACCACTAGCTGTCACCTTCAGCCCCCAACTAAAACCTCTCCAGCGCATCATCAAAGATCTACAACCTATCCTGAAAGATGATCCCTCACTCTCACAGATCTTAGGGGACAGACCTGTCCTCGCTTACAGACAACCCCCCAACCTGAAGCAAATACTCACCAGCAACCACACATCACTGAACAAAAACACTAACCCAGGAACCTACCCTTGCAACAAAGCCCAATGCCAACTCTGTCCACGTATCTATTCAAGTGACATCATCATAGGACCTAATCACATCAGCCACACCATCAGGGTGTCATTCACCTGCACATCTACCAATGTGATATATGCCATCATGTGCCAGCAATGCCCCTCTGCCATGTACACTGGCCAAAGCGGACAGTCTCTACGCAAAAGAATTAATGGACACAAGTCTGACATCAGGAATCATAACACTCAAAAACCAGTAGGAGAACACTTTAACCTGTCTGATCATTCAATGACAGACCTGTGGGTGGCAATTTTGCAACAGAAAAGCTTCAAAAACAGACTCCAAGGAGAAACTGCTGAGCTGGAATTGATATGCAAATTAGATACAATCACCTTAGGTTTAAATAGGGACTGGGAATGGCTGAGCCATTACAAACATTGAATCTATCTCCCCTTGTAAGTATTCTCACACTTCTTATCAAACTGTACTGGGCTATCTTGATTATCACGTCAAAAGTTTTTTCCCCCCCTTACTTAATTGGCCTCTTAGAGTTGGTAGGGCAACTCCCACCTTTTCATACTCTCTGTGTGTGTATGTATATATATATCCTCAATATATGTTCCATTCCATGCATCCGAAGAAGTGAGCTGTAGCCCATGAAAGCTTATGCTCAAATAAATTTGTCAGTCTCTAAGGCGCCACAAGTACTCCTGTTCTTTTTGCGGATACAGACTAACATGGCTGCTACTCTGAAATATATAATTAATACTGATTTTTAGAAAAACAAACCCACTATTGGATATTAATGGTGAGCAACTGACATCTTTGGTGGGTGAAAATCAGCATACTCATAGGTTAACTTGGCTGGCAATAGTAGTAAACTAAGACCTTGTCCATGCACAAAAGTTTTACTGCTCTAACAATACCAGTTGTAGTTAAAGTAGTAGAATGCTGCCCCACCCCAATGCACATCTATATTGGTAAAGATGTCTTTACACTAGGGGTTACATTTATGCTGGTGTATCAGTAAAAAACTAAGTCAAACCTCTGACAGTTATGCCAATACTGTGTGTATATAAGTTATAGGGATTGACAAAAATCACACAACAAAGTAAAACACTATGTTTATACTCGTTTAATTTTTTTAATTAGGCTTTTGATTGATAGCAGTTTTGATCTAGCAAGAAGTTGTTGCACAATTATCATTGTTATTGCAGTACTACAAGCTGTACCACTTGAAATTACTACAATTATTTTATCTTGATTCTGAACTGTAACGAGCGTTAAATACCTTACAACTTTACAGACAGTGAAAACTTAGCTCCACAATTGCTCCCTCCCTTACGTGGTGGAAAAATTATATTCATTTACCAACATTTTAGTGATTACCTCCACAGTTATTAGAGAAAGTAGGAAAACACCATCACTTAAGGGTTTTTTTCTATTTTATTATTGAGCATCTTATATGAAATCTGTTACAGTTTGAAATATCATACCAAAAAGAAGTAAAAATACATGGAACTCAAAGCAAATGTAAGTTTAACACAAGTTTTATTGTTGGGAACGTAGTTATTATAAATGAGTCATTTACACGACTTTTTCTGATTAGGGGCCATAGCTGTTATAGGAACAGATCAATCCACCAGATAGTGAGATATCCACAGCTCAGTAGCCATTCACGTGTACTCTGGTACTATATGCAATCTTTACAGTGATCATCATTTCATAGGCAGAATTAGTTTAGTATTTTCCTTCGGAAGCTTACTAGTCTTCTGAGGGACATTTTCAGAGAACAGATGTTTTACTTGCATTAAAACACTGAAATTATGCCTGTCGTTGCTTGTGTCTGGGATGAGTTTTACAGTACACAAATAATCGTCCACGTCTGCGAACAATAAAACAGTCCTTACAGCGCCTTTTGATGACACCTTTTGTTTTCATCCCCATGGCAGTCTGGCCGCCTGGAAGCTGGCTGCTTGCGAGCAGCGGCTGACCTACCAGGCCGCGCTGCTTGGCGGCCACCGCCGGCGCGGTCGGTAGGACGTGTCCGAAGCCCAGGGACGAGAAGGGCAGGCGCGGGGCCGCGCAGGGCCGGAGGTAACGCAGCGGGGCGGCGGCGGCCGCCAACAGGGTCTTCACGAGCAGCGCCGCCATGTTGTCTCGCCTGCGGCAGAAGAGACGAGTCAGGGGCCTGTCGCCCCGCGGCCCAGGCAGGGCCCCGGCGACCCCACCCCGCGCCCTCACCCCGCCGGCCACCAGCGGAGCCCGAGCGCCCGCCCGCCCGCCCGCGGGTAACGGCCCCCGCAGGCACAGGGCCGCTCCGGCCCGGGGAAGCCCCTTGACCCCGGCGCTGCCACGAGCCGGGCCACCCCCCCCGTCCGAGCCACCGACCTTCGCTCGCCGGCGGCAGCGGGGACCGAGGCGCGCGGCTCGGGCTCGGGCTCGGCGAGGTCACGTAAAGAGCGGGGCGCTGCGCTGTCACGTGCTCCACTGCGCCTCCTCCGGGGCAAAGCGCGTTGCGCATGTGCAGCCGCAGCGCCAGGTCGCTCGATCACGTGGTTGAGTCAACATGGCAGCGCCCTGCTCGACCTTCCGCGGCTTGTGGTTGCTGAGGCGCCTCGCTCCGGTTCGCGTGGCGGCCGCCCCCCCCCGGAGAGGCTACGGCGCGCGCGTGCCCGAGAGCGGCGAGAAGGCGACGCACACGGGACAGGTAACGTTGCGGGGCCGGGCCGGGGCTGCCCCCGGGCGGGGCCGGTCCGTGGCCCCGAGTTACGCGCTTCCGGCCGCGGCCCAGAAGCCAGCGGGTTTCCCGGGACTGGGAGCCGCTCGCCTCTCTGGGTTTCCTGTGTCTCTAATGCCGGCGCGGCAGGTGTTACGGGGCGTCACTCCGCTGCCCCTCCAGCGCCCTTTAACCCGGTGCGTTGTGGTAGCCGGAGTCCCCAGTCAGAGCAGGGCGCTGCTGCGCTGGTGCACAGTGCAACTATGTGATTAGGTTTTCTTTGCTGGGGTGTTCAGATCGGTTTTGCACACTAGCCATTCCCCGTTGCTATAATACTTGCACCTGCGCTAAGATTAGCTGTTGTCAATGGAGCTGTGGGCTGTCCTCTTCAGCAGGCCCCTCAGCTGACCTATGTAATTCACTAGCTGCAGGCATGTTTAAATTTACTGGTAGATCAGCAGTGTTGCAATCAATGCAGCGAGTGGTGAGTTAGCGGGTCTGGTGAAGACACACTAAATCAAGCCATTTGTGTACTGCACCTCCCTGAGGGCTTGTCTACACTTACCGGGGGATCGATGCATCGGTGATCGATTTAGCAGATCTAGTGAAGATCCCATTGACTTCTGTACTCCACCTGAACAAGAAGCGCAAGGGGAGTCGATAGGAGAGCGTCTCCAATGCACATAGGTAGATCTAAGTATGTTGACTTTAGCTATATTATTCATGTAGCTGAATTTCCATCATTTAGGTCAGTCTCTCCCCATAGTGTAGACATGACCTGGACAGGAGACGCTCCCCCGTCGACAGAGCAGTGTTGTCATGTAACCGAAGTTGCATTAAGTTAGATCAATTTACCATGGTAGCGTAGACCAGGCCTGAGATTGCACTTTAACTGCCATGCTCTTTACAGCCCCTCACAGTATTTCCCCTCCCCAGAAATACCCCCATGGGTCCCCTCCATATCTCTCCCTTACTTTCTCTACAGGCCCTTAGTAGTAATTCAGCTGTGGATTGGTGACTGAGACTACAGCCTTCACAGTATGTCTCCCCTTCTCTGTATGGTTTCCCTCTAGCTCTAGTAATTGCCTCCTGTCTCTGGTTCACCAGCTGAGGAGTCTCTCAGAATTCAAGATAACTACTGCAAGTGTTTGGTTTGTATGTGGACATATCCGTAGGCGTGGCTGAGTGGACTTCTATGTGAGGATTATGTGATGAGAGTGCAGTCGCATAGGACAATCCCCAGATGGATTGTTTGCTAAGGTCCTGGGAGGCAAATTTTGGGGAGGTAACAGGAGAATGAATGGATGGGGACACTTCTGGAGAGAGTAGAATACTGTGTGGGGGTGAGCAGAATGGGGAATGACTGGGGCTAGATTAACCTTTTGTGGGCCTGGCACCAAACATATTCATGGGCCCCCATGTAGTCGTTATGGGCCCCTTCTGAATGTAGACCTGACGCCATTGGCCCTATAGTAAATCCAGTACTACTGGGATGGGAATGAAAACATTTATTCAAAAGCAAAATAAGATATTTGAAGCCACACTTGATTGATGTCTCCACTCAACCCGTAGAGAACAAACTGAGCTAACATCAATATACCCAGAATACTCTTGAATTTGATTTATTTATGTGGGAGAGGGTTGTTTGTTAGTTTTTTCTTTTTTGTTAAAACACTCAGTGCCTGCTTGGGGCCTGAACACACATGCTTAATTAGCACATTTCTGAGCCATATTAAGCCCAGTTAGTGGAATTGCACCTGCATTTCCCCACCTCCTCCATCCAAAATTATGTTTTAAAAATATATTTTTTGAAAGGTGTATTTTCTGCTTTGGTACAAAAATATTTACAAAACTTTTTTTAAATGTTAGTTTCTTTAGGCTGTTTCTCCCTTTGCCTCACCATCACTCATGACTTCAGGTGAAGAAACATTAAAGTTACTGGGGTGGAGAGTGGGGAGGAAAATTGCTGTTGCCCATCTTTTGCGGGGAGACAGGGCCTCTGATGAGAGAGCCACGCTTTACCACCAAGGCTACCACAATCCAGGCTCATTCACAACATTCACACCTGGGCTTCTCCCCCGCCCCCCCATCCGTCCTACTGTTTCCCTCCACACATAAAACTAAATCCCACCTTCACACAAGGGCTCTCCTCAATCTCCCTGCTACTCCCAGTATACTCCTGGAATAATTCTGCACCACTGCCTAGGCAGAATTTGCACAGAAATTAATGTTGTGTGTACAGAATTTCCTTTTCCTCCCATAGATATAAGCTGCTGGTGGCCACGAAGGGCTTCTGGACTGTATACTATGGGGGGCAGAAGGAGAGAGGAGAAGCATGGGGGTTCTTGATAGCTCCATTTCCTCGCGTGCTGCCTGAAGAAAAGAGGTGGCATGCAGGAAATTCCACACAAGCCTGGGACCCAGTATCAGGCTGTTTCTTCCTCTGGATCCCCTGGGCTTTGGAGGGTGCAAGTGTCTGGTGCAGGGGGGAAGGTGGTAGTTAGCTCTGGGCGGGAGGGGGTGCCTGGGCTGGGAAGGCCCGCAGCTAGGCTCTGGGTGAGGAGGGGGTGTGGGTATCTGGGCTGTGTGTGGGGGGGGCACAGCTGGGCTCTGAGGGATGGGGGGGCGTGTGAGTGTCTGGGCAGGGGGAGCTCTGCAGCTGGGCTCTGGGGGAGTAGGGGGTGTGGGTGTCTGGGATAGGGGGCACCTCATAGCTGGGCTGTGGAGGAAGGTGGGGTATGAGTGTCTGGGCTGGGGGGACCTGTAGCTGGGCTCTGTGGGTGGTAGGGCAGAGAAACAAGGATTTTTTTTGTGTCTGTATTGTTAGACATAATAATTGAAAATGAACTTGGAAATAATAATTGAAACTGGCGTAATTATATAATGTTGTTTTGAAAAATAAAATATGCAGAATTTTGCAGAATTTTAAAATATTGTACACAGAATGTTTAATTTTTTGGTGCAGAATTCCCCCAGGAGTATAACTGCCCACCTACCCATCCCTATTTTCACCCCAGGGCTGTCGCCTTCCTCCTTCCCTCCTACTGCCCCCCCCCCCACCTTCAACCCAGATTCTCCTTTCTGTCCCCCTTCACACCCCGCTTCTCCTAACACTCCCCCCCCCCCCATCACTGTCAGCTCCCACATTGGACCTGAACTCGTCCCTTCCCCCCAAACCGTGCTCTACCACCTCCCCTCCCTGGAGTGCAGAGAGAAGTTTCTGGGCATTCCCACTGGCTGGGGGCATGGCAGCCAGTATCGCCCAGTGCTGCTATCATATAATCATAGAATATCAGGGTTGGAAGGGACCTCAGGAGGTCATCTAGTCCAACCCCCTGCTCAAAGCAGGACCAATCCCCAACTAAATCATCCCAGCTAGGGCTTTGTCAAGCCTGACCTTAAAAACCTCTAAGGAAGGAGATTCCACCACTTCCCTAGGTAACCAATTCCAGTACTACACCACCCTCCTAGTGAAAAAGTTTTTCCTAATGTCCAACTTAAACCTCCCCCACTGCAACTTGAGACCATTACTCCTTGTTCTGTCATCTGCTACCACTGAGAACAGTCTAGATCCATCCTCTTTGGAACCCCTTTTCAGGTAGTTGAAAGCAGCTATCAAATCCCCCCTCATTCTTCTCTTCTGCAGACTAAACAATCCCAGTTCCCTCAGCCTCTCCTCATAAGTCATGTGCTGCAGCCCCCTAATCATTTTTGTTGCCCTCCGCTGGACTCTCTCCAATTTATCCACATCCTTCTTGTAGTGTGGGGCCCAAAACTGGACACAGTACTCCAGATGAGGCCTTGCCAATGTCGAATAGAGGGGAACGATTATGTCCTTCGATCTTCTGGCAATGCCCTACTTACAGAGCCCAAAATGCCGTTAGCCTTCTTGGCAACAAGGGCACACTGTTGACTCATATCCAGCTTCTTGTCCACTGTAACCCATAGGTCCTTTTCTGCAGAACTGTTGCCTAGCCATTTGGTCCCCAGTCTGTAGCAGTGCATGGGATTCTTCCGTCCTAAGTGCAGGACTCTGCATTTGTCCTTGTTGAACCTCATCAGGTTTCTTTTCATAGAAGATTAGGGTTGGAAGGGACCTCAGAAGGTCATCTAGTCCAGCCCCCTGCTCAAAGCAGGACCAATCCCCAGACAGATTTTTACCCCAGTTCCCTAAATGTCCCCCTCAAGGATTGAACTCACAACCCTGGG
Organism: Mauremys mutica; assembly: GCF_020497125.1. Taxonomy (NCBI): domain Eukaryota; kingdom Metazoa; phylum Chordata; order Testudines; family Geoemydidae; genus Mauremys; species Mauremys mutica. The sequence continues at coordinate 171,348,198 of NC_059073.1, forward strand.
TTTAGCAGGCCAATGCTCAAACCACTGAGCTATCCCTCCCCCCAATTTGACCCAATCCTCTAATTTGTTTAGGTCCCTCTGTATACTATCCCTATCCTCCAGCATATCTACCACTCCTCCCAGTTTAGTGTCATCTGCAAACTTGCTGAGAGTGTAGTCTATGCCATCCTCCAGATCATTAATGAAGATATTGAACAAAACCGGCCCCAGGACCGACTCTTGGGCCATTCCGCTTGATACCAGCTGCCAACTAGACATGGGGCCACTGATCATTGAGCCCGACGACCTAGCCAGCTTTCTATCCATGTTATAGTCCATTCATCCAGCCCATACTTCTTTAACTTGTTGTCAAGAATACTGTGGGAGACTGTATCAAAAGCTTTGCTAAAGTAAAGGAATAACATGTCCACTGCTTTCCCCGCATACACAGAGCCACTTATCTCCTCATAGAAGGCAGTTAGGTTAGTCAGGCATGACTTGCCCTTGGTGAATCCATGCTGACTGTTCCTGATCACTTCCCTCTCCTCAAAGTGCTTCAAAATTGGTTCCTTGAGGACCTGCTCCATGATTTTTCCAGGGACTGAGGTGAGGCTGACTGGCCTGTAGTTCCCCGAATCCTCCTCCTTCCCTTTTTTAAAGATGGGCACTACATTAGCCTTTACACTGCTCCTGGGGGCCACAGACAACGCTGGTGGCTCAGGTCCAAGGGCCCGGTGGAATGCAGCAGTGTGTGAACTGCAGCTCCCAGCATACCCCGCAACACTGAGTCCCTGTTGCGCCTGTGTGCTGTGCTCCCTGGACTGCTGAGCATTTTCAGTGGGTGCTGGGAAGTTGCTGACTCTTCACATTACCAGACTGTGGTTAGGGCCGGATTAACCTTTTGTGGGTACCTAAGTAATCATTATTGGCCCCTTCCAAGTATGGGCCCGGCACGATGGCGCCAATGTAAATCCAGTACTGGAGATGGCTGTAGGGCAGAGAGGAGATTCTCCACTGGCCAACACAAGAGAGTCACTGACTGAGGGAGTTGTCTACTCTGACAGGAAATCTCAGAGACCAGTCCCTGGTTTCATGACTTTATAATAAAAATTAATCTTAAAGTCTACAACAAACTGGTAACATTGCATAGATTTAAATGAAAACTGAATTTGAAGGGGAAAAGCAAGGCTAAAATTGGCAGTGTGATCACAAGCATCATACAGACTTAACCTTTGTGCCACTTTTTCTCTGCTCTCTGTGTAGGAGGAGACGTCTTAATGGGAGATTTAGTTTTCATCCCTGCTCAGACTGTAATCAATTTGACAATGGGTGTTTTGGGGGCAGACAGCAGTATCACAGCTGCTTGTTACCCCCAGAGCCCCTTCTGCCAGAATGATTGGTAAGAGCTCAGGCTTGTGCTTAGTGTTTCCATTTCCTTCCCCTCACTGTAGCAGCCAGAAAGAGAGGCAGAATTGAGTGCTTTGGTTGTCCCTCAAAATGTACTTGGAAAGCAAAATTTATCTAGTATCTCGAGGTGATGATACAGTGAGATACATACAATACTTCACAGGTACTTTTGTAGGGCAGAGTAAAGAATTGGAGAGTATTAACTATAGAAACAACTAGTTAACTTTAAAATAGGAGTTGATTATTTGGGGAATGTCATAGTAATAGAGTTTAAGGCCAGAAGGGACCATTTGATCATCTAGTTTGACCTCCTTTACATTGTAGGCCACCCGCCATCCAGGACACTAAACTCAACAACCAAAATTAGACCAAAGTATTACAGCTCACAGAAGACTAGGCTATTATGTGCCAGAGGCAGAGAATAGGAGGGACCAAGGCATACCAGGACCTGAGGCCTCCAGAATAGTAGGGAAATGATGATCTGATAATCCTGACAAGTGACTCATACAGTGTGCTGGGAGAAAAGCTGAACCCTAGTTAGGGGGTGGGGCTTCTTTGATTAGGGGTCCTATAAAGGTAGCCAGCCAGTCAGGCAGCGGCACAGGAGCCAGCACACAGAGCTGTAAACAGGGGAGTTTGAGTGGGAGTTTGCAAGGGGAATTTGGGGGAAGACTCAGAGAGGCAGGCAGAGGAACAGACAGGCTAGTGAAGGGAATGTGTGGTGTTCTGTCAGTGTTTTGGTGCTCCTTGGGGGTTTGTTTTGCTGTGGGTGGTTTGGTTTGTGTTTCCCAGACTTACAGGATTTATGTGGTAAGGCTATGACAGATACAGAGGCAGCAGTGGTGGTGACCCAAGCAGTGGAAGACACAATGAAGATGACTGGATGTGGAAACTGTGGCATATACATGATCCTGGAGGGGGTACCTGAGAAGAGTTTCGTCTGCATGAAGTGCCGCCTGATGGAAGAAACGATCCAAGGATTGGAGATTCAGCTGGAAACTCTGGTTCAGTTTAGAAGGGGGGTTGAGCAGATGATGGAGCAAAGACATGAGACGGCTGAAGGGAAAAGCTCAACCTTGCAGATGGAAGCAGCACCAAAGAACTCTGAGGGGAGATTGCTGGGTGAGGAAAGTGGACAGTGGAGGCATGTGACTAAGAGAACCAGGCAGAGGAAAAGACGGGCCAGTGAAGGAGAAATAGAGCTCAGGAACAGGTTTGTGGAGTTGGAAAATGAAGAAGGGGCACAGCAGGTGGTCACTGAAGGTGAGAGGGCAAGGGAAAAGAGCAGCTAGTCCTATAGTAAGAGGGGAAGAGTCAATGGAGATAACAACACCAAATATGAGTCCCAGAAGGATACAGGATGTGTTGCAGAGGATTGCAAGGGACAATAGAAATTGAGAGGACTTGCAGCCAGAAGGAACAGGGGATAGACCGGAGAATCGCACTGTCACCAGGATAAAGCAGGTCTATGTGATTGGGGACTCCTTACTGAGAAGAATAGACGGGCCTGTAACCAGAGCTGATCCAGAGAACAGAAGGGTGTGCTGTCTGCCGGGTGCTAAGATATGGGATGTGGAACTGAAGAGGATCCTAATGGGAGCAGGAAAGAATCCACTGATTGTCCTTCATGTGGGAACAAATGACACGGCTAGATTCTTGCTGTAACATATCAAGAGAGACTATGCCAGACTGGGGAAGACACTTAAAGAAGTCGAGGCCCAGGTGATCTTCAGTGGGATTCTGTCTGTTCTTAGAGAAAGGCACCAATGGTGTGACAAGATTATGATGATCAACAGGTGACTCAGGCAGTGGTGCTATAAGGAGGCCTTTGGGATGTATGGCCACCGGAAAGCATTCATGGACAGAGGACTGTTCTCTTGGGATCAACTTCACCTGAGTAGGGAGAAAAATAGACTTCTAGGATGCAGGCTGGCACAACTGATTAAGAGGGCTTTAAACTAGGAATTGTGGAGAGATGGTTGGGAGCAAACAGCAAAAATCAAGATGTTTGTACACCAATGCGAGCAGCCTAGATAACAAAATGGAGGAACTAGAGTTACTGGTGCAGGAAGTGAAACCAGATATTATAGGGATAACAGAAACATTGTGGAATAGTAGTCATGACTGGAGTACAGGTATTGAAGGGTATGTGCTGTTTAGGAAAGACAGAAATAAAAGCAAAGGTGGTAGAGTAGCATTGTATATCAATGTTGAGGTAGACTGTAAAGAAATAAGAAGTGATGGAATGGATAAGACAGAGTCTGTCTGGGCAAAAATTACATTTTGGGAAAAAAACGTTACTAGAGTCTCCCCTGGGATAGTGCTTGGTGTGTGCTACAGACTGCCGGGATCTGATTTGGATGTGGATAAAGACCTCTTTAATGATTTTAATGAAGTAAATACTAATGGGAATTGTGTGATCATGGGAGACTTTAACTTCCCAGAAATGGACTGGAGGACAAGTGCTAGTAATAAAAATAGGGCTCAGATTTTCCTGGATGCAATAGCTGATGGATTCCTTCACCAAGTAGTTGCTGAACCAACAAGAGGGGATACAATTTTAGTTTTGGTGAGTAATGAGGACCTCATAGAAGAAATGGTTGTAGGGGACAACCGTGGTTCGAGCGATCATGAGCTAATTCAGTTTAAACTAAATGAAAAGATGAACAAAAATAGATGTTACTAGGTTTTTTATTTGAAAAGGGCTAACTTTAAGAATTAAGGAAATTAGTTAGGGAAGTGGATTGGACTGAAGAACTTGTGGCTCTAAAGGCAGAGGAGGCCTGGAATTACTGTACTTCAAGTCAAAGTTGCAGAAACTATCAGAAGCCTGCATCCCAAGAAAGGGGAAAAAATGCATAGGCAGGAATTGTAGACCAAGCTGGATGAGCAAGCATCTCAGAGAGGTGATTAAGAAAAAGCAGAAAGCCTACAAGGAGTGGAAGATGGGAGGGATTAGCAAGGAAAGCTACCTTATTGAGGTCAGAACATGTAGGGATAAAGTGAGATCGGTCCAACTCTACATGGCTTTTGGCCTTGCAAAGGGAATTAAAACCAATAGTAAAAGGTTCTATAGCCATATAAATAAAAAGAAAACAAAGAAAGAAGTGGGATCACTAAACACTGAGGATGGAGTGGAGGTTAAGGATAATCAAGGCATGGCCCAATATCTAAACAAATACTTTGCCTTGGTCTTTAATGAGGCTAATGAGGAGCTTCGGCCTGGTCTACACTGGGGCGGGGAGGAGGGGGTCGATGTAAGATACGCAACTTCCGCTACGGGACTAGTGTAACTGAGGTCGATGTATCTTATTTTGACTTATCTCCCGTCCTCACGGCGTGGAGGGATATTACCACATCCGAGGTAGAAGCCAAACTCTAACAGCTTAATGGGACTAAATCGGAGGGCCTAGATAATCTTCATTCAAGAATATTAAAGGAATTGGCACATGAAATTGCAAGCCCATTAACAAGAATTTTTAATGAATCTGTAAACTCAGGGGTTGTACTGTATGACTGGAGAATTGCTAACATAGTTCCTATTTTTAAGAAGGGAAAAAAATGTGATCCGGATAACTACAGGCCTGTTAGTTTGACAACTGTAATATGCAAGGTCTTGGAAAAAAATTTGAAGGAGAAAGTAGTTAAGGACATTGAGGTCAATGGTAATTGGGACAAAATACAACATGGTTTTACAAAAGGTAGATCGTGCCATACCAACCTGATCTCCTTCTCTGAGAAGGTAACAGATTTCGTAGACAAAGGAAACACAGTGGATCTAATTTAACTCGATTTCAGTAAGCCATTCCCCACATGGGGAATTATTAGCTAAATTGGAAAAGATGGGGATCAATATGAAAATTGAAAGGTGGATAAGGAACTGGTTAAAGGGGAGACTACAATGGGTCATACTGAAAGGTGAACTTTCAGGCTGGAGGGAGGTTGCTAGTAGAGTTCCTCAGGGATTGGTTTTGGGACCAATCTTATTTAATCTTTTCATTACTGACCTTGGCACAAAAAGTGGGAATGTGCTAATAAAGTTTGTGGATAACACAAAGCTGGGAGGTATTGCCAATACAGAGAAGGACCGGGATATCCTACAGTCAGATCTGGATGACCTTGTAAACTGGAGTAATAGTAATAGGATGAAATTTAATTTAGTGAAAAGTGCAAGGTCATGCATTTAGGGATTAATAACAAGAATATTTGTTATAAATTGGGGATGCATCAGTTGGAAGTAACAGAGGAGGAGAAGGACCTCAGAGTATTGGTTGATCACAGGATGACTATGAGCCGCCAATGTGATATGGCCATGAAAAAAGCTAATGCAGTCTTGAGATGCATCAGGCGAGGTATTTCCAGTAGCGATAAGGAGGTGTTAGTACTGTTATACAAGGCACTGGTGAGACCTCATCTGAAATACTGTGTGTGAAGTTCTGGTCTCCCATGTTTAAGAAGGATGAATTCAAACTGGAACAGGTACAGAGAAGGACTACTAGGATGATCCGAGGAATGGAAAACCAGTCTTATGAAAGGAGACTCAAAGAGCTTGTCTTGTTTAGCCCAACCAAAAGAAGGCTGAAGGGAGATATGATTGCTCTCTATAAATATATCAGAGGGATAAATACAAGAGAGAGAGAGGAATTATTTAAGCTCAGTACCAATGTGGACACAAGAACAAATGGATATAAATGGGCCATCAGGAAGTTTAGGCTTGAAATTAGATGAAGGTTTCTAACCGTCAGAGAAGTGAAGTTCTAGAACAGCCTTCCAAAGGGAGCAGTGGGGGCAAAAGACATATTTGGCTTCAAGACGAAGCTTGATAAGTTTATGGAGGGGATGGTGTGATGGGATAGCCTAATTTTGGCAATTAATTAGTGTTAAATATGCCCGATGGCCTGTGATGGGATGTTAGATGGGTTGAGATCTGAGTTACTACAGAGAATTCTTTCCCGGGTGCTGGCTGGTGAGTCTTGCCCACCTGCTCAGGGTTTAGCTGATTGCCATATTTGGGGTCGGGAAGGAATTTTCCTCTAGGGCAGATTGGCAGAGTCCCTGGGGGTTTTTCACCTTCCTCTGCAGCGTGGGACACAGGTCACTTGCTGGAGGATTCTCTGCACTTTGAAGTCTTTAAACCATGATTTGAGGACTTCAGTAGCTCAGACATAGGTTAGGGGTTTGATACAGGAATGGGTGGGTGAGATTCTGTGGCCTGCGTTGTGCACACTTTGAGTGTGATCTGGGGTAAAATTCCTTCCTGACCTCACATATGGTTAGATCTTGAGCGCATGAGTACCTGAGAGAGTAAATGCTCAGTGCCACCTCAGAGCCTTGGCCCAGCCCACCAGTGTCTCATCTCCAGCCGTGGCCATCCCTGATGTTTCCGAGGATTGAGATTTAAAAAAAAAACAACCCAGTACATTGAAGGGGGTGGGTAGTGGGATCCTTTCCTGAACACCTGCCGGTAGCCAGCTGAAACCTTGAAATAAGAAGAAGTCACCACGACCAGATGATGTTCTCCCAAGAATTCTGAAGGACTTATGAAACGGCAGAACTACATAACCTGTCATTTAAATCAGCTTCTGTACCAAATGACTGATGGATAGCTAATGTACACCAATGTTTTAAGAAAGGCTCCAGAGGTGATCTTGGTGATTACAGAACAGGCCAGTAAGCCTAACTTCAGTACCAGGTAAATTGGTTGACACTATAATAAAGAACAGAATTATTAGACACATAGATCAACATATGTTGGGGAAGAGTCAACATGGCTTTTGTAAAGGGAAATCATGCCTCACCAATCTATTAGAATTCTTTGTGGGGGTCAACAAACATGTGGACAAGGGTAATCCAGTAGATATAGTGTACTAGGACTTTCAGAAAGGCTTTGATAAAGTCCCTCACCAAAGGCTTTTAAGCAAAGTAGGCAGTCATGGGATAAGAGGGAACATCCTCTCATGGATCAATAACTGGTTGAAAGATAGGAAACAAAGGGTAGGAATAAATGGTCAGTTTTAACAGTGGAGATAGTAAATAGTGGTGTCTTCCAGGGATCTGTACTAGGACCAGTGCTGTTCAATATATTAATAATTGATCTGGAAAAGGGGGCAGACAGTGAGGAGGCAAAATTTGCAGATGAGATTCAAGATAGTTAAGTCCAAAGTAGACTGCAAAGAGTTGCAAAGGGATAAATTGATGACTGATAGGTCCATCAATGTCTTTTTAGCTAAGAGGGTAAGGGATACAACAGCATGCTCTGAGTGTCCCTAGCCTCTGATTACCAGAGTGGATGACGATGATTGCCTATTCCATTCATTCCCACTGACGCACCTGGCTTTGGCTGCTTTCAGAAGATAGAAAGGCTAGATAGACCATTAGTCTGACTCAGTATGGCTGTTCTTATGTTCTAAATTGTATCATTTGCCCATTTTAAATATTTTGTGGGAAGTGATAACTCCGCCCTCAATCCCTATCCTCAAGATGACAATGAGCTTGAAGCCCAGAAAGTCAATTTCACTTTTGTTTTGAACTGCCAGCAGATTGTTATTGTAGCTTAAATATTCATACCCCTCAGTCATGGTAACTACTTTCTAATTAAGACGCAACTTATTTTGTATTTTAGGTTTATGAAGAAAATGACTACAGGAAGGTTCGATTTGTTGCTCGACAAAAGGAGGTAAAACACATAGTATCTAGACTCTTCAGGATATGATTTTAATTTTCTTGGGTAATGATGCCTTAAATATTTAGGTTTATCAAAATAAATAATTTTAATGTCCACAATTTTAAAAATGTGTTACAAAGTAGAAATGAAAGATCTGTTTTGCGCTGTCTTTGAACAAGTTGCTCATCCAAACTCTTGCTGATGTGTACTTCTTTGCTTTGATGTCAGACTGCTTAAATACTCCTCTGTTCCACAGCTTTGATCTAGGGGGTTGTCTACATGTAGAGTTATTCAGGAACAAGGCTCTCTTATTCTGGAAAAAGTGTATCCACATATGTAGTTATCTGGAATAGTAGCATGACTAGACAAACCTTAAATGTCCACTTACTAATTCCTACTCTCTCAAATATTGTTACTCTGGAGAATTTCCCCTTAAACTTTTTAAAGCTTGTATATATTAGTCACTAAATTTCAGTTAATAACAATACATTTTATTCCATCTACTCAATGAAAATCAAATTCTGCCAAACTGTCTTAAATCCACAGATTAAAAGTAATCAAGCAATTAGATACTTGATACATAGTTATTATTCGAATTGTGGTAGCACTTAGAGTCCCCAATGACATGAAGCCACTATTGTTCTAGGTGAAGTAAAAACACATGATGAGAGAGTAACCACATTCCATACAGAATTTTAGTACTATATTACAGTTTGACTCTCCTTTAATAATGAATGATCTTTCTGTGGAAGCTTACTTTGTCTTGATCTTTCCAGCAGCAGTTCCAAATAGAGCAATAATAGTACTCTATTATAGCAGAGGAGTGGTCACGATTTGCTTAGTTAAAATTACATAACATTTTCCATTATAACTGACTTTTCAGTTGTTTCAGTTGGTTGAAAACTTCCTATGCTTTGGCTGAGCCTAGAGGCTGACTTGTTTTGTAAAGTTGAACAAGAATGTTTCATCTGTTTTTCTGAGCATGACAAGATTGGTGAAAGAATTGGAAAACGTACCTTATTACTCAAAGAACAGTTGTGATAATTGGACCTACAAATTTACTCGACTTGTTAGCTCAACTGTAAAAAGTGAGTGTAAGTTCATGAGATGTCACAATAACCTGTAACAACAAATATTGATGGGTAGAGGTGCAAAAGTGAGACAGACTGAATTAGTCCAAACAAAAAAGTCTCCTGATATGACTCAAGGACTGTGTTAAGATCATGCTTGGTAACAAGAGAAGTGTAGAACCAGAATTGCTGTGTATAAAACTGGGTCTAATTGGTGGACAAAATAATGAGGAGATGGGCTATTGCACCTATCATTTCCTTTGGGGGTCCTTAAAGAAAGCTTTTGGGAGAAAAATTGGTTACTGGAACGACATTCACCATCATGGCTGCCATCCTCCCTCCCTTTGGTCTCCTTGGACTCACGATTAGGATGAAGACGGTCCCGAGAGAGATCCTGAGCAGACCAGGCCAGGAAGAAGGAACCAAATAACATTGCTACCTCCACTGGCTTAGGCTGAATCCCAAATACCACCTGAGATGTGAGACTCTTTCTCACCCTCACCCCACTTGTCTTCTTTTTCCTTCCCTACCTGATTCTTTCTCTTTTACTATTCTTTTCCCATCTCTCTAAAAAGAGTCTGGCTTAGTCTGCTAAGACTGTATTTTACAACACTGCTATAAGCCTGTGACTAACAAGAGGCAGCTAAAAGCGATGCCTTAAATAGCCTGATTCTCGTATGAGTTTGCCAGGCCTGAGAGTGGCTGATAAGACTGTGCTGTGCCTGTGTTTTTCCAGCAGTAAGGTTGCAAGTGAAAGTCAACACCAGAGAGACAAGCTGCAGCTTCTATCTTTGAGGTTCTTTTTCTCTCTCCTTGTGTGTGTGTTTCTTGTTTTGTCGTCTTAGGAAACAGGATTGGATTTAACAACAACAGCAATAACGACAGCTCCAGCCTATCTCTACTAAATTCTTATTTCCCCAAAAGGAGAGTTATTACCATCTTTAATACCACCTAAAAGATTTTCAAATAAGGATTTTTTTTCCTTCTTAAAAAGTGTCCAGCTAAAGGGAACAAAGGGGGCATGTTAAAATGAAAGTCGTTTTTAATACTTTACTTTGACTGTTTTCCTACTTTTCTGTATCTTTAATAAAAAGTTAGGAATTTGAATAGTCTGTTTGCCATGGTTCTAAGCAGGCTGAGGTCTCTGTATACCAAATCCCTAATCTGGTTTAAAACTGTTTAATGTTGGACAGTGATTGGGTTGTATTGACACCTTTAACTGTTTGGGCTCATATATTCCATCTAAATTAATGTAACAGTGCTCAGTCTCTTTAATTTCACAAAGAGAAGGTCTATAGGTACCAACATGAGGGGAAGAAATTTGACAAAGGGCTTTCTGTTCTGGTGGACAAAGATATAACAAGATCTAATGATTGGAAATGAAACTAGACAAACTCTCACTAAAAAATATGGTGCACATTTATTACAGTAAGAGTAACCATTTGAACAATTTGTAAATGGTTGTGGTGGATTTGTAGTTACCGGAAATTTAAATCAAGACTGTATCTTTTTCTAAAATAGATGCTGTAGTTCAAACAGGAATTAATTTAGGGAAGTCCTGTGATGTGTTTATATTGGCCAGTGGGATGGTGATGGTGGTCAGCCTTGTTGATCACAGTGATTCCTTCTGGCCTTATAATCTCTGGGGAAAAATGGGAGTGTGAAAGGAATACATGTTTTGGGCAATCCTACTGCCTAAACAGATAAATTGGAAGTTGAAATTTGGCATGAAATTAGTTTCCACTGAAGAGGAGTCTCAGCCTTATTTCAGCAGATATAGACTTTGATTTCACTGTTTTCTAGATAATTGAAACTGGGTTCCAACCATGTGCAGTAACTTTTTGTTAGGTGTGCACTGAAGAAGGCTGGTGGCATGTGCTTGTGCATTAAGTTAGATTCACAATGTACAGTCCAATCAATTTAGGCTCTGATCCTACAGACACTTAGGCATGCACTTAACTTTAAGTATGTGTGCAAATATATGCAGGATTTTGGCCTTAGAGTCAGGGCTGAAGCAAAAACTTTCATATACAGCGTATGGTAATTTAAGGGCTGAGAAAGGGTTCCAATTCAACTTGAAAAATACACAGTGCAAACAAAAGCTCCCCTGGATCCCATATGGTGCATGAGATTGTTATGTGGGAGCTGGATTGTGGTAATTCAGTGCACTGTTTGCAGTTTGTTGGAAACCTGCAAAACTTGGAAGTCATACAGCCTGAAGATTCTATAAAACAACTTTTTAAAATATTATATACCGTATTGTTCCAAGTATAGGCCGCTCCTGATTATAAGCCGCACCCTTAAAGTTTGGTGCTATTTTAAAAAAATTAAATTTTTAACTTTTTTTAACTTAAAGAAAATATACACATTAGTAGAACAGTAAAACAGTATTTTATTTAATGAATAGGAAGACATGTACCAGTATTTTTAACACTTTTAACACTTTTGGTAGTCCTGCTTTTGACGGCATATGTTACATACTCAGAAATATTGAAAACTATTTTGTAGTTATACTGTAAATAAAGAAGGGAAAAGGAATGGACAGCAAGGAGACTGATGGGAACAGTTCTCACCCTCTCCCCTGCACAACAATCAACAACATTAGCAAATGTTCTTAGGGTTAGGAATCATGCCCCCCCCCCCCCGAACTCCTGCCCCATCCAACCCCCCGCGTTCCTTGACACCTCCCCCTACCCCAGGGACCCCTGCCCCATCCAACCACCCCTTCTCTCTGTCCGCTGACAGCCCCTGGAACCCTTGCCCCTGACTGCCTCCCACCGCCCCATCCATCCCCTGATCCTTTCTAACTGCCCCACCAGGACCCTTGCCCCTATTCAATCCCCCTGTTCCCTGCCCTCTGACCCCACCACCCCCGATCCACCCCCACCCCGAACTCCCCTGCCCTCTCTCCAACACCCCCCCCCCCGCCCCCTTACTGCACTGCCTGGATGTGGCTGGCGGCACTACAGTCCGGCCGCGGCTGGAGCCAGGAGCCCTGGGATGCTGGGCCGGGGCAGGAGTCACGCGGCCGGAGCCCGGAGCTGGAGGATGTGGCAGGAGCTGGACGGCCAGAGCCAGGTAGCTGGCCGGCCAGAGTAGGGCGGCCGGGAAGGGATGCGGGGCCGGGGCCGGAGCCGGGTGGCGGGGACGTGGGCGGGGCTGGAGCCGGGCGGCGCAAGGCCAGGGCCGGCGGAGGCGGGTACGCCGGGCCGGGGCCGGGCGGCGGGGGAGGTGGGGACGTGGCCGGGGTCGGAGCCGGGCGGCAGGGGAGGCGGGGACACGGCTGGGGCAGCCCAGAGCCTTCTGATTCCCGGCCGCGGCTTGGATTTAAAGAGCTCTGGGCTCCCCGCCGCAGAGGGCAGCCCAGAGCCCTCTGATTCCCCGCCGCGGCTGGGATTTAAAGTATTTTTATTGTTTTTTTGGTTTTTTTGCAAGATCCCGATTATAGGCTGCACCCCTAGTTTAAAGACTTAAATTAGGGGAAAAAAGTGCGGCCTATACTCGGGACAATACGGTATGATGATGGATAGACTTCATTGTGCCCTGTTGCTGTTGAGCTGGCATACAGGAATAAAAAAAGATTATATATTGTAGAACACTTTATTATGAAGCTTCTGTAGAAAATCTTTTTAAAAACAAATATCTTCCCTCTTCTCTCCTAGTAATTCAATACCAAAAACAAGTTGAGACCATTAAGGCTGCATGTTTAAGCACTAAACATTCATGAAATACCACAGCAAAGGATGCATGTGAAACTTTCATTCTGTTCCATGTGAGGATGCATTACAATAGTCCTTAATTACATAATTTTTTCTGCAACCTTAGCTGCATGGGTAAAGTATCTGTGGTATTGTGTGTGCTAGAGTCCATGAACGTTATTTATATGAAAAGTACTCAGGACACTAATTAAGACAATATATTACAGATTAAGTACAACTGAGAATAATAGGGAAAATATGCTGCCATTTATAGGGTTTTAAAATGTAATTATAGCATTAAGTCAGGCCTCAGTTCAGCAAAACAGTTAAACACATTAACTCTGAGGGGTCCTATTGAAGGCCAATGAGACTATTTATTTGCCAAAGTTACCAGTAAGTACTTACTTATTTGCTAGATTACTAGAGAACTGGGTCCTGATCCTGTACACAAAATGAAATCAATGGGACTACTTGTGTGTGTGTGTGTAAATGTTTGCAGGATGGGGCCTTAGTTCATTAATATATCTTACAGTAAGCACAGTGTTACTACAGAAGAGTGAGGTTCTTGAACAGCCTTCTAATATTAGTGGGGACAAACAACCTAACTAGTTTTAAAATGGAACTTGTTAAGTTTATTAACAGGATTACATGACTATGTTGCCTATGTTAAACACCCTTGCTCATTGAGGTAGATGTTGGAGTTCACAAAACAAGCCCCTCAGACTTCCCTGAATTCCTTTTGGTAAAACTAGTGAACACCAGACTTGACATTCCTAATATTTTTAAGGGTAAAGAAAAGAAACAGATTTGGGGGCCTTCTTTATACATCTTAGAAAAGCAAAATTAGACACAAGCCCATTTGAAAATAAATCATAGCAGGATCACCTTTAACTTTCATTTTTGTTGCCCTCTGCTGGACTCTTTCCAGTTTTTCCAAATCCTTCTTGTAGTGGGGGGCCCAAAACTGGACACAGCACTCCAGATGAGGCCTCACCAATGCTGAATAGAGGGGAATGATCACATCCCTCAGTCTGCTGGCAATACTCCTACTAATGCACCCCCTACTGATGTACCCCCTATATCCCCTGTAGGTTATCAACCTCACTTGGCAGATCTTCAGTGGCTCAGCCTTCCAGCTGGGTCATACAACCAAAATGAATCCCTTCTGCGATAGGCAGTTTTGTTAGACCTTTGCTATCTGCCCTCACCAGCATCTTCTACCCTGGCTCTGGGCCCTTTTAAATTAAGCCCTTTGCTCAGGCTTCCAAATAAGACTTGTTCCCCCTCTCACTTCTCATGATTTACACCACTTTGCCAGTGGAATGCCCATTGTTCCAGGTTCTAACCCAGGGACCCTATAAACAGCAGCCACATACTGCAGACTTCAGTTCATTGCTGCTACTTCCCTGGACCTCTTCTCACCAGGCCTCTTTATCTTCTCCCTTTACCTCAGGGTTTAAGTTGTCAGTTCTTCTCTCTTCCAGCTTCAGCTGGTCTACTCCGGGGGGGATCGATCTAAGCTACGTGAATAACGTAGGTGAAGTCAACATACTTAGATCGACTTACCGTGGTGTCTTCACCGCGGTGAGTCGACTGCTGCCGCTCCCCCGTCGACTCCTCCTGCGCTTCTTGCAGTGGTGGAGTACAGGAGTCGATGGAAGAGCGCTTGGGGGTCAATTTATTGTGTCTAGACTAGACGTGATAAATCGACCCCCGCTGGATCAATCGCTGCCCGCCGATCCGACAGGTAGTGTAGACATACCCTGAGATATACTTTGATACAGCAGGAATGGAGTTGAAGTTTTTCCATCATCTTAAACTGATAGGTAATAAGGGGCCCAGTGAGGAAATTAATCCTCGTAACCTGATATTATCTGTTAATAACTTCCTTGAGGTACAGCATCTGTGCTTTTACTTAATCCAGAAGTGGCTGCAAATTCTGGAACTTGGAAATACAGCCTTTGGAGTGCTAAACTGCAAAGCATATCTATTTCTTTCCCCAAAATTTTAAGGCAACATAATGGCTCATTGAGTGTTTCAGAAGTATTGATTTAAATATGGTTAAATATGAAGTAGTTTTAAGGGTTCACTTTATAGAATCATAGAATCATACAATCTCAGGGTTGGAAGGGACCTCAGGAGGTCATCTAGTCCAACCCCCGGCTCAAAGCAGGACCAAACCCAACTAAATCATCCCAGCCAGGGCTTTGTCAAGCCTGACCTTAAAAACCTCTAAGGAAGGAGATTCCACTACCTCCCTAGGTAACCCATTCCAGTTCTTCACCACCCTACTAGTGAAAAAGTTTTTCCTAATGTCCAACCTAAACCTCCCCCTCTGCAACTTGAGACCATTACTCCTTGTTCTGTCATCTTCTACCACTGAGAACAGTCTAGATCCATCCTCTTTGGAACCCCCTTTCAGGTAGTTGAAAGCAGCTATCAAAACCCCACTCATTCTTCTCTTCTGCAGGCTAAACAATCCCAGTTCTCACAGCCTCTCCTCAGAAGTCATGTGCTCCAGCCCCCTAATCATTTTTGTTGCCCTCCGCTGGACTCTCTCCAAATTATCCACATCCTTCTTGTAGTGTGGGGCCCAAAACTGGACACAGTACTCCAAATGAGGCCTCACCAGTGCTGAGTAGAGGGGAATGATCACATCCCTCGATCTGCTGGAAATGCCCCTACTTATACAACCCAAAATGCCATTAGCCTTCTTGGCAACAAGGGCACACTGTTGACTCATATTCAGCTTTTCGTCCACTATAACCCCTAGGTCCTTTTCTGCAGAACTGCTGCCCAGCCATTCGGTCCCTAGTCTGTAGCAGTGCATGGGATTCTTCCGTCCTAAGTGCAGGACTCTGCACTTGTCCTTGTTGAACCTCATCATATTTCTTTTGGCCCAATCCTCTAATTTGTCTAGGTCCCTCTGTATCCTATCCCTACCCTCCAGCGTATCAACCACTCCTCCCAGTTTAGTGTCATCTGCAAACTTGCTAAGGGTGCAGTCCACACCATCCTCCAGATCGTTAATGAAGATATTGAACAAAACCGGCCCCAGCACCGACCCTTGGGGCACTCCACTTGATACCAGCTGCCAACTAGACATGGAACCATTGATCACTACCCGTTGAGCCTGACCATCTAGCCAGTTTTCTATCCACCTTACCGTCCATTCATCCAGCCCAGACTTCTTTAACTTGCTGGCAAGAATACTGTGGGAGACTGTATCAAAAGCTTTGCTAAAGTCCAGAAATAGCACATCCACTGCTTTCCCCTCATCCACAGAGCTGGTTATCTCATCATAGAAGGCAATTAGGTTAGTCAGGCATGACTTGCCCTTGGTGAATCCATGCTGACGGTTCCTGATCACTTTCCCCTCCTTTAAGTGGTTCAGGATTGATTCCTTGAGGACCTGTTCCATGATTTTTCCAGGGACTGAGGTGAGACTGACTGGCCTGTAGTTCCCTGGATCTTCCTTCTTCCCTTTTTTAAAGATGGGCACTACATTAGCTTTTTTCCAGTCATCCGGGACCTCCCCCGATCGCCATGATTTTTCAAAGATAATGGCCAATGGCTCTGCAATCTCATCGGCCAACTCCTTTAGCACCCTCGGATGCAGCGCATCCGGCCCCATGGACTTGTGCTCGTCCAGCTTTACTAAATAGTCCCGAACTACTTCTTTCTCCACAGAGAGCTGGTCACCTCCTCCCCATACCGTGCTGCAGAGTGCAGCTGTCTGGGAGCTGGCCTTGTCTGTGAAGACAGAGGCAAAAAAAGCATTGAGTACACTAGCTTTCTCCACATCCTCTGTCACTAGGTTCCCTCCCTCATTCAGCAAGGGGCCCACACTTTCCTTGACTTCCTTCCTGTTGCTAACATACCTAAAGAAACCCTTCTTGTTACTCCTAACATCTCCGGCTAGCTGCAACTCCAAGTGTTATTTGGCCTTCCTAATTTCACACCTGCATGCCTGAGCAATACTTTTATACTCCTCCCTAGTTATTTGTCCAATCTTCCACTTCTTGTAAGCTGTTTTTTTGTGTTTAAGACGAGCAAGGATTTCACTGTTGAGCCAAGCTGGTCGCCTGCCATATTTACTTTTCTTCCTACACATCGGGATGGTTTGTTCCTGCAACCTCAATAAAGTTTCTTTAAAATACAGCCAGCTTTCCTCGACTCCTTTCCCCGTCATGTTATTCTCCCAGGGGACCTTGCCCATCAGTTCCCTGAGGGAGTCGAAGTCTGCTTTTCTGAAGTCCAGGGTCTCTGTTCTACTGCTCTCCTTTTTTCCTTGTGTCAGGATCCTGAACTCGACCATGTCATGGTCACTGCCTCCCAGGTTCCCATCCACTATTGCTTCCTCTACTATTTCTTCCCTGTTTGTGAGCAGCAGGTCAAGAAGAGCTTTTCCCCTAGTTGGTTCCTCCAGCACTTGCACCAGGAAATTGTCCCCTACACTTTCCAGAAACTTCCTGGATTGTCTGTGCACTGCTGTATTGCTCTCCCAGCAGATATCGGGGTGATTAAAGTCACCCATGAGAACCAGGGCCTGTGATCTAGCAACTTCTGTTTCTGGAAGAAAGCCTCGTCCACCTCATCCCCCTGGTCTGGTGGTCTGTAGCAGACTCCCACCACAACATTACCCTTGTTGTTCATACTTCTAAATTTAATCCAGAGACACTCAGGTTTTTCTGCAGTTTCATACCGGAGCTCTGAGCAGTCATACTGCTCTCTTACATACAACGCAACTCCCCCACCTTTTCTGCCCTGCCTGTCCTTCCTGAACAGTTTATATCCATCCATGACAGTACTCCAATCATGTGAGTTATCCCACCAAGTCTCTGTTATTCCAATTACATCATAATTCCCTGACTTTGCCAGGACTTCTAGTTCTTCCTGCTTGTTCCCCAGGCTTCTTGCATTTGTGTATAGGCACTTAAGATAACTCGCTGATTGTCCCGCTTTCTCGGTCTGAGACAGGAGTCCTCCCCTCTTGCAGTCTCCTGCTTGTGCTTCCTCCCGGTATCCCACTTCCCCACTTACCTCGGGGCTTTGGTCTCCTTCCCCCGGTGAACCTAGTTTAAAGCCCTCTTCACTAGGTTAGCCAGCCTGCTTGCAAAGATGCTCTTCCCTCTCTTCGTGAGGTGGAGCCCGTCTCTACCAAGCAATCCTTCTTCTTGGAAGACCATCCCATTGTCAAAGAATCCAAACCCTTCTCTCCGACACCATCTGCGTAGCCATTCGTTGATTTCCACGATTCGACGGTCTCTACCCTGGCCTTTTCCTGCCACAGGAATGTTTAGATTTTTAGAGAGGATGTTTCATATAGATGCTAACAAATCTGCTTAAGCAACTGAAAATACAAGGAAAGGAAAAGGGGTTTAGTAATCACATGAACAAGTAACATCCATGAATTCAAATCACCTATGTGAACAAGTAACTATCATAGAATCATAGAATTCAAGATCAGAAGGGACCATTATGATCATCTAGTCTGACCTCCTGCAAGATGCAGGCCTAACTAACTTAATCATTCACTGCAATCTGTAATACTGCAAGATAATTCATTGTACCGCTTAACTGAAAACAAGATAAGGACTTGTAAAACCACTACTTGCCTTTTAAAATCTATTAAAATGTTTTTAAACCTCTTTTTCCCCCCCATCAGTCAGAAAGGTAAATCTGATTTCTCTCAAACAACTGCACATCTAATTGATAATAAATGTCAACAAAACCCTAATAATTGATCAAAAGTTAAAAACCTTCTGCAGACTCCTTAATGCTATTTTTTTTTAAACTTTAAGGCTAGCTTGGTCACCAGAATCTCTCTTGAAAGTTGTTGTTTACGAATTAAAGGCTTATTGAAAAGTCTAAAAAAGGCATAGACGTTACATTTTAGAACAATGTGCATTTTTAGCTGTAATTTTCAGCCAGTATTTTCAAAAATAGCCTAACTTTAGACATCTGAATCAATATTTAGATACTTAAGTGGCCTGATTTTCAGTAGGAGCTGCTGAATGCTCATTACTTTGAAAATCAGGCCACTTAAGTCCATCCCTGTTCAGAGAACTATGTATTTAAAGTGTTTGCTGAATCAGGGCTTTATTTATATGCTTGAATATGGATTTAGAAGTCCAATTGTAGGCTGCTATTTTTGAAAATCTTGGGCTTTCAATCCACAGTATTTCGCAGTTTCTTAGGAAAATACAGTATCATCCAAAGACTGGGAAACATTCTCTTAAAAAATGACAAATTGTTAATACAAACTAAAAATGTATTTTGTTGTAAAATAATAATGTGTGAATACCAAAGAGTCCAAAGACTGTCACAGTTCAGGTCAACTGCATCTGTATTCCTCCTCTGTGGTTCAGCAAGTACACCCACTCTATGCTTCAGGCTCCGCAGCCAACACCTCTCTTGGGTGGAGACAAGTGTCCTGCTCCCTTTTGACTGGGATATTTCCAGGCAGAGCAGTTCCCTGCCTTCACTGTGTTATTCCTAGCAAAGGACAGTATACCTAAGCAGGTCTGCTTGCTTCTCTCCTCAGATGGTATCCAGTATAATTGCCCCAGTTATGTTACCTTACTGCATTTTTTAAGCAAGCATATTTTATTCTTAAAAGCAATACAGAGAAATTATAGAAAAAAATAATAGAAGAACCACCACGCATCCTAATAAGCTTGCCGGAGATCACCTCAACTGCAACACGGGCTGTGGTAGGAGTAATCCTTCAACCATGGTTTTAAGTTAATCAGACCCTTTGCTCTGAACAAGAATAACCCATGACTCAGTGAGTCCCTCATTTATCCAGTTTGGCTCTTTGAAAAGACAGTGAAGAGGTCATTAGCCAGGCAATGGGTTCCTGCTCAAAGTACAGCTTCAGTAGGATGGACTTGAGGTGGGTAATTTGCATTTTCCTCCCCTCCCCCGCCACCCAGGTATTTTCTAGGAAATGCACTTTACAAGTATTGTCCCCAAAGTGCTTTGAAGTGCCTAAGATCTCCAGAGATTTCATTAGTCCTGCTAAAGAAGTTCCATACAATCCCACAATCCTTTGCATTTTCACTACAATGATCTGCTAAAATACTTACACTTAATTCAGTAAGGTTTGTCCAGTATTTTACAGGACATTGTCATATCTGTCTCACTGATTAAACAACAAACTATGTATACTAGCTTCAAGTTGACCAAGAATAGTGCTAGTGTAATGTAGGAAGCATGTGAGAGAACATGAGCTGTACTATATTAGATTCTGCCTCTTGAACACACAAGCCCAATAGGAGTGTGTGTGTGAGGGGAGAGGGGGGCATTATCCATATTCTGCTGCTGCCTTAAGGGAGGAAAAGAGATTGAGGTCAGAATTTCAACCCGAACTCTGCATTTCCCACCTTCTGAGTGCCTGGTTGGCTTTTCAGTATGAATGTTGTAAATTAAGAGGTACATATAATTAATGTAGTAAGCATAAGAAGCAATTCATTAATGCTATTAAACTAAGAAAGGGGAAAAAAATTGAAATATCCAGCAAGGGCAAGTATAACTGAGATCAGTTGCTTTACTTGTCCATGTTTGTCAGGTTAAAATATTATTACAGTGCATTATAATAAGTCATTCATAATAACATTCTAACCTAACTCATATCTGTGGCACTGTGTGCCTCAGAACAGCATCCTGGAACCCCCATATTCAGAACTGTCATATAATTATATGTTTTGACAAAGTATGCCTTATGAGATAGCATTTTAAAAGTTTTGATCTGTTGAACATTAATGTCCTGTTGGATTGTATGTGTTGTTATGGTATGTGAAGTTATGAATTTTTGCTATGTGTGTGTTATTGAAATACGTTGTGAGGTTGAGAACACTCACAACCAGCCTTTCGGGTACAACAATGGAGCAGCCAGATGAGCTAATATGCCTTTAAAGGGAATCCACACTCACAATGATTATCCTAGGAACTGTATACAATGGAGACTTCTCAGAGAGAGCATGTAGACAATGGAGAATACTTGACCAATGGGGGTGGACCTGCATGTCAGGAGCAACGATCTTTCCAGCAAGCTGGAAGAAACTGTAACAGAGGAGAAGTGACATCATCACTTGGCCTCACTCCCCCCACAACTCAACACCTAGAAACACATCTAGAGGACAAAGACTGGAAGGGGGAAGGTGTTCCCGAGCTGGAGAGGAATTCCAGCCTGTGTATTGGAGCTCTGTTAACTGTCTTGTACTATCGATCAAGATGAGATACCGCTTGATTCAAATCCTATTTAGATTATAAAACTTAGATCGTGTGCTTATTTTTATTTTCTTTGGTAACCATCTCTGTTCTTTATGCTTACCACCTATAATCACTTAAAATCTATCTGTAGTTTTTATACACACAGTATCTCCTGAACAGCAAATAGGCTTTAACTTTGATCTCACAGACCAAAAGGGAGAAAGTCTAGAAAAAATATTTGGACACTATCTGTAAGTACTGAGCACTACCTTTACTGGTAGTAAATCTGAAATCAAGGTAGCCTTGTAACCTTAATTCTCACCACCCCATGCATGTGCATTATGTTACTGTCCTTAATTACTTGATCACTTACTGTTTTTTCCATATGCTCAATGCAGGTTGAACAGTACATGAGGCATAGTTGTGTAGGCAAAGGACATTGTTGGGCATTGACTATGTCAGAGAGATGGGTTCTATTCCTGCCTTTGCATCAGCTATACTTCAAGGCCATATTTCCTTCTGTGCTCCCTATCGCCTGTTATATGGAGGAGGCAGGACTTCCTCCATGCCCACTTTCACAATTACCCAAGCCCTCCCACGTTAACTGAAGTTCCACCCAACTTGTGCACACATGCATAATGCCAATGAGATTCTGAGACACTGTCTCAGCAAAGTTTCTGTATTTGTGGTTATTTGGTCGTTTTAAAGTTTTATATTTTAAAATGCAATCTAATTTTTGCATGTGTGTATTTGTCAGTAAATAGCTAAATCTTGTTTTGAGGCCATGCTAAAGCTTGGTTCAAAATGGAAATTATTGATTAACTTCTTTAGCTACCAAAACATTCAGTCTGGATAATTGATTTGATTAGCTACATGAATTTTCCAATCTTGTATTAAAGAATTTAAATCCTGGGTGGAAGACATAATTTGGGAGCAGGAAATCTGTTACATGTTGCCATATGCCAGAATTGTAAAGTAACTACTTTTAGCTCTTCAGGATTCACCTGATATAAACCTACCTTATGCTTGTATTCTCCATGAGTATCTGCATTTTTCAAAACCAATCAAATTGCATGTTTTGTATAATACTTACGAAGATATGCACACAGCAGATACTGCCTTTTTTGATTGACATTGCAGAATATTTTATACTCTTGTGTATATAACGCTGATTTTTAAAAAAATACCCAGCTTTTCTAGTAAAATAGAGGCCAGCATCACACAGGCATGTATTAACGAAAATTATTCTTTTGGGAAAAGTGGTATGTTAGTCTGTGTCCAAGCCCTAAAGGGAAAACAATGTGTATATTCTTCATTGACAAATACGGGTCAATTAAAACTGCTAGAATAACTTTGTGTTTCTCCATATGTTCCTATTTTAATTTAAGCTGTACTTTAATAGCTGTTAAAGGTAGTGCTCAGTACTTACAGATAGTGTCCAAATATTTTTTCTAGACTTTCTCCCTTTTGGTCTGTGAGATCAAAGTTAAAGC
This sequence comes from Mauremys mutica, assembly GCF_020497125.1. Classification (NCBI taxonomy): domain Eukaryota; kingdom Metazoa; phylum Chordata; order Testudines; family Geoemydidae; genus Mauremys; species Mauremys mutica. The sequence goes on from NC_059073.1 coordinate 171,370,726, forward strand.
CTATTTGCTGTTCAGGAGATACTGTGTGTATAAAAATGTGAATTAATTGTGTTGAATTCTATATTTGCTCATTTGAACTTAAAGTCAGTGAATGTTGTATTCAAATTTGAGAGCAGAATTTGTTCCTTGGTATAAAAGCAGAGTTCACACTCTAATTAGAAATGTGTGTAATCAAAGGTAAGTGGGCTGAGTCTTTGAAGAGTATACACAGTGGATTTGGGACAGCCTGGACAGATACGTTTGTGACAAGATCATATTTTAATGCAGTTGAATAGATCTAAAGTTATTTTTGAACGCTGTTTGCTTCAAGTTGAGGTAATTATTATTTTAAATGTCTATAAGCAATTTATAAAATACAAAGTTTCTGTTTCAGATATATTCTGTTAAAGGAGTTTCTGTACACGTCAGAGTTCACTATATTAAAAAATCCCAATCTTTTTCCTAACATGAAGGAGTTTAAACTGCTTTTGTTCTACTAAAGCAAGGAAATTTACCCATAGTTTGGTAGAAATTAGATAAGCTTTGCTTAATATTTAGTATATATTTAGTATTTAGTTTGTTCCCTTAAACAATCACCTATGGTTATCTGTTCAATATTTAATAATGCTTCTTTTAAAAATTACTATGCAGAATTTGGTTTCTGAGGTACTCAGATGGTGATCTTCTGATTTGTGCCTTAGTGCAGTGAACCTCAGGAAAAATCTTTACTCTTGTTCTGTTATTGCAGGTGAACGAGGCCTTTGCTATTGACTTAATAGCAGAGCAGCCTGTGAATAAAGTTGAAAGCCGAGTGATATCGTGTGATGGTGGTGGTGGAGCTCTGGGACATCCTAAAGTGTACATAAATTTGGTAACAGAACTTTAATCTCTTTTGCAATCCCCTGTATCACATGTAGTATATTTTATTTACTAATTTATTTATGGTAGGTAAAATCACTCACACTCTTGATGTTTTGGCTTAGTGAGTTGCAAAGGAGTGAGTGACTGTCACTTTTATTATTTCTATAATAACATAGGTGTGCATGGCTAAACAGATAGGGGTAAGGTTTTCTGCTCAGAAGAGTTTACAGTCTTAAATGACTGAACGTGAGCCTCATCTCAAATCCATTGAAATTAACAGGATCTTTCTGTTAACCTCAGTAGGTTTTAGATTAGATCCCGGGAAGAGGAAGTGGAAGGAATGGCATGATCAAACAAAGGCATAGTGGAAAGTGAGCTAGGGAAAGATCAGCTAGGAACAAATAATGCCTTATAAACAAAAAGTAGGAATTTTCATTGGGACATTTCTGTCCTGAATATCTATGCAGATTTATGATAGTCTCTGTATTTTTCAAAGCAAGTTTTTTCTTAGATATGCTTTAATTTAAAAAAAAATATCAGTTTAGTACTTGTATAAAATGCTGGTTTGACAGTTTTGAAGACGAAAATCCTTTATATAACCTAAGAGATCGTGTGCAGTATGAACTTCTCCTCACTATCTTGCTGTTCATAAGTACTGACAGTTTCCGGGATGCTACCCTGCCAATGCATGTCATTTTAGAGGAACCATTTCTAAGTGTAAGTAGGATGTGATTACTGGTGGCCTGGTAGCATGTTGGGTGCTCGCCACACACACAAGACATGGTCCCTGATTAAGAGTTCACAATCTGAGTTTAAAATCTTTCTCTGTGTCCACTTGGTCTCTGGCTAAGATGACCATCAAGAACTCTTTTTAAAAAAATAATTAATTGGTGGTTTTATTTGGTGTCAGCATTGTTGTGATTTTTCCCAACATGGAAAAACCCCATACATTTTATGAAGAAAATGTATGATTCATTTTATAAGTATATTTATTACTCAGATATGGAAAGGCTCAATTAGATCAAAAATTGAAAAGTTTGTGATTCTATAAATGAAACAAAATAATGGAATCCACAGTCTATAAGAAATATCTCTTAGATATGGTGTGAAAGATTGAGATGCTTTTACCAACTAAATTGCTATTTTAGTTCCCAGCCTATTATGTAGCTTTGGACTAACTAATGTGAGTATGCTGAAAACTTTCTCAATGGATGTGGAGCTGAATGGACAGATATTTTAATTCAAAGTTCTGAATTACGTTGGCTTTTCTTCTGTGACTTAACTTTCACAATTTCTCACTGTTCGTTTCAGTTCAGTGCAATAAATCACCTTTATAAATATATATTTGGGTAGTAATCTGATCTTCGGTTCTAATGGTGGAAAATTCTTTTAGTTTCTGTATTTTTCCTCTTTTTCTTCACTTGAAATATCTGATAGTGGATCTGAGAGTTAAATCCATCTGGAGGAAATATCCAAGGAAAAGTTCTTCAGTCCCTTTTATTTAATTGCTAGTTAGCATAAAAGATTGGCATGTTTTTCTCAAGTTGAAGTCTTTGCTTGTCACTTATTTTTGTGGCACAATCACTGATGTTGATTTTTGCCATTTGTGGGGGCTGCTAAAGATGAACGGAGACTGCTCCTGAATGAACTTGATGTTGAAGAGCAGCTGGAAAGCCAGTGACAAGTGCTTAGCTCTGATGATAGCTTATGTTTTGAGGATGAGACTGTTCTATGGTCTGAGTTGAGTAAACAAACTAATTCTATGGTACCTTGGCTCTAAACAAACAAACAAATCAATTTTCTGCACTTTGAGATGAGCTCTCAAGGTCCTTTCCAGTCCTATGATTTTATAAATGCTTTTTATATTGTTACTTAACAACTCTTGGCTATATTTGCCTGGACTTTTTACAGTAATCTTATTCTTCTTCCAAAGTTCCCCTTTAGGATGTCACTCAGAATTCAGCCTCTGAACTTTCCTTTTCTTTGTCAGCTACACTACAGGGCTGTGCAGTTGTCCAAACTCCCAGTGTAGACATGTCTTAAGAGAGTTACTCTCTACTATTTTGAATAATCAACATGTAATGTTTGTTAAATTCCAATCAGTGACATCTGTGCAAACCCAGTGAAGTTACTTTTTGAGGTAACTTTGCAACTTGTGGGGTTGCACAGGTGTCAGAGGGTCCAATTTGGCTTGAGAAACCTTTTACTGTTGATATACTGATAGAAATAACAGCTTGATTTTCAGATCCCACTTTGAGTTTATAGAGCTGGCATTTTTAAAAGGAGGAGAGAAATAACTTGGAAACTGGGCATGATATGGAAGTCAAACATGACCATCTCAATGCCACTTCTAGTCAAATTTCAGTATAGATATCACAATTGAAATATGTAAAGTTAACTATATTTGAATCAGGATGTTAGTCATTTTAGGAAGAAGATAGGTAAATATACAGGTAATTTAATGAAGTGCAATTTTTAAAATCTACAATAGTAAAATAAAATTATACTTGACAAGTCTTATATTTTTTATTGAGATGTTTTCTTTTTGCAGGACAAAGATACAAAAACTGGAACATGTGGTTACTGTGGACTTCAGTTTAAACAGAAACATCACCACTGAAAGATCATCCCTTCATGCCCTGCAGAATTCTGTCAGAATTTCCATGTTAAAATATTAACAATAAATGAAATTTAAAAGCTCAGAGCCTTTATATTTGTTTTAAGAAAATATCTTGCCCAAATGGCATTTCCATAGATTAAAACTTGAAAAACCAAGGGCTTGTCTACATGGTGAGGTAATGCACCCTGCAGGTTTGTGGGGTGATTTTTGTAGAGCATTAACATGTTGCATGTTAATTGGTCCATCTAGACTCTACTGATGCACAGTAAAGTTTCCCTAGTGCTCTTTAATGTAGTGTATAATACTATGTTGAGACTTTCTTGAGAACTTGTAGTGTGCACCAGCAGAGTCTACATCATGGGAGGACCATGGGCCAAATCTAAATCACCAGATGCTTTTGAACAGACCCCAAAATCTTTTTATTTACCTATTAATATTATTATTGTGGTTTTTTTCATTATTTTCTCGGGAATCTGGATCTTGACTATACCTTGACCAAGAAATTTGGACCTTGACAAAAATAATAGACTACCCATGGTCTACGTGGACCAATTAATGCACAACACATTAGTGTGCTTTAGAAATCACAGCCCCGTAGTGCACATTATCCTACTGTGTAGACAGCCCTAAGTGTGTTTTGAGAGATGAATGTAAAGAAGTTTTGAGGTAGAAATTCTAATATCAATTTGTTCATAGAATAGACCTGGTGCCATGTTATACTTTTACCATCTGGGATGCCTCTTAGTAAAAGGTCTTTGACTTGGAACTGATGCTGAAATCAAATGGAAATGGAAATCTTGATACCCTTTCCCTTCTGATAGGTTAAATATATATAATTTCTTTTCAAGCCTGAATTAGACCTGGTTTTCAGATTAGAGGATATGAGGTTTGATAATTCTAGGCATTTGTCTCTTGGCTTCATTATTGCTCCTGTTCATAGATTGGTCATTGTGTGCCATTTCTCTGCTGATATAAATAACTAACTAAATTAAAATCCATTTGCTCTTTTGTTGTGTGGGATAGAGATTTCTCATTTTCAAAGCTAGAAGTTATAGCTGACTAGAACGGGCTATAGTAATTGGCTATATTTCTCAGCCATCTTGAAAACATCACAAAATGTCTAAAGTACAATGAAAAGGTTTGACCACACTTAAATTCTCTTCATAAATATGAAAAACAAACTTTCAAAGTTTTTAAAAAAGTTAATGATGCTGATAACCAGTAAATCTTGGTCACTTTCTGTCTTAACTGCTGAAAAGACATTTAGGATCTGATTGTCCATTATCCTGCACCATGTGTAGTCGTTTACAGGATTGTGAAGTAGGTACAAAATGCTATCAGATCAAATCAGTGGGATTTTATAACCACTTAGCACTGGTGCAAATTACTACATTTGGTGCAGGATAATGGAGAACCAGACCATCTACATTCTTCTCATTTCAATGTGGACTAAGTTCAAAAAGTAGAACATTGAACTCCACCACTGTATCCATTCATATATGTACAATACTTTTTTTGTGGTTTTCTTCATCATATTGAGTGGAAGGAGCGAATCTTCAAATTTTTTTTTCTCCACTCTACACTTAGAATAGTTTGCAGATATAACTTATTTTATTAAGCATTTCATTACAGTATTTCAGAACAGTATTGCAGTACCTCAGAATAACCTTTCAAGATTCATCAACAGCAGAGGAGAAATTAGATGTAGATTAGCTATCAGAGAGAACCCCCATGTATTTAGTGGAAAGGTAAACTTGAATTCTGTTGCACTCTGTAGCAGCAGACTGGAAATTAAGTTTAAAAAATTGGAAGCTTTTACTGAATTGAATACAAACTGAATAATACAATTGATACTTTAACCCTGTTTATTTTTATATTCAATTCAACTTGCTGTTCCTATACTTTGATATAAATATTTCTGAACTTCCTACATGCCTGCGTTGTAGAAGTTGTAGGATTTGGCATTTGGAGCTTTTGGCACATGGAAAGGCATAGGACGCAGTCCTATATTGTGGGATAAGCATAGTGGCTTGATGTGAAATAATTTAAATGTCAAGTGCTATCTTCAGGCTTTCAGCTTTGTTTTAAATGAGCTTTGATTCTGAAGCACAATTCTGCAGCAAGCAGTATCTTTACAGTAACTTCTGTGTCCACAGAATTGTGGCATACACAAGGTGTGTATAAACTGCACATACAGATAATTTATTTAAGGACTTGTGACAAACATTTGGCAGTCAATGAAAAATGGGACTAAGTGATGCCAAATTGATTTTTTACTGTATATGTACTATATATTGCATTTTTTTGGCCCTGACCAGTGAAAGGTATTGGATTATACCCTGAAGCATGAGATTAGATTACCTTTATTAGTCTGTTAGAATACATAACTACACATACTAATTTTAATAGTCTCATGTTAAATCCAGTGTCAGTGACACCATACCCTATATTTTGATGATATACTGTGTAAAACAGCATTTCTCTTTAATTGGTTCCTGTATTGCTCTTCAGGAAATCATTTATTAATCTGATTCCCAATCTGGGGTCTAGCTTAAACTCCTCCTTAGAAGCATTCTTAACTTTCTGTACACTTTTTTTTTTTAATATCAGAGGCTTATTAGGCAACAGCAGCTATTTGTAATCTTTTTTACAAACCGATATCAGCATTTCAAAATAACATGGGCAGAGACAGAGGCATAAGAAAATACATATACCTTTTTGCTACAGTATTGCAGTGGATGATTGTATAGTTGGTTAAAATATAATCTCTCAATCCTTTTCAGTCACTGCTTTCCTGGATAGTCTCTTGTCACCACTCCCCCCGTCCTTTAAATAAGGCCTACATTTGTTCCTAAATGTGACCTTGCCTTTGGCTTTATTAAAATATGTTTAATTGCACCCAGTTTACCACATGCCCTGGAGTGCTGGCTCAGTGACCTGTCCTCCTTGTTTACCCCCTCACCAATAGCACTGTGTTTATATATTCTTCTGGATCATTGATTTTATAGGAAGTGTATTGAGAAATGTTACATTGATAGATTCTGAGGCAAGAAGGGACCATTTTGATCATCTAGTCCAAGGTTTCTCAAAGTTCATTGCACTGTGACCCCTTTCTGACAAAAATAGCTACATGACCCAGGGGGGAGGGATTCAAAGCTGAAGCCCCAGGGCTTCAGCCCCAGGTGAGAGGGCTGTAATCTGAGCCCCAGCATCCAGGGCTGAAGCCCAAGGGGTTGGGCTTCAGCTCTGGGTGGTGGGACTCAGGCTCGGGCTTCAGCCCTGGGCCCCAGCAAGTCTAACACCAGCCCTGGTGACCCCATAAAATGGGTTCGTGACCCACTTTGGGGTCCCGACCCACAGTTTTAGACCCGCTGATCTGTCTAACACAGGATATAGAACTTTCCCAAAACAATTCCTAGAGCATATATTTTAGAAAAACATCCAATCTTGATTTAAAAGTTGTCAGTGATGGAGAATGCCCCACAACCCTTGTTAAATTGTCCCAATGGTTAATTACTCTGTTAAATCTCGGCTCTTTGAGCTCAGATCAAGTGTATTTCTACTTTATTTCAGTCTGAATTTGTCTAGTTTAGCTTTCAGCCAAGGGATTATGTTGTACCTTTGCTAGATTGCAGATCCCCTTATTAAATGTTTATATCCCATGTAGGTATTTGCAGACTGTAATCATCACCCCCTAACCTTCTTTGTTAAGCTAAATAGATGGAGTTCCTTGAGTCTATCACTATAAGGCATCTTTTCTAATCCTGTAATCATTCTTGTGGCTCTTCTCTGAACCCTTTCTAATTTATTAACATCCTTCTTGAATTGTGGGTAACAGAACTGAGCATTCCAGCAGTGGTTGCAGCAGTACCAAATAGAGGTAAAATAACCTGTCTGCTTTGAGATTCCTTTGTGCATCTAAGCATTAGCTCTCTAGGCCACAGCATTGCATTCAGAGCTCATGGTCAACTGATTATTCACCATGGCCACCAAACCTTTTTCAGAGTCACTACTTGCCCGGATAGTCATCCATTCTGTAAGTGTTCTTTGTTCCCAGATGTAGACATCTACATGTAGCCATATTGTTTGCTTGCACTCAGTTTACCAAGCAATCCATATTGTTCTGTACCAGTGATCTGTCCTCTTCTTTATTTACCACTCCCCTAATTTTTGTCATCTGCAAACTTTCACTGATTCTGTTTTCTTCCATTTCCTTAATAAAAATGTTAAATAGCATAGGGCTAAAGCCAGATCCCTATGGGACCCCATTAGAAATGCACCCATTTGATGATTCCCTGTTTACAATTACATTTTGAGACCTATCATTAGCCAGTTTTTAATCCATTGAATGTGTGCCATGTTAATTTTATCTTTCTAGTTTTTAATCAAAATGCCATGTGCTACCAAGTCAAATGCTTTCCGGAAATCTAAGTAATTACATTAATCTTCTTTTTTTATGAAATTACAAGTTTGGCTGGTAAAAAGTTAGACAGGATCTGTTTTCCATAAACCTATGTAGGCTTGCATTAATTATATTATAGGACTTCTTTTAGTAAAGAATTAAATCAGCCTCTTCATTATTTTTACTGGTAATTCTACTAGATGGAAAAAATATGGACCAGCACCATTGTCAGGATTATTTTCACTCCTAATGTATTTAAACTCCTTAGTGTTGGTTATAGGCGTCTCCTTGTCCTTTTACCTCCCTTATCAACTTTCTACAATTTCTAATAATAAATATAAATCAGTAGCTATCAGCTTCCCCTTTCATATATGTAACTTCTAGGGCTGTCAAGCGATTAAAAATTAATTGCAATTAATTGCACTGTTACACAATAATAGAATACCATTTAATTAACAGGTGTTAGTAATGGGAGATTCAATTACTAGAAACGTAGATAGCTGGGTTTGTGATGACTGGGAGAACCGTATGGTGACTTGCCTGCCTGATGCGAAGGTTGCGGATCTCTCGAGGCATCTAGACAGACTTATGTGTAGTGCTGGGGAGGAGCCGGTGGTCGTGGTACATGTAGGTACCAATGACATAGGGAAGGGTAGGAGAGATGTCCTGGAAGCCAAATTTAGGCTGCTAGGGAAGAGACTGAAATCCAGAACCTCTATGGTGGCATTCTCAGAAATGCTCCCAGTTCCATGTGCAGGGCCAGGTAGGCAGGCAGAGCTTCAGAGTCTCAATGCATGGATGAGACAATGGTGTAGAGAGGAGGGGTTCACGTTCATTAGGAACTGGGGAAACTTCTTGGATGGGGGGAGCCTATACAGGAGAGATGGGCTCCACCTAAACCAAAGTGGAACCAGACTGCTGGCACTAAACATTAAAAAGGTTGTAGAGCAGTTTTTAAACAAGGAGATGGGGGAAAGCCGACTGCTACAGAGGAGCATGTGGATCGGACACAGACTTCTCTTAGGGGAGAGTCTGATGATAGAGAGTCTCCAGGTTATAGTCAGGAGCAGAGGACGGAAGAGGATAATGTAAGGGCCGGATCAGATGATAAACAGTCACATAAAAAGAATCTGGCACATCAGAAAAGGGCAGACAAATAAACAGGGACAAGTTTTTAAAGTGCTTGTACACAAATGCTAGAAGTCTAAATAATAAGATGGGTGAACTAGAGTGCCTTGTGATAAAGGAGGATATTGATATAATAGGCATCACAGAAACCTGGTGGACTGAGAGCAATCAATGGGACACAATCATTCCGGGGTACAAAATATATCGGAAGGACAGAACAGGTCGTGCAGGGGGAGGAGTGGCACTATATGTGAAAGAAAATGTAGATTCAAATGAAGTAAAAATCTTAAGCGAATCCACATGTTCCATAGAATCTCTATGGATAGAAATTTCATGCTCTAATAAAAATGTAACATTAGGGATCTATTATCGATCACCTGACCAGGACAGTAATAGTGATGATGAAATGCTAAGAGAAATTAGGCTATCAAAATTAAGAACCCAATAATAGTGGGGGATTTTAATTATCCCCATATTGACTGGGAACATTTCACTTCAGGACGAAATGCAGAGATAAAATTTCTCGATACTATAAATGACTGCTTCATGCAGCAGCTGGTACGGGAACCCACAAGGGGAGAGACAACTCTAGATTTAATCCTGAGTGGCGCGCAGGAGCTGGTCCAAGAGGTAACTATAGCAGGACCGCTTGGAAATAGTGACCATAATACAATAGCATTCAACATCCCTGTGGTGGGAAGAACACCTCAACAGCCCAACACTGTGGCATTTAATTTCAAAAGGGGGAACTATACAAAAATGAGGGGGTTAGTTAAACAAAAGTTGAAAGGTACAGTGACTAAAGTGAAATCCCTGCAAGCTGCATGGGCCCTTTTTAAAGACACTATAATAGAGGCCCAACTTCAATGTATACCCCAAATTAAGAAAAACAGTAAAAGAACTAAAAAAAGAGCCACCGTGGCTTAACAACCATGTAAAAGAAGCAGTGAGAGATAAAGACTTCCTTTAAAAAGTGAAAGTCAAATCCTAGTGAGGCAAATAGAAAGGAGCACAAACACTGCCAACTTAAGTGCAAGAGTGTAATAAGAAAAGCCAAAGAGGAGTTTGAAGAACGGCTAGCCAAAAACTCCAAAGGTAATAACAAAATGTTTTTTAAGTACATCAGAAGCAGGAAGCCTGCTAAACAACCAGTGGGGCACCTTGACGATCAAAATACAAAAGGAGCGCTTAAAGATGATAAAGTCATTGCAGAGAAACTAAATGAATTCTTTGCTTCAGTCTTCACGGCTGAGGATGTTAGGGAGATTCCCAAACCTGAGCTGGCTTTTGTAGGTGACAAATCTGAGGAACTGTCACAGATTGAAGTGTCACTAGAGGAGATTTTGGAATTAATTGATAAACTCAACATTAACAAGTCACTGGGACCAGATGGCATTCACCCAAGAGTTCTGAAAGAACTCAAATGTGAAGTTGCGGAACTATTAACTAAGGTTTGTAACCTGTCCTTTAAATCGGCTTTGGTACCCAATGACTGGAAGTTAGCTAATGTAACGCCAATATTTAAAAAGGGCTCTAGGGGTGATCCCGGCAATTACAGACCGGTAAGTCTAACGTCTGTACTGGGCAAATTAGTTAAAACAATAGTTAAGAATAAAATTGTCAGACACATAGAAAAACATAAACTGCTGAGTAATAGTCAACATGGTTTCTGTAAAGGGAAATCGTGTCTTACTAATCTATTAGAGTTCTTAGAAGGGGTCAACAAACATGTGGACAAGGGGGATCCGGTGGACATAGTGTACTTAGATTTCCAGAAAGCCTTTGACAAGGTCCCTCACCACAGGCTCTTATGTAAATTAAGCTGTCATAGGATAAAAGGGAAGGTCCTTTCATGGATTGAGAACTGGTTAAAAGACAGGGAACAAAGTGTAGGAATTAATGGTAAATTCTCAGAATGGAGAGAGGTAACTAGTGGTGTTCCCCAAGGGTCAGTCCTAGGACCAATCCTATTCAATTTATTCATAAATGATCTGGAGAAAGGGATAAACAGTGAGGTGGCAAAGTTTGCAGATGATACTAAACTACTCAAGATAGTTAAGACCAAAGCAGATTGTGAAGAACTTCAAAAAGATCTCACAAAACTAAGTGATTGGGCAACAAAATGGCAAATGAAATTTAATGTGGATAAATGTAAAGTAATGCACATTGGAAAAAATAACCCCAACTATACATACAATATGATGGGGGCTAATTTAGCTACAACGAGTCAGGAAAAAGATCTTGGAGTCATCGTGGATAGTTCTCTGAAGGTGTCCACGCAGTGTGCAGAGGCGGTCAAAAAAGCAAACAGGATGTTAGGAATCATTAAAAAGGGGATAGAGAATAAGACTGAGAATATATTATTGCCCTTATATAAATCCATGGTACGCCCACATCTCGAATACTGTGTACAGATGTGGTCTCCTCACCTCAAAAAAGATATTCTAGCACTGGAAAAGGTTCAGAAAAGGGCAACTAAAATGATTAGGGGTTTGGAGAGGGTCCCATATGAGGAAAGATTAAAGAGGCTAGGACTCTTCAGCTTGGAAAAGAGAAGACTAAGGGGGGATATGAGTGATGTTGAGAAAGTGGATAAGGAAAAGTTATTTACTTATTCCCATAATACAAGAACTAGGGGTCACCAAATGAAATTAATAGGCAGCGAGTTTAAAACAAATAAAAGGAAGTTCTTCTTCACGCAGTGCACAGTCAACTTGTGGAACTCCTTACCTGAGGAGGTTGTGAAGGCTAGGACTATAACAATGTTTAAAAGGGAACTGGATAAATTCACGGTGGCTAAGTCCATAAATGGCTATTAGCCAGGATGAATGGTGTCCCTAGCCTCTGTTCGTCAGAGGGTGGAGATGGATGGCAGGAGAGAGATCACTTGATCATTGCCTGTTAGGTTCACTCCCTCTGGGGCACCTGGCATTGGCCACTGTCGGTAGACAGATACTGGGCTAGATGGACCTTTGGTCTGACCCGGTACGGCCATTCTTATGTTCTTATGTTCTAATCTATTGATTTCAATTACACCACAAAATAAAAAGTGTACAGTGATCACTTTATAATTTTTTGATTACAAGTATTTGCACTTTTAAAAAAACAAAAATAGTATTTCTCAATTAACCTAATACAAGTACTGTAGTACAATCTCTTTATCATGAAAGTTGAACTTACAAATGTAGAAATCCTTGCTTGTCTTAAACACAAAAAAACAGCTTATAAGAAGTGGAAGATTGGACAAATAACCAGGGAGGAGTATAAAAGTATTGCTCAGGCATGCAGGAGTGAAATTAGGAAGGCCAAATCACACTTGGAGTTGCAGCTAGCCGGAGATGTTAGGAGTAACAAGAAAGGTTTCTTCAGGTATGTTAGCAACAAGAAGAAAGTCAAGGAAAGTGTGGGCCCCTTGCTGAATGAGGGAGGGAACCTAGTGACAGAGGATGTGGAGAAAGCTAATGTACTCAATGCTTTTTTTGCCTCTGTCTTCACAGACAAGGTCAGCTCCCAGACAGCTGCACTCTGCAGCACGGTATGGGGAGGAGGTGACCAGCTCTCTGTGGGGAAAGAAGTAGTTCGGGACTATTTAGAAAAGCTGGACGAGCACAAGTCCATGGGGCCGGATGCGCTGCATCCGAGGGTGCTAAAGGTGTTGGCCGATGAGATTGCAGAGCCATTGGCCATTATCTTTGAAAAATCATGGCGATCAGGGGAGGTCCCGAATGACTGGAAAAAGGCTAATGTAGTGCCCATCTTTAAAAAAGGGAAGAAGGAAGATCCAGGGAACTACAGGCCAGTCAGTTTCACCTCAGTCCCTGGAAAAATCATGGAGCAGGTCCTCAAGGAATCAATTCTGAACCACTTAAAAGAGGGGAAAGTGATCAGGAACAGTCAGCATGGATTCACCAAGGCCAAGTCATGCCTGACTAACCTAATTGCCTTCTATGATGAGATAACCGGCTCTGTGGATGAGGGGAAAGCAGTGGATGTGCTATTTCTGGACTTTAGCAAAGCTTTTGATACAGTCTCCCACAGTATTCTTGCCAGCAAGTTAAAGAAGTCTGGGCTGGATGAATGGACGGTAAGGTGGATAGAAAACTGGCTAGATGGTCGGGCTCAACGGGTAGTGATCAATGGTTCCATGTCTAGTTGGCAGCCGGTATCAAGTGGAGTGCCCCAAGGGTCGGTGCTGGGGCTGGTTTTGTTCAATATCTTCATTAACGATCTGGAGGATGGTGTGGACTGCACCCTTAGCAAGTTTGCAGATGACACTAAACTGGGAGGAGTGGTAGATACGCTGGAGGGTAGGGATAGGATACAGAGGGACTAGACAAATTAGAGGATTGGGCCAAAAGAAATATGATGAGGTTCAATAAGGACAAGTGCAGAGTCCTGCACTTAGGACGGAAGAATCCCATTCACTGCTACAGACTAGGGACCGAATGGCTGGGCAGCAGTTCTGCAGAAAAGGACCTAGGGGTTACGGTGGACGAAAAGCTGAATATGAGTCAACAGTGTGCCCTTGTTTCCAAGAAGGCTAATGGCATTTTGGGTTGTATAAGTAGGGGCATTTCCAGCAGATCGAGGGATGTGATCATTCCCCTCTACTCAGCACTGGTGAGGCCTCATTTGGAGTACTGTGTCCAGTTTTGGGCCCCACACTACAAGAAGGATGTGGATAATTTGGAGAGAGTCCAGCGGAGGGCAACAAAAATGATTAGGGTGCTGGAGCACATGACTTATGAGGAGAGGCTGAGGGAACTGGGATTGTTTAGTCTGCAGAAGAGAAGAATGAGGGGGGATTTGATAGCTGCTTTCAACTACCTGAAAGGGGGTTCCAAAGAGGATGGATCTAGACTGTTCTCTGTGATAGAAGATGACAGAACAAGGAGTAATGGTCTCAAGTCGCAGACGGGGAGGTTTAGGTTGGATATTAGGAAAATCTTTTTCACTAGTAGGGTGGTGAAGAACTGGAATGGGTTACCTAGGGAGGTGGTGGAATCTCCTTCCTTAGAGGTTTTTAAGGTCAGGCTTGACAAAGCCCTGGCTGGGATGATTTAGTTGGGTTTGGTCCTGCTTTGAGCAGGGGGTTGGACTAGATGACCTCCTGAGTTCCCTTCCAACCCTGAGATTCTATGAATTATGTACAAAAAACTGCATTCAAAAATAAAACAATGTATAATTTTAGAGCATGCAAGTCCACTCAGTCCTACTTCTTATTCAGCCAGTTGCCAAGACAAACAAGTTTGTTTACATTTGCAGGAGATAATGCTGCCCACTTCTTGTTTACAATGTTACCTGAAAGTGAGAACAGGTGTTCGCATGGCACTGTTGTAGCTGGTGTCGCAAGGTATTTACGTGCTAGATACGCTAAAGATTTATAGGTCCCTTCATGCATCAACCACCATTCCAGTGGACATGTGTCCATGCTGATTATGGGTTCTGCTCAATAACAATCCAAGCAGTGTAGACCAATGCATGTTCATTTTCATCATCTGAGTCAGATCCCACAAGCAGAATGTTGATTTTCCTTTTTTGATGGTTTGGGTTCTGTAGTTTCCGCGTCGGAGTGTTGCTCATTTAAGACTTCTGAAAACATGTTCCACACTTCATTCCTCTCAGATTTTGGAAGGCAATTCAGATTCTTAAATCTCGGGTCAGTTAGAAATCTCACATTGGTACCTTATTTGCGTTTTGTCAAATCTACAGTGAAAGTTTTCTTAAAATGAACATGTGCTGGGTTATCATCCGAGACTTCCATAACATGAAATGTATGGCAGAATGCAGGTAAAACAGAGCAGGGGACATACAATTTTCCCCCAGGAGTTTAGTCACAAATTTAATTAATTAATTATTTTTTTAATGAGCGTCACAGCATGGAAGCATGTCCTCTGGAAAGGTGGCTGAAGCATGAAGCGCTATATGATTATTTAGCATATCTGGCACGTAAATACCTTGCAACACCAGCTACAAAAGTGCCATGCAAATGCCTGTTCTCACTTTCTGGTGATCTTTTAAATAAGAAGAGGGCAGCATTATCTCCTGTAAATGTTAACAAATTTGTTTGTCTTAGTGATTGGCTGAACAAGAAGTAGGTAGGATTGAGTGGACCCATAGGACCTGAAGTTTTACATTGTTTTATTTTGAATGCTGTTATGTAACAAAAAAAAATATCTACATTTGTAAATTGCACTTTCACAACAAAGAGATTGCACTACAGTACTTGTATGAGGTGAATTGAAAAATACTATTATTTTTACAGGGAAAATATTTGTTATAAAAATATACACTGATTTCAATGCAACACAGAATACAATGTATATGAAACTGTAGAAAAACATCCAAAATATTTAATAAATTTCAATTGGTATTCTATTGTTTAACAGTGCAATTAAAACTGATTAATACACAGCACTAAGATGGTTTCATAATAAAACAAAAATAAGTTTAACAACAAAGAACAGATGAGAGAATAAAAAATGTACGGTTTTAAGTAAAACAAGACATAACATGATTTCTATTGACTAAAACCTAACTTCAGCAAGCTACTTTGTCTAGGCATATTTCTTCCCTATAATTAGCTCCCAGAGACTTCAGCTTCCTTTGCTTGAAGAATACAGTGACCTCAGCTTATGAGAGCTCTGGCCCCTTGTGTCCATCCAGTGATGGATGACAAAATGGCTTTTTGCCTCTGAATATATCTTCTCAAAGTTCACTCAGACTGTTTCAAGCAGTAGGAAGGCTTCCTCAAGGGTGCAGTCTCCAACCCTTGTCAAGATTAAGTGGTCATCTTCCCCTACTTACTCTCCTGTTGGCTATGGTTTACTTTACTTGTAAGTGTACTTTTCATTCTCTTTGGTCACATCTTGCTTAATTTACTTTGGAGACACAGTCAACCCTGGAAAATGACATTCTTTTGTCTAGAACAGGCTAGACTTAGGGAGGGCCTGCCAAACATTTTAGGAACATTTCCAGCACACGTGTAATTCTTTATTCATAATCCCTACATATACCATGCAATAATATTAAAGGCAAACCTGTTAGCAGTTTGCATAAGACACCTTTTAGATACAGACATACAGTGAGCATGTCATGCGTGAAGTGAGTTGTGTTGTAGTATGTCCTCTGCCAGTTGGTATTGATGGATTCCCTGGCTCACAATGTTAAACCTGTGGGTTTATGCAGCTCTTGACAGTGGCCTGTAGATTGCTGGGTGAGTAGTGCTCACTCTGCACTGCTAAAATGCATTCAAAGGTGGCTCAAAATAAATCAAGTACTTTCCTAATATCACTTCTCTGTGTAAGCAATTGAGCAGTTGCCACGGGGTATTTCACCTCATTAATGAATGAATGAGCGATCAGCATAATCCAGAATGGAAGGGGATGTGGGCCAGGATAACCTCCCATGAAGCAGTTTTCACTGTGGAAAGTGTCCTGTAGTATTATCTCATATGCACTGCTATTCTCTCTTCCTTTCAGCTATA
Organism: Mauremys mutica; assembly: GCF_020497125.1. Lineage (NCBI taxonomy): Eukaryota > Metazoa > Chordata > Testudines > Geoemydidae > Mauremys > Mauremys mutica. The sequence continues at coordinate 171,387,202 of NC_059073.1, forward strand.
GGTTCACTTAATACTTCTGTACAAAGTTATATTTTCATAGGACTACAATCATTCCCAATCTTCAATGCGACAGTTTTATCCCCATTTTACAGAAGGCAACAATGAGGTTAAGATCTCAATTTTCAAACATTTGTTCCCAACTTAATAACTTAGGTCCATATGCATATTTAGGCAGCTAAATAAGGATTAAGATATCTAGCTTTAAACACCACTCCCATTTGAAATTTTTACCCTAAATAACTTGTCTAGATGCTTATCTGAGGGTAGATCTAAAATTGGGTGTAGATCACAACTTTCATGAACACTTGATCAATTTGCTTCAATAATGATTGTACCCCTTTTATGTTCACTTTCAGTGACTATTTAGTGATCAAATTTGGTTCACAGAAAGCAAATGTCAAATACTGATCCTGAGCTACTCAGATTGCTAATTTTAATTTTGCATGTGCAGTATTCACAAAAGTGATATATTCTCACGGTTTTGGATACTGCTTGGGACAAACCCCCACTCTAGAGCCCTGACAAAGGAGCAAGCAAGCTGGGCAAGGTTCTAACCTCACCCTTCACAATTAGGGCTCTACACACCCATGCAGAGAATGTGGCAAGAGAGAATTATGTTTGAATGCTGTACTCTAATGATATGCCTATTTCCGCCATCCTTCCTCATGTTGATTAGTACCTTATTTCTTGAATATTTCCTATGGCTGTAGTGGTGCTTGCCTCTATGTGCTTTTCCTAAAGGAAGTATTAGGAAACTTCCCTCCCCCACATGCCTAATGAGCCCTCTCCCGTACCTTCTCACACACACCGTTGAGGAAGGGATAATGGGTACTAGATATGAGAAAACTAACCCAGATACATCACACTTTAACCTTTGACTTAGGATACTAAATCTAGCTACCAGGAGTCCTGCATTTCTTTGTCATACCCCAGGCCACACAAGTTCCTCCCAGCATATTCTGAAAAGCATATATACCATCTTATGAAATCTGATACTCTCATAAAAGGTCAGAATACTGTTACTCTGCACTTACAGCTTCTTTTGTCTGAGCCTCTCAAACTCTTTACAAAAGTATTTTTATTCACAGTTAGCAGATAGAGAACCCTATCGCATTTAGTATTGATAAAGTTACATTTTTCAAGCTTGGGTGTCAAGTTAGACATATGAACAAGAGGTAATGAGCAGTACTCTTTGGAAGCAAGTGAGAGCTCAATCTGCTCAACACCTTTGAAAATATCCTTCCTGGGCATGGTGTATCTTGATACTGGCTGCTTCCTCTGAGGGGACAGGACAGCTAACTCTGCAACCGAAAAATCCCAGACCTAAACAGTGATTTGATCCTGGTGTACAATGGAAGTAAACATTATATACTTACATTTGAATATTACTCAACTTGTAAGAGTAGCTGCAATTGTTCTAGTTTTGTACAAACGTTTTGATTTTCAAATGCTCCATTTTCGATTAAGCTTGTTTTTCCTTTTTAACTTTGTCTTGCTTTTCATTTTTGTTCTTACATCTTTCTTTGTATCTGATTTCCATATTGTGTCTCATCTTATTGTTGATGATAAGAACAGGATGTTTGACAAAGTAAGCTATTTTTACAGAGAGGATCTTCATGAAAGTGTTCAGCTGGCTCAAAAGTTGTGTTTGAATTATCTGCACAGTTTCATGAAGAACAGACTCTTTAACAAAGCAAGGGATGCTCTTCTTTCTGAAACTCTGCTAGTTCAGGCTGAACAGTTTCACTAAGATCACAAGCTTCAGCAGCAGCCTTTGTTGAAGACCACCTCTGATGTAACACTCTGCACTAGCAAAATCTATTCCCTGTACACTGTTAGGGCCCAGATTCAGGGCGTCATTGTTGCGTGTCTATGCAGAGTGACAGAAAGCAAATAAAGGCTTCTTGTATTTTGTAGTTATATGTGTGGAGGCTGGTAAGGGCAGTGTGCTGGGAGAGTAAGTGAGCCCTGATTGGGGGCGGGGCTTCTCTGCTTAGGGGGCCTATAAAGGTAGCCAGACAGTCAGGCAGCGGCATAGACAGCTGCAGTGGCACAGGAGTCAGCAAACAGAGCTGTAAACAGGGGAGTTTCAGGGGGAGTTGACAGGGGGAGTTTGCGGGGGAGACTAAGAGACCTAGGCAGAGGAATTGACAAGCTAGTGAAGGGAGGGAGTGGTGTTCTGCCGGTGTTCTGGTGCCTGTTGGGAGTTTGGTTTGCTGTAGGTGGCGGCGGTTTGCTTTGGTTTGTGTTTCCTGGACTAACAGGTTTTAGGTGGGAAGGCTATGACTGATACAGAGGCAGCAGTGAAAGACACAATGAGGATGACTGGATGTGGAAACTGCAGCATGTACATGATCCTGGAGGGGGTACCTGAAAAGAGTTTCGTCTGCATGAAGTGCTGCCTGATAGAGCTGATGGAAGAAAAAATCCGAGGACTGGAGATGCAGGTGGAAACTCTGGTAGAATTTAGAAGGGGGTTCGAGCGGATGATAGAGCAAAGACATGAGGCTGAAGGGAAAAGCTCAGACTTGCAGATGGAAGCAGGACCAAAGAATTCTGAGGGGATACTGCTGGGTGAGAAAAGTGGATGGTGGAAGCATGTGACTAAGAGAACCAGGCAGAGGAAAAGACGGGCCAGTGAAGGAGAAATAGAGCTCAGGAACAGGTTTGCAGAGTTGGAAAATGAAGAAGGGGCACAGGAGGTGGTCACTGAAGGTGAGAGGGCAAGGAAGAAGAGAAGAGCAGCTAGTTCTATAGTAAGAGGGGAAGAGTCAATGGAGATAACAACACCAAATATGAGTCCCAGAAGGATACAGGATGTGTTGCAGAGGATTGCAAGGGACAATAGAAATTGAGAGGACTTGCAGCCAGAAGGAACAGGGGATAGACCGGAGAATCGCACTGTCACCAGGATAAAGCAGGTCTATGTGATTGGGGACTCCTTACTGAGAAGAATAGACGGGCCTGTAACCAGAGCTGATCCAGAGAACAGAAGGGTGTGCTGTCTGCCGGGTGCTAAGATATGGGATGTGGAACTGAAGAGAATCCTAATGGGAGCAGGAAAGAATCCACTGATTGTCCTTCATGTGGGAACAAATGACACGGCTAGATTCTTGCTGTAACATATCAAGAGAGACTATGCCAGACTGGGGAAGACACTTAAAGAAGTCGAGGCCCAGGTGATCTTCAGTGGGATTCTGCCTGTTCCTAGAGAAGGGCAACAAAGGTGTGACAAGATTATGGCGATCAACAGATGGCTCAAACAGTGGTGCTATAAGAAGGGCTTTGGGATGTACGGCCCCTGGGAAGCATTCATGGACAGAGGACTGTTCTCTTGGGATGGACTTCACCTGAGTAAGGAGGGAAATAGACTTCTAGGATGGAGGCTGGCACAACTGATTAATAATAATAGGAGATATACCAATCTCCTAGAACTGGAAGGGACCTTGAAAGGTCATCAAGTCCAGCCCCCTGCCTTCACTAGCAGGACCAAGTACTGATTATTGCTTCAGATCCCTAAGTGGCCCCCTCAAGGAGTGAACTCACAACCCTGGGTTTAACAGGCCAATGCTCAAACCACTGAGCTATCCCTCCCCCTGAGCTTTAAACTAGGAATTTGGGGGAGATGTCCAGGTAATCTCCACATTGGAATTTAACATTGAGAGAAAAGAAAACAAAGTAAGAAAGGATACAGCCGTGGGTAGGAGAATGGACATAAGGAGGAAGGGTAGTGTAGATACCAGTCTAATAGGTTATACTGGTGGTAGAATGTCTGTGCCTAATCGGGTAAAGAATGTGAGTGAAGCCAAACGGCAGAAATTAAGATGTTTGTACACTAATGCGAGGAGCCTAGGTAACAAAATGGAGGAATTAGAGCTACTGGTGCAGGAAGTGAAACCGGATATTATAGGGATAACAGAAACATGGAATAGTAGTCATGACTGGAGTACAGGTATTGAAGGCTATGTGCTGTTTAGGAAAGACAGAAATAAAGGCAAAGGTGGTGGAGTAGCTTTGTATATCAATGATGAGGTAAACTGTAAAGAAATAAGTGATGGAATGGATAAGACAGAGTCTGTCTGGGCAAAAATCACATTTGGAAAGCAAGTTACTAGAGCCTCCCCTGAGATAGTGCTTGGGGTGTGCTACAGACTGCCGGGATCTGATTTGGATATGGATAGAGACCTCTTTAATGTTTTTAATGCAGTAAACACTAATGGGAATTGTGTGATCATGGAAGGCTTTAACTTTCCAGATATAGACTGTAGGACAAGTGATAGTAATAATAATAGGGCTCAGATTTTTCTGGATGCGATAGCTGATGGATTCCTTCACCAAGTAGTTGAAGAACCAACAAGAGGGGATGCCATTTTAGATTTGGTTTTGGTAAGTAGTGAGGACCTCATAGAAGAAATGGTTGTAGGGGACAACCTTGGTTCGAGTGATCATGAGCCAATTCAGTTCAAACTAGATGGAAGGATAAACAAAAATAGATCTGGGACTAAGGTTTTTTATTTCAAAAGGGCTAACTTTAAGAATTAAGGAAATTAGTTAGGGAAGTGGATTGGACTGAAGAACTTGTGGATCTAAAGGCGGAGGAGGCCTGGAATTACTTCAAGTCAAAGTTGCAGAAACTATCAGAAGCCTGCATCCCAAGAAAGGGGAAAAAATTCATAGGGAGGAGTTGTAGACCAAGATGGATGAGCAAGCATCTCAGAGAGGTGATTAAGAAAAAGCAGAAAGCCTACAAAGAATGGAAGATGGGAGGGATTAGCAAGGAAAGCTACCTTATTGAGGTCAGAACATAAAACAGGATAAAGTGAGCAAGGCCAAAAGCCATGTAGAGATGGACCTTGCAAAGGGAATTAAAACCAATAGTAAAAGGTTCTATAGCCATATAAATAAGAAGAAAAGAAAGAAAGAAAGAAGTGGGATCGCTAAACACTGAGGATGGAGTGGAGGTTAAGGATAATCTAGGCATGGCTCAATATCTACTCAGTCTTTAATGAGGCTAATGAGGAGCTTAATGATAATGGTAGGATGACAAATGGGAATGAGGATATGGAGGTAGATATTACCACATCCGAGGTAGAAGCCAAACTCGAACAGCTTAATGGGACTAAATCAGGGGGCCCAGATAATCTTCATCCAAGAATATTAAAGGAACTGGCACATGAAATTGCAAGCCCATTAGCAAGAATTTTTAATGAATCAGTAAACTCAGGGGTTGTACCGTACGACTGGAGAATTGCTAACATAGTTCCTATTTTTAAGAAAGGGAAAAAAGTGATCTGAATAACTATAGGCCTGTTAGTTTGACATCTGTAGTATGTAAGGTCTTAGAAAAATGTTTGAAGGAGAAAGTAGTTACTGACATTGAGGTCAATGGTAATTGGGACAAAATACAACATGGTTTTACAAAAGGTAGATCGTGCCAAACCAACCTGATCACCTTCTTTGAGACGGTAACAGATTTTTTAGACAAAGGAAATGCAGTGGATCTAATTTACCTCGATTTCAGTAAGGCATTTGATATGGTTCCACATGGGGAATTATTAGCTAAATTGGAAAAGATGGGGATCAATATGAAAATTGAAAGATGGATAAGGAACTGGTTAAAGGGGAGACTACAATGGGTCATACTGAAAGGTGAACTTTCAGGCTGGAGGGAGGTTGCTAGTAGAGTTCCTCAGGGACTGGTTTTGGGACCAATCTTATTTAATCTTTTCATTACTGACCTTGGCACAAAAAGTGGGAATGTGCTAATAAAGTTTGTCAATGACACAAAGCTGGGAGGTATTGCTAACACAGAGAAGGACCGGGATATCCTACAGTCAGATCTGGATGACCTTGTAAACTGGAGTAATAGTAATAGGATGAAATTTAATAGTGGAAAGTGCAAGGTCATGCATTTAGGGATTAATAACAAGAATTTTGGTTATAAATTGGGGATGCATCAGTTGGAAGTAACAGAGGAGGAGAAGGACCTCGGAGTATTGGTTGATCATAGGATGACTATGAGCCGCCAATGTGATATGGCCATTAAAAAAGCGAACGCGGTTTTAGGATGCATCAGGCGAGGTATTTCCAGTAGAGATAAGGAGGTGTTAGTACCATTATACAAGGCACTGGTGAGACCTCATCTGAAATACTGCGTGTGCAGTTCTGGCATCCCATGTTTAAGAAGGATGAATTCAAACTGGAACAGGTACAGAGAAGGGCTACTAGGATGATCTGAGGAATGGAAAACCTGTCTTATGAAAGGAGACTCAAAGAGCTTGGCTTGTTTAGCCCAACCAAAAGAAGGCTGAGGGGAGATATGATTGCTCTCTATAAATATATCAGAGGGATAAATATCAGGGAGGGAGAGAAATTATTTAAGCTTAGTACCAATATGGACACAAGAAGAAATGGATATAAACTGGACACTAGGAAGTTTAGACTTGAAATTAGATGAAGGTTTCTAACCATTACAGGAGTAAAGTTCTGGAACAGTCTTCCAAGGGGAGTAGTGGGGGCAAAAGACACATCTGGCTTCAAGACTAAGCTTGATAAGTTTATGGAGGGGATGGTATGATGGGATAGCCTAATTTTGGCAATTAATTATCTTTGATTATTAGCAGATAAATATGTCCAATGGTCTGTGATGGGATGTTAGATGGGGTAGGATCTGAATTACTACAGATAATTCTTTCCTGGGTGTCTGGCTGGTGAGCCTTGCCCACATGCTCAGGGTTTAACTGATCGCCATATTTGGGGTCATGGAGTAATTTTCCTCCAGGGAAATATTGGCAGAGACCCTGGAGTTTTTTCGCCTTCCTCTGCAGCTTGGGGCACGGGTCACTTGCTGGAGGCTTCTCTGAACCTTGAAGTCTTTAAACCACAATTTGAGGACTTCAGTAACTCAGACATAGGTTAGGGGTTTGTTACAGGAGTGGGTGGGTGAGAGTCTGCGGCCTGCATTGTGCAGGAGGTCAGACTCGATGACCATAATGGTCCCTTCTGACCTTAAGTCTATGAATCTATGGCTGGAATGTCTTTTTTTCTCCCCCTTCAAACACTGTGTAGTTATGGTGATATATTGGGTATAGTTTATCACCCTGAGTAAATATTGCTGAGTATTCAAACTGATGTCTTCTAGATGGCTAGTTTATTATTTGTTTCTAGTGCACCTCCAATTTAAGAGCAAGTCTAGGGCTTCTGACATCTCAGTATGCCTGTGGTTTTTAAAAAAAAAAATTCTTTTTTTTTTTTTGGTTCTCCAGTTTTACTGAAGTTGCATCTTTTAAAAGTTCACTTTATTATCGTTGATTAAAGTGATCTCTTATGGGCTACTTAAAGTGATTTTGAAGCAGCCAGGTATGTGGCTAGAACTGTTAAAGCCTTGTGTGCAATAAGTCAAACCTGTATTTTCTCATATAATTGAGGTGGGGAAAGGCCTTTTATCAGTAGAGAAATTACAAAAGGAGGAAAGATGTTAGGAAATAGAAATCTAAAATGAAGTTATGGTGAAGTGAGCTGGGCAGAGATTTTGCAGTATTTGAGTATTCACTAATTTAAAAATGAACTTGTTTCAGCTGTAATCATGTATGTCCCCTGTGTTAGCTTTCCTCAAATATTTAAGTGACTCTGCTTGAGGGGCATAAATGAGTGCTGACAGCAAATTTCAAACTTGCATATTTAGAGTACTTGTGGATAATGCATTTTAAACTTGCATGCACCTGCACTGATTTTATTTGGGGTAGAATATAGTTTGACAAAGGATATCACACCAGCCCCTCTCCCACTACAACCCTGGCACAGAATCAGAGTGCCTGAAATCTGACATCACCTTTCACAATTGAGCTACATCTACAGAGAATTAATGTGTGAATGTAATTAGAGATAATTTAAACTCTAGACCCAGATAATAAACCTTATATTAGCCTATTTTTTGTTGGAGTAATACCTTAGCTGCAGCAAGTAAAAGGTTTGCAATTTCTAATCCTTGTTTAACTGCTACATCTCTGTATAATCTACCTCATTCAGCTTTAAGGTTCCACAGGCATCTTCATTTTCTCCTCTTGATTATTATGGAGGAGGTAGCACTCAACTTCAAAGTTGCAACCCTATTCCTATTATAAGCTCTAATTTTCACCTTCCTCTGACATGTGCAAATAAAAATGATAGGTCTGAAAAATGCTATGGTAGAGCTGGGCCCAAGACTGAATTTCTCTTACAGAATTCTGGTACTACCTATCTCTAAGAATTGGTTGGATGCTTCTACTTCACATATTCAAATCACTTTTTTTCTGTCTCACTATTCAAAAGTTTCACAGATACGCAAGTCACTGGGCACATAGTAGTATTCCATTAGATTTAGGCTCACCCCAAGGCTAGGATAGCTGTGGGTTTCTGCTCTGGAATGGTAGTTCTGGCAAGCCACTTTCAGATTGCCTGCATACTAGTTTTCTCTGGCTTGCGAGCCCAGCACTTCCTGCTTGTCATTCATAGCAGGTTCATTATTGGGGAAGCTTAATTCCTAAGTCATTTCATAGATGAGCCCATGCTCCTTGTTCTGATGGAGGTGTCAGGCTTTCAGCCATTCAGGGCATAGGTAAGATGAATGGCTAGCTACTGCTGCTTTTCTTCATCAATACACCATTAGCCTAGGATAAGAAAGACTGGGCTGGGAATGAGGAGAAAATGCATCCTCTCACTGAATGGCATTAATAATTTTGTATTTCACAACCATTAATGAATGAAACTTCATATCCCTACCATAGATGGAGGCAGCTATGAGATTCCTATCTCACAGATTCAATAACTGAGTCCCTAAAAGTTTGCATAAGAACTTTTCTGATAGAGACTTGATTTCTATTTCAAATTCTAACATAGCAGACCCAAGTTTCATCCACTTAGCCTAGATGTAATATATCCTTTTTGAGAGGCAGTCTGACTATGTTGTTTGCAGACTGAGGCTACTCCTATATACTCACATTTACAAAACATTTGAGACTTACAGATAAATCATTATGTAAATCATAATAAAAAATAGCACCCAAGCATCCTAGCAGTCAGTCCTCTGCTAAGCCACATGCTATTCCCAGAGTCAAGAAGAGAACCCAGAAATTTTTATGTGCAGTATTCTATTGCTGGCTAATGAATAATTGCATATTACACAATTTCTGTGGATTAAATGAGGCAGGAGTCTACAGGAAGAGAAAGGATGGTCCTGTGTTTAAGGCACTCTCCTAAAATTCAGGAGAACTGGGTTTTGTGCCAAGCTCAGTAACAGGCTTCTTTTGTGCTGCTGGGAATGCATTGAACTCACTAACTTTATTTTATGGATGCCTGTCTTGTGACACCTAGAACCTGACTTTTAGAAGTGGTGAACACTCACCATGCCCAATGGAGTCAATGGCATCTGTGGGTGCTCAACACCTGAAATATTAGGCCTTTGATGTCTTAAGGTGAGTGCACACCAGATACTGAAATTTGAAGTTCACCATAGTATCTTAGAGTAACAGGATGTCTAGGTGCTTTTGAAAGCTGCTTCTCAGCACCTATCTGCACCTTTAGGTGCCTAAATGCCTTTAAAAAATTTAAGTGACTTAGATGCTCAAGACCCATTTTCAAAAGTGCCTGTGTGACACAAGAGCCTAAATCCCATTGACTTTCTCAGAGACTCTACAATTCTCAGTGTCCAAGTCTAAGGAAAATGGTATTTAGGCTCCTAAATCAAGCACTTTTGAAAGAACTCTCTGGTATTGCAATGCAGATACATAGAATTAAGGTTGCAAAAGCAACATAATTAATCTCTCTCATTATTCTGAGAAAAATTATATTGTAAGTATGAAAAAAAATTCAAACAAAAAAATCTACATGGACTTCATGATTGTAGCTATATAACAGTGCTCCTTATGCTGCTTGTGCCCTTTCTGAACATCAGAGGATCACTCCCCAAAGTAAGCTTAAAAACATGAGAAACTTGGGAAATGCAGAATTAATTTTACTTTTCCCCTAGAATACAACCATACAACTTTAATTCTAGTCTCATAGGGAAACTAAGAACATCAAAATGCCTTACTCCTCTCTAACAAAACCAGCCATTTTTCCTGTGCCCACTAGAACTTCAAATCCAAGTCATTCAGTACAGTAGGGCCTTCAGTGTAATCCTTCTAGCAGCATTGATCAGGAAAGTAAGTGCTGCTGGTCAGAGATCTCACTTGAGACACTGAGCTGCCTCTTCCTTGCTTCCAGCTATATGAATCCAATGAAAGAGGCTGACAATACCTCTTTCATAGAATCATAGAATCTCAGGGTTGGAAGGGACCTCAGGAGGTCATCTAGTCCAACCCCCTGCTCAAAGCAGGACCAAACCCAACTAAATCATCCCAGCCAGGGCTTTGTCAAGCCTGACCTTAAAAACCTCTAAGGAAGGAGATTCCACTACCTCCCTAGGTAACCCATTCCAGTTCTTCACCACCCTACTAGTGAAAAAGTTTTTCCTAATATCCAGCCTAAACCTCCCCCTCTGCAACTTGAGACCATTACTCCTTGTTCTATCATCTTCTACCACTGAGAACAGTCTAGATCAGGGGTCCCCAACCCCCGGTCCGCGGCCCGGTACCGGTCCGCGGCCTCTTAGAAACCGGGCCGCGAACCGACCCAGTGGAGCTTCCGCAGGCATGCCTGCGGGAGGTCCAGCTGAGCCCCGGGAGCAGCGGACCTCCCGCAGGCACGACTGCGGAGGGAGCGCTCGTCCCGCGGCTCAGCTGGACCTCCCGCAGGCACGCCTGCGGAGGGTCCGGCAAACGAAACCGGTCCCTGGACCTAAAAAGGTTGGGGACCCCTGGTCTAGATCCATCCTCTTTGGAACCCCCTTTCAGATAGTTGAAAGCAGCTATCAAATCCCCCCTCATTCTTCTCTTCTGCAGGCTAAACAATCCCAGTTCCCTCAGCCTCTCCTCATAAGTCATGTGCTCCAGCCCCCTAATCATTTTTGTTGCCCTCCGCTGGACTCTCTCCAATTTATCCACATCCTTCTTGTAGTGTGGGGCCCAAAACTGGACACAGTACTCCAAATGAGGCCTCACCAGTGCTGAGTAGAGGGGAATGATCACATCCCTCGATCTGCTTGAAATGCCCCTACTTATACAACCCAAAATGCCATTAGCCTTCTTGGAAACAAGGGCACACTGTTGACTCATATTCAGCTTTTCGTCCACCATAACCCCTAGGTCCTTTTCTGCAGAACTGCTGCCCAGCCATTCGGTCCCTAGTCTGTAGCAGTGCATGGGATTCTTCCGTCCTAAGTGCAGGACTCTGCACTTGTCCTTGTTGAACCTCATCATATTTCTTTTGGCCCAATCCTCTAATGTGTCTAGGTCCCTCTGTATCCTATCCCTACCCTCCAGCATATCAACCACTCCTCCCAGTTTAGTGTCATCTGCAAACTTGCTAAGGGTGCAGTCCACACCATCCTCCAGATCGTTAATGAAGATATTGAATAAAACCGGCCCCAGCACCGACCCTTGGGGCACTCCACTTGATACCGGCTGCCAACTAGACATGGAACCATTGATCACTACCCGTTGAGCCCGACCATCTAGCCAGTTTTCTATCCACCTTACCGTCCATTCATCCAGCCCATACTTCTTTAACTTGCTGGCAAGAATACTGTGGGACGCCACTTGTGTAGGGAAATTCCCTGGTGTGCTGGGCAGGTTTGTTTACCTGCCGCGTCCACAGGTCCAGCTGATCACGGCTCCCACTGGCCGTGGTTCGCCGCTCCAGGCCAATGGGAGCTGCTGGAATCAGCGGCCAGCACATCCCTCAGCCCGCGCCGCTTCCAGCAGCTCCCATTGGCCTGGAGCGGCGAACCACGGCCAGTGGGAGCTGTGATCAGCCGGACCTGTGGACGCGGCAGGTAAACAAACCTGCCCAGCCCGCCAGGGAATTTCCCTAAACAAGCGGCGTCCCAAGTTTGGGAAACACTGCATTAGAGGATTTTGCTGAGTCTTTCCTGAAGGTCAGATCACTAAAGGCAAATATTCCCACTTCCAAAAGAAAGATGAAACCAGTTGTTGGCAGCTCAAATGGGGTGGAGTTAAGGGCACGTGGCTGTGTATTAACTCTTTTCCCAGCTTTTTAATGCTCTTGTTTTTACTGTAACTCTAACTCTTGGAAGATATATGCAGGGGAACTTTAATTCCACATTTCCTGGATTTCCAACTCTTGAGGTTTGGAGATTGAAACTTAAGTTCATCAAGAGCACAAGTGTCAGAGGGCATTTTTGTAGGATTGCAACTAATATAGAGTTAAGGAAATTGTTGCAGGTGAATAAGTTATGCTCACCCCCTCAGGGAACAGAACCCTATCTGACCAATCACAATCAACAAACAGAACTCAAATTTAAAATCAAGTGCTGATTTACCACAGCAAACTGTTCAGTCACTTTGGATAGTGAAAATAACCAAAACCAAAAAAGCTCAAAAGTTATTGAGGGAATCCTAATAATGAATAAAGCCAAGATGATGACTGATGATGATTTTTTACATTCAATTAGCAGAATAAGGGTTGAGGCCAAAATTTGCTGAGTATCTAGTCCTCAGTGAAATAATTGATTTATCTTTAAAACTGTAACTCTAACTTCCTGAAGTTAGAAGTTCAGAAGTCTATATTGAGCAAATAAATAAATTCCAAAGGCTGGTAGTTAGCTTAGTTCCATGGCCCCATTCCAACTGCTTTGTGCAGTTCAGGGAGAGCAAAGTATTTGGAAATCTACCCTAATGAAGTAGCTGGGGATTTTCCTAGTAAGGTGATAACTCTATATAGCATAAAGCCGGCATCTTCAGCTCTACCTTGTTCCTTTCTGTGTAATGGGTATGTTGGAGGAGACGGGGGCAGGAAAGACTGTGGCTAGAATATTCTTACCACCAGCAGTTTAGAACAGCAGGTAGGCTGGCCAGGTATGCCTCATTTATGGCTGCTTTATGTTGCTGAAGAAGTGCAAAGCAGCTAGAACGTACTGGTAAATTCTGAATATGTCCTTTGTAACAATAAAAGCCACTTTCACAAGTGCCTTTCTTAAATCTGTACATGTAATACATGATGTATGTAATTTGCTAAAAATGAAGCATGACAGCCTTTACTTAAAGTCAGTTGCCATTAGATTGATTAGCTTTCTGGATGACAAACCAAAGGTTCACAGCAATAGCCAATTCACCACCTTATCATTGAGCAATTCCACCTGATTTTCTGGAGTTCTCAAATTTTGGGAACAATACTGATTTTTATTCTCTGGGCCAATGTTATTCAGAGATGGTCATCTTTTTTTGGATGGTAGAGGGTGTGTCATGCAGGTTACTTTGTATCACTAACTAGTACAGTAGCATGTCCATATGTTAACAGATTGTGTAACTTGTCTCTAACCTCCTCTTCCAGGTACAGGGCAAATATCTATATAGCACTGAACTGAGGATAGGAATTGAACAAGGGAAAGCCCCATACCCATACTTAGATCTTGAGATCCTGAATTCCCAAAGGTAATCTTTGTTTTCAAATAAAGACAAATTGATCACTTCACTAAACTTAGTGTTGCCTAAGTGAAAATGATCATGATCTAGTTATATTTATGTGCAAACAATATTGTCCCAAAGAGCAATATATTTTTTCAGTGCTTTAAAGTGGCCACATTCCTGAAGCTGAACTTAATTATGAGCAAAACTGATTGGGATGAAAAAAAATTAAACAGAATATAAATAATTAGGAGGTGTGTGTGTACATATGTAAGTTTCATCTCAATCAATTTTGCTCATGATTGTTTTATTGCTGCCAACCACCTTTACTAGGTACCCCAAACCCCACACTTCTGGGATCACAAAAGGTGGCTTTGTAAGTTTAAATAAGAAATAATCCTGGTTAAGAACAGATGTGAAAGCAATGAAAAGTGATGTATATAACTGAAAATGGTTTTGATGAAGCTTGAAAAATGTAGATGAAAAAATAAATGTTTGCAAAAAATATTTAGTCAAAAAATCATTTTTTGTTGAAAGTTTTTTTTTTAAAGAAAATGTTTTTACCAACCCTGCCTGAATGAACAGAATTAGGGTTGACTTGTCAATGTGGCTTCCACTTTCCATTTAATTATTTGAGAATTAGTCTTTACAGTGAAAATTTTGCCTTGTATATTATATAATTAACAACTATTGCTGATTTTCAGTCCTGTCATTTTGGAACAGCACAAGTTGTTATTTAAAAAAAACTTGTGAACCAAAACCCCACCATGATGGGCCTGCACATTTGTCAATGAAAAGGAGGGGTGTATCAAGCTTTCCTGTCCTGAAACTGAATTCACCTAATTAGGAGTGCAGCATTTTTAATTTGCTGATTGCCAAAGAACTTATCCAGTCAAGATCAAAGAAATTTTGTGCTTGCTTCTTTCAATATGGCAACTAATCTTCTTACTGGACTTTCAGATCCCCAAATCAGAATATTCTATTCTCTTATAGTTACTTGGTAGGCAGCATGTACATAGTCTGGTCAGGACTGGTACATTTCCATTTCTATCTCCATTAAATCCAGTTTCTTTTCCCATCTAGCTTGATGAAGTCAATATTCAGGGCTTAGAGAAAAGCTGGTATTATATATCTGGCTGATACATATGGTCTCAAAGGGCTGTACTCTTTTACAGAATTACAGAAAATAGAGGTGCTACCCAGATCCCATTCTCTTGCTTAATTTCACTTGAGATGCTTCATAGAATCACATATATGTGGAGTAGGCATTGGTCTATGTCTTTCACTCCTGGAATCCATTCTGGATACCCAGATTCCTGTAAAGATCGGATATCTCCCATAAACAAATTATTAATTAGAACAGGAACTTTTGTTAGACCTCACGTTAGAAGGGTGTGGGAATGTTTTTGTCAGAAGCTTGTCGGATAGATCACTTTTGGAGTACAGAATGTAACCCAATCCACTTTATCTCCCTGGAAATCACCATTTCTGCAAATCATCTCCATGGAGGAAAAAAATAACAAAAATGACATAAAATTGACACTTGATACAAGGACTGGAAACCATTCTGAATTCTCCATCTGAGTGAATTCAAGAGACAGAAGTTTCAGGAATATAGTCCACAGCAAAATTATAGGAGTTTAGAGGGAAATTTCTGACCCTCTCAGGAGACAGGATGGGCAGAAAGGGCCAGGTAGTTAGCTGGTGAAAATCAGCATAGTTTCACTGAAGTCAGTTTTACATAAGCTAAGGTTCTGGCGAGCATCTTAAGAAAATTATTATTAATGTTTGATTATTTTGTTTTGAGGAAAGGGAAGTAGTTTGGGACAATGAGTACACTTAAAGGCACTCATTCTTTTGATCTTTTAACAGCAGACACTCACATCTTCAGCACCTCCTGCTGCTGCATGTAGTATTGCAGGCTCTTTCCCACTTCATGTATAGAATCAGAGAAGATTAGGGTTGGAAGGGACCTCAGAAGGTCATTTAGTCCAACCCCCTGCTCAAAGCAGGACAACACCAACTAAATCATCTCAGCCAGGGCTTTGTCGAGCCGGGCCTTAAAAACCTCTAAGGATGGCGATTCCACCACTTCCCTAGGTAACCCATTCCAGTGCTTCACCACCCGCCCAGTGAAATAGTGTTTCCTAATATCCAACCTAGACATCCCCCACTGCAACTTGAGACAATTGCTCCTTGTTCTGTCATCTTCCATCACTGAGAACAGCTGAGCTCCATCCACTTTGGAACACCCTTTCAGATAGTTGAAGGCTGCTATCAAATCCACCCTCACTCTTCTCTTCTGCAGAAGAAACAAGCCAAATTCCCTCAGCCTCTCCTCGTAAGTCATGTGCCCCAGCCCCCGATCATATTTGTTGCCCTCCGCTGGACTCTCTCCAATTTGTCCACATCCTTTCTGTAGTGGGGGGCCCAAAACTGGTTGCAATACTCCAGATGTGGCCTCACCATTGCCAAATAGAGAGGAATAATCACTTCCCTCAATCTTCTGGCAAAGCTCCTAGTAATGCAATCCCTACTGATGTACCCCCTATATCCCCTGTAGGTTATCAACCTCACTTGGCAGGTCTTCAGTGGCTCAGCCTTCCAGCTGGGTCATACAACCAAAATGAATCCCTTCTGCGATAGGCAGTTTTGTTAGACCTTTGCTATCTGCCCTCACCAGCATCTTCTACCCTGGCTCTGGGCCCTTTTAAATTAAGCCCTTTGCTCAGGCTTCCAAATAAGACTTGTTCCCCCTCTCACTTCTCATGATTTACACCACTTTGCCAGTGGAATGCCCATTGTTCCAGGTTCTAACCCAGGGACCCTATAAACAGCAGCCACATACTGCAGACTTCAGTTCATTGCTGCTACTTCCCTGGACCTCTTCTCACCAGGCCTCTTTATCTTCTCCCTTTACCTCAGGGTTTAAGTTCTTAGGTCTTCTCTCTTCCAGCTTCAGCAAATGCAGCCAGAACCAAACTCTAGTTATCCCTCAAGTGCATTTGGCCAGAGAGGGCAGGAGGAACATCCATCCATACTCCTCTGTTGCCAGGCAGGAACTGCATTGCTAAGGTTCTTGCAGCTGCTTTTATCTGGGTCTGCTCAGCTGTGATTGGCTGCTTCTGTGCAACCTCTCTCCGTGGGGCCTGGAAGGCTCACATTTGCTACTTCTTTCCTCAGGTGGGGTGTAGTAGGACTGCAGGACCTCCTGTTGGAAGCTGTAACATACAGTCACAGATCATACAGTATTTAGAGAAAAGTGCACTGTTTGACAAGTTATGTTTGGTGATGTGTAATGTGACATACATTTTTTGCTTTCCTTACTGGTTAATAGCAATAAAATGGTATTTTATAACAAGTAGTGGAAAGATGGATTCCAGTGTAGGCCAATTCAGTGATGGTGCTTGACATTAACTTCCTAAGTAAAGTCTTGTGCCAAGGTGAATATATACCATTCTTTCCTTTTACTTTTCCCTTCTGGTTATTTCATATCAGTGAAAGTGTGGAACCAGAGTGGATGAAACTACAGATTAATTAGCTAGTAGATACTATGTGAATTTAACATCATTGTATTCTCAGAGATATTTGGGGCTATTCATCTTCATTTCTTCTTACTTTCATGTGATCTTCTCTTAATCATATTTATGAAAGGAGCATTACAATAGGTGGTAATGTGCAAATTATATGTACACTTTTCCATGTTGGTAAATTTTGTCTTACATACAAAACATCAGTTATTATTTTTATATATGTTATATTTGTTCATCATGTGTAGTGGAGAAGTAGATCTTCTGTCTTTTAAATATATAATTTAAAAACCGTTATGGACCTTATCTGTGAATGTATACAAAATTAGATTAAAATTTGTTTAATAAAATATTTGGACGGCTTGCCAGTGAAGCCAAGGAAACTCACATTGTCAGTTCATCACTATGAACCCCATGGTACCATCTAAAGTGTTTCATGTATCATTCATTATAGCAGGTAGGGCAACATGAAAATGTGGTTCACTTTAGCAGTGTTTTCCTCCTGGACTATTAGGTTAACTGACTTAATAGTTTATTCTTAATGTTCTATTCTTTTATTCTGAGACCTCATAACTCAATATGCCCAAAAATAATTCAAATCCTTCTTGCTTGGCAGCAGATCACCTATGAAATATTTTCTGTCCAAAGTTTATTATTTTTTAATATAAAATGTGAAAAAAACCCTAATACATTCTGTTTATAAGTCATAGTATATATGTTGGTTTTATATAAATATATACTTCCAGGCAAAAATCAATTTCTCACTTCTTCCCTCCATACAAATTCCACAGAGAAAAGTATGTACTAAATTCTCACTAAAATTCCTCAGTTACTTTCTGTTCAACAGCTATTAAACTCTACAAATTGGCAGCAAGGAGTCAATTTTTAGCAGTTCTTGACTGCCAAGAATCATGGATGGTATGCCAAATAAAAAATTACATATACCACCAAATCAAATGTATAATGGGGTTAATGGTATTCACACTAGGTTATTTTAATTTCTTTTACTCAGATTTCAGAAAATATATAATATCTGTCATATGGCAGAAGTTTTGGGAAACACTAAATACCAGATATCCATAGGAAAAAATGAAATATGTTTCAAATTGATATACAATACTACTACCTGGGAGATATCCATAGAGGAGACATTTACAGTCTTTCACAGAAAATCATAAAGAGGAACAACTTAAGGCAGTCTTCAGTTCCTACTTTTCAGAATAGATGTGTGTCCTTACCTGCTGAAAAAGGTAGAAGAAAGCTGTACCATAATCTATCAACAATCCATCAGAAAACAGCATGTAACTTGTATGAAGTCTTTCTTGGGACTATGATTTAAAACAGTCCAAGTGAACATTTGACACAGATAAAATTTACCTTAAGAAAATCTCTCCTGGTTAGATTTCAATAAGGTATAATATCTGTAACTGTCATAAGTCCAAGGACAATGTTGTTCTGGGCAACATAATCAGGGAAATCATATCATAGACAAAGAACTAATAGTGATTCTCCATACAGCTCTGGTTTGGCTACATCTAGAATAAATTGTTCAGTTCTGCACAATACACTACCAGACAGACAAATTGTTCAGGAAAGAGTAACAATAATTACCAAAGGGAAGGAGAGTTTGAAACAAAGAGAGAGACTGAAAGGTGGGACACAATGGTGGTATGCAAGCAGCTGTATGGGTCTTGTATGAACTTGGCCTACAGAAGTGACACAGTGTACAACCTTCTAGAGGGTTACATATCTGTTGCTCATGTTGGCCGAGATCTGTGTGTTATCCAACTTTTTAAGTGCAAGTGGAGGCCTGGCTGAGAAGGCTGGCTGGAGTTGGAGGATAAGGATCCTGGCAAGAGGGGCTGGCAAGAGTGGGGATGATGGTCCTGGCTAGGGAGTCTTGCAGGAGTAGGGAAGAGGGGCCCAGCTAGGGGAGGCTTGCCATAGTGGGGATGCAGTGATTATCTCATGTGGCTCCCAAAAGCTATCTGCACACCCCTCTCGCAGTGGCTCCTAGGCCAGGGGGACAGGGGATCTCTGAGCACCATTGCCCGCAGGCACCACCCCCGCAGCTCCCACTGGCAGCAGTTCCTGGCCAATGGGAGCTGTGGATTCACCTCTCGGGGCAGGGGCAGTGTGTGGAAACACCCCCTCACCCCGGTCTGTAGGGCCGTTCTGGCCATTTCTGAGAGTGGTGTGAAGTGAGGCCAGGCAGGAAGCCGCCTTAGCCCCACTGCGCTAGCGGTGATGGCGGGCAGTAGTGTAGCTAGGCGGGGAGCGGGGCAGCGGCCGCTCTCCTGCTGAGCACAAGCGGCGCCTTTTCAATTTCTTGGCACCTTTTTAATTTTTACTCACCTGCTGTGGCGCTTTTACTGATGGGGTGGAGCTCCGGATCTTCGGCGGCACTTCAGTGGCGGGTCCTTCACTCGCTCCAGGTGTGTTCGGCAGCACCAAAGGACCCGCTGCTGAAGACCTGTGGAGCGTGTGAAGGACCCACCGCTGAACTGCCGCCAAAGACCCGGAGCACCGCCGGGTGAGTAAAAGCGCCTCAGCGGGTGGCGCCTTTTTTTGTGATCGCACCCCCTGATCACTACACCCTTTTAAATTGCCTGGGCGCAGTAGGCAGGGCCGGGAGATGCTCCAAGGGTTGTGTGCAGGGACGGCAGGAGGAGCCGGGGGAGAGACTCGACCTTGAACTTTGGTGCAGCTGGGCCCCGAATATTCCTGGGTCCACATAACTCACCGTCCCTGATTTTCCTAACTTTCAATCTCAACCCAAACACCAGCTCTCACATTTGACCAGCTGTATGAGTTGAGCCTACAACCAACTGGCATAGTACCATGGCAGAAGAAAGAGAATTAAATGGATATTGAAATCATCAAGGAAAGTCAGATTGGGTTACTTCAGTGTTATAGCAGTAAGACATTCCATCAGCTTAAGTAGGGACTTTGCTGTGTAGCAAGACAAACCATTCATGAGAACCGTCCTCATTTTAACTCCATCCCAGGACTCCCATAGTAGATGGAACACTGTATCAGATCCACGTTTTGGGTGGAAAACCTCCTGCATTTATAGGCTAGATGCAAACAGCACAGCTATGTCTCCCCCTCTATGATCCTTCTTAATTCATATGGTACCAAGTAGCCTGCCAGCACCACCTGGGCCAAAATTGGTCCATTGGCATAATTCAGCCATATTTCAGTAAGAGTTGCAAAATTGGGGACCTCACCTCTGATTAAATTATAGATGTACTAATAATAGATGTTTACGATTATGCCTAAATTAGGTCTCAGGTCTCCAGCCATCACCTGTCTTGGGGCAGGGACACTTGTCCCACTGCCTTCTGACTGTGGTGTTTTAAGGGTGCACAACCCCTTGCCTTTCATTGTAATATCCCCGGCAAGCCAGTCTGTCTAATGGCCAATGCCTGTGAATTGCTTTGTCTCTGAGGACTATGAATAGCACGTTGCCGGCAGTTAAAAGCTACCACACAGCTCTTTTTAAGCAAGCACATTTATTCTTCAGATAAAATCATTACAGAGAAAAATCATAAAAACAATAAACAGATTTAAATACACACTAAACGTACCAGGAACCACCCATCAGTCTTATGGGACCCTACTAGGGCAAAGTATTTCCAACCCTTCCACAAGGGTTGGGGCCCTGCCTTGAACAGAAGGTAGATTTGCTAGGTTACAAAAAAGGCCCTGAGTCAGTTTGCCTTTTTATATCACAAATTCTTTCTTTGTCTGTTGATCTCTGGAAAGCCCAGTTAGAACCAGTACGTACAAGCCTCCCAGGGGGTGGTACCTCTCTGGAGGTGTTAATAATCTAAGTGATTTACCTTAATCACCCCCCTACTGTTTTTGGTTTCTGGAGGAGTTGTGGTACCTCCCCACCCCTTCCCCCGGAGTTGCATACAATCTGTGGCTTAAAGTGATACCTAAACCATTCATAAGCTTAATACATTATGGTTCCCAAAAATAATGCATCTAGTTGCAATTTCTGTCACAGTGTCATCTTCAAGTTTTGTACCTCACTGTTCATTCCCCTTTCCAGTTTGTTAATAAATATGTTAAACAATATCAGATTATTAATAAAATGGTCCTTTCCGGCCTTAAAATATATGAATCTATTAATCATAATAGACATAGGTAGTACACTAGTTGACAGAGTTGATGTTACTGCTCTTGGTAGTGTTGTGGTTCTGTCACAACTCCTTGGCTTTACTTCTGTACTAGAACTCATCTCTGCTAGAGCCAAGGTTTTGCATTTTTCTGATAGCTACCAGTAAATTTGCATTCCAGCAACTATTGGAAAGATGAAACTAGACGTGCTCCTTTCTCTAGAGAGCAAATCTTTAGATTAATTATGTGTGGAGCTGATAGCCCTGCCTGTTGTTAAGGTTGCCCAGCACTTCCCACTACAGGACCCTACTTTCTGTTGATTACATTTTGGTAAAGTTATAATTTAGGCTGAAATTCTCCATGGCAGGTGTCTGCTTCAGCCTAAGGATGAGGGTAGGGGAAAATACATTGTTTTGCCCATGTTTAAAAATTCTGATGACATTTTCTTTGAAAACCTGTAGTGGCCCCATGCTTTGGAACAGACAGTTGAAATTTAGTGATTGTGGTAGTAGTGGTGGTGGTGTGTGGAGGGGAGGTTGTATTAGGAATGTGGTTTGTGATATCCATCAGAAAAGTTATTCCAACGGTTACTTGTCCTTACTGTGAAACAATTGTGCCTTATTTCTAGCCTGAATTTATTTGGGTTTAGCTTTCAGCCATTAGCTCTTGTTATGGCATCATGGCTTTAGATTGTACATGCTTGCAACAAAATCCAATTGTAAATAGGACCCTGGGGTGTCTGCAAATGGTATTTGAACAAAAGTGGACATCCTGTCCAGATTACCTTTCTGTACGCCTCAGCTTTTGGGTTAACAGTTTTTTTATTCTATCTGCTATTACACTAAACATGCCTGCCATATAATGTTTGATTTTTAAAGCCTTGCAGTGCTGCTATCATGAGCAAGGGAGGGAGGTGCAGGTTCTGTTCTTGCCACTGCCGATGTAAATTGTGAAAATAAAAGATCTTTTTCAAATGGTCAACTCATGTGTCTTGTCTGATTTCCAAATGTCTTCAACGAGTGTCCATTGTCTCACCAAATATGTGCCACGTGTGTTTGTCTGGTATACATTCATTAGCTTTCTGCAAGCAATCGGCTGGAGCAAAAACACACAGATGTGTTTCCAAATGTGACATAATACATCACTTGCATTTCACCAATTCTTTTGCCAAAAATTAAACCACTGAGAAGTGACTTGATTACAGTGTCTAAATACCTAAACTAGATATTAAAGGGCCTTTAATCTAGTGAGGGAAGGCACAGCAAGAACTAAAAGCTGGAAGCAGAAGTCAGACCATTTTAATTAGAAATAAGGCACAATTTTTGACAGTGAGGGTAATTAACCATTGAGACAAACTATGCAAGGAAGTGGTTGATTCTCCATTTTTTGGAATCTTCAAATAAAGACTTTCTGGAAGATATGTTTAAGCCAAACACAAGTTATTGGGGTCAATACAAGGGTAACTGTGTGAAACTTAATGGTCTGTGACATACCGGAGGTCAAACTAGATGATTTAATTGTCCCGTCTGGTCTTCAACTCTGTGACTCTATGAAAAATTTCTTGACACAAGAAACCAAAGGCAGATTGCAGGTACGCTGGCTGGTTTAGTAGTATGTGTTCTGTAGTGGGCAAGGGATTGTTTTCATTGCAAAAAATAAAGATTTCCTTCAAACTCCCAAAAAATTTCTCCAGGTATCCAGCTTTGGGTTGGGTACGCCAAAGAGATCTTGGCTGTCCAAAGGAATCTCCTCCTGGTGGAGTCAGTTGGGTGCCTTCTACAGTCTACTCCCAACTGTCCAAAACCCCATACCAGGGTTTGGTGATGGCCTCCCTTGAAGATATCCAGTCCAGCTCCTCATAGGACAAACAGGTACTGGCAGTATTACTGGAGACTCTGTTATTGTCCCTTGTGTTCTTATAAACCTTAGTAGTGGCACTGATCTGTGTCTTGTGAGAACATCTTCTGAATTTGCTTTGCCAGCCACTGACATGGTTACAACAACACTGCATACAAGATATGAAATAGTTAATCCAAGATACAGATGTGTCCACATGAACCTTACACTCTTTTCAAGCACTGACTGTGTTAAGATCTTTTGAAAATGTGGCCTCTGTTTGGGCGCCTACCTAGGAGCAGAGCCATTTGAATCTAGCCCAACTGTGGTTGTTGAGCTCTTCTGAAAATTCTGGCATAAACTGCCTTCACTGACTGTACTTAAAGCACTATCTCCGACTTGCATTTTCAATGACAACTATTTTAGAACCTTTTATAAAAAAAAGTGTGAGATTCAACTCCAGTGGGCTTATCCAGGCCTGAAAATGCTACTTACACGACTTCTTGAACATTATGTTCAAAACTTTCACAATATCAACTACTTCCAGCACATTATGAACTCTAGCAATGACAGATAGCTAGAGCATTCATATTTGACAGAACCTCTTTAGTCATGCTAAACCGAGTTTGATTCCTGGGAGGCTATCAGTATTATAGTACTAATTTATTAGACATGGCTAGATTTAAAATTTTATTTTTGTGCAGTTATTTAAAATTTAAAATGATTAAGTCTAAACCAATTAAATTTCAGTTGATCATTCTCCAAATGCACAAAAAGTTTTATAAAATATGTATAAAGACTCTTTGGAACTTTTATAACAATTTAATCTTCATATAGATGATCAGTCTTTCAAATTGTCATGCCACACAGTAAATATTAAGAAGAAAAAAAACAGTTGAGATATGATCAGAAGGGATACAATATTGAAAATTGATCTGAACTAACTAACTTGAAACTAAAGTCATTGGCCTGATTCTCACATATTATTTCCTGCTAATGCATTTTAATAGTCATATCAATCCATTTGATCTCCCTCTTTGGGAATTTTAGTCATTTTCATAATTCAGATTCAAAAGCTATGAGAGCTGATTTTCAGCTGTGCAGACATGAATAAATATGTATGCTGACAATAGAAATTGATTAAATTAAGATAAAATAATTTGAGTGTTAGGATTTGCCTAAAATATTTTGTCATTTTATGCCCAGACAAATGCTGTACTTTATTTTTCATTTTTACAGACCTGGCCTCTTGCTACAAATCAAGTGTCATATCACTTTAATATCTGATATGTCCTCTTTCGGTGCCTGTGTGATGACCTCACTGCTCTAATAAACCTCTTCCATTTTATAACTTCTACTACTACTACTAATAATAATTATATTAAAAAACCCTCAAAAATGAAAGGAAATGTTTCATTTTATCTCAAATATGTTTCATTTGACCCCATTTTTTTTTTTTAAACTTTTTTGGTTAGGTGATCAATTCAAAAAGCTCTCGTGTATATTGCTCTGTTAGGATGGTTAATAGGGAAACTTAGGCTGCAATGTCTTCAGTATATGGATAACACTTGGCTTTGTTTATGTGCCAAATGATCTAGAAGGAGCAGTTGAGATTGTCCCAGTGTTTGGTGAAGATTGAGGCATAGATAAAAATGAGCTGGCTGAAAATCAATGCAGACAAGACAGAAGAGATGTTGGTAGGTTGGCAGAAACAAACAAGAGATGGTAGAAATTATATCTGCCTCTAGGATTGTTGAGGATTTTCATTGCCATTGGTAAGTCAAGTGTATAATTTGAGGGTCTGCCTTGATAAAGATCAAGTGGCAGCAGAAGTCAAGAGGGCCTTTTATTATTTACTTGTGGAAAGATGGGTATAGCCTTACATTTTGGATGATGTTTTTGTTATCAACAAGGCTAGACTATTGTTGTGTGCTGCACCTGCGGCTACATCTTAATCTAGCTGAAAGCTGGAACTGGTGCAGAAGGTAGCAATCCACTTGTTGTCACGAGTGAGACGTAGGCGGTCATACCCAGTCGTCAGAGCAAGTCAAGTACCAGGAAGTCAGAGTCCTAGATGGGCCAGCTGGCAGACCAAGAGTCAGGCATCAGGAGGAGTTAGGGTCAGGTTATGGGAGATCAGAGTCTGAGACAGGCCAGAAGGGAAACTGAGAGTCAGGTGTCAGGAAGCAAGCAGGTTGAGGTTACCAGGAGATCAGGGTTGGGCTCCAGGTTACAGATAATCAAATAGCAAAGTCAAGGACAAATCCAGGTTGGAAGCCAGAGTCTAAGTTCTATTGCAAACAGAATCTGGAGCAGAGATGGGCAGGCAGTCTGTGTAGTTGCTCAGACAGCTCCCCTTCATGGTTTCCTGGTTTGAGTACTGATACCAGTCAATCAATGAGCTGTGAGGGGCCGCCCTTCAGGTCGTGCTGGCTGGTATGTCCTGCCAAGCCCAGCCTCACAAGGTCCTCCTGTAGGAGCTTAGTCTAAGCCTCCTGCAGCAATGCAGAGGCCTCAACAGCCCAGAACCCCAGGTTCCAGCCCTGCAGATTCTAACATCACCACCTGGGGTGGTGCAGGCCTAGGCGAGCCTTGTGGAATTCCTTCACCAGGTCAGGAGGCAGGCACCCCAGTGCATTCTTGGGGGCTGTAGACTTACCAGTCCACCAGAAAATATAGGCATTCACACATCTGTTGTGAATTGAGGATGGCATGTGCTTTGTAGTCTTCATGACCCTGGATTTTGACTGGGGAGGCAGTGGTGTGGTTTGGTCATAGAATCATACAGTATCAGGGTTGGAAGGGACCTCAGGAGGTCATCTAGTCCAACCCCCTGCTCAAAGGGGGGACCAATCCCCAGATTTTTGCCCCATATCCCTAAATGGCCCCCTTAAGGATTGGACTCACAACCCTGGGTTTAGCAGGCCAATGCTCAAACCACTGAGCTATCCCTCTCCCCAGGAGGTTAGGGAAGGAGTTCCCAATGTAGAGCTTCAGAAGGGAAACATGGAAAACTGGATGTATTTTGCGAGACTGGGGAAGCTGGAGTTTGAAGGTAACCAGGTTAGTTTGCTGGCATATCAGAAAGGGTCCCAGGAACCGGTGGTCCAATTTTCAGGACAGTTGCCTGGTCTGGGGGTGTTTGGCAGTGAGCCATACTGTCTGACCTTCCATAAATAGTGGAGCTTGTCGCCAATGGTCCATATGCCTTTTGTAGGCCTCCTTCTTCTTCTGTTCAAGGTGGTTCTTGAGTTCTTCCTGAATGAGCTGGATCTCTTGGACCCAGTCAGTGGCAGCAGAGTTCAAGGAAGCTGCTGGTAATGCCAGGTGGAAGCAGGGGATGGAGCCTGTAATTAGCAAAGAAGAGGCTCAGACATGTAAAGGAATGGTTAGCATTACTGTAAGGTGTCCACCTCCCTTGGAGTGCAGGCCCAAAAGGTATATTGTCTTACACTGTAGAGAAATCAATGTAAGCTCATAAATTTGCCCCCTCCCTCAATGTGGAGGAAGATATGCACAACTTCTTGCCCCTCCTCCCAGTTAGAAATTACAGAAACTGGGTTTAATAATAAACAAAACAAATTTTATTAACTATAAAAGGTAAATTTTAAGTGGTTAAAGGAGTAGCAAACAACAAAACAGATTACTGAGCAAATAAAACAAAACATGCAAACTAATCTTGATTCACTAAAGAAACAAGTTACAAAATGTAATTTCTCACCCTAAATGTTGAATTTAGGAAGGATGCAGAGTTTCTGTAGCTCAGAGTTCCAGTTATATTTCTTTTCAGACTGGACCCCTGTCTCAATCTGGACTCCCCCTTGGCCTGTCGTTCAGTTGTCTTTAGCAGTCTTTCTTCTTGGGCAGACAGGCCATGGAGTAGAGTCCCGTTTGCCTTCCTCCTCACTGTTAAATAAGGTTTACATCAGGCGGGAATCCTTTGTTTCCAAAACTTGACCCCTCCCCCACACTTTTAGTGGAAAGTTATAAGAAGTCCAAGATAATGTTCATTATCAGGTGACAAGACCACCTGACTTAGTAGTGTCCTAGTCATGTCCTAGGATGCCTCCCAGGAGGGAGAGAGATTAGTATTTTCCCAGTCTTGTTCCTTCTGTGACAAAGTTCCTCCTCTACCTTGGTGGGTCCTGCGCTTATTGGTGGCTTGCTCACCTCACAGATTCACCCTGTGGGTCAGGAAACAGCCCAGAGACCTTCTCCTCTGTTAGAAGCCACAGTCCAGGTCAATTCCTCCTGTGTTTGATCAGGAGTTGGGAAGTTTGAGGGGAAATCCAGGCCTGCCCTCTACTCTGGGTTCCAGGCCAGGGCCCAGTGGACTGCAGCTGTCTAGAGTGTCTCCTGGTACA
The DNA here is from genome assembly GCF_020497125.1 of Mauremys mutica. Classification (NCBI taxonomy): domain Eukaryota; kingdom Metazoa; phylum Chordata; order Testudines; family Geoemydidae; genus Mauremys; species Mauremys mutica. The sequence goes on from NC_059073.1 coordinate 171,414,562, forward strand.
GTTGAAGAACAACTACAACTCCCTGGGCTACTTCCCCATGGCCTCCTCCCAACACCTTCTTTGTCCTCACCACTAGACCATCCTCCTGATGTCTGATAACACTTGTACGTCTCAGTCCTCCAGCAGTATGCCTACTCACCCTCAGCTTCTTGCATGTCCACCTCACCTGAGCAGAGTGAGCCCTTTCATAGCATCAGAGGGGCCTTAATTAAAGTCAGGTACTTAGCCTCACCTGACTCTTAGCAGGTTAATTGGAGTCAGGTGTTCTCATTAGCCTGGAGCAGCCCCTGTTCTGGTCACTCAGGGAACAGAAAACTGCTTATCCAGTGGCCAGTAGATCTCCCTTCTCCTACTCTGCTATAGAGGGAAGTAGGGAGGGGGCTGCTGCTGCTGCTCCTGCTCCTGCTGGGCACTGGGCCCTCACTGCTGCTGCTGTTGTTGCTGCTGCTCTAGCTGCTCCCCTGGCTGAGCTAGATACCATCACCCACCCACTTTCTCTGCTACCTGCTTGCTGGCTGGTGGACCCCCCACCCTCGGTTGCTCCTATCACTCCAACTACAGCCCCTTTGAGGGGGGCCTGCTGGCCTGCTCCCCAGAGAAGGGGAGTGAGGGACCCCAGCTCCAGCCCTTGTTGCTAAGGACTCCACCACCATCTGAGCGGGGTCCCTCCTGCCTGGCCACCAGACCGCCACCTGCAGCTGCTGGAGCCCCGAGAAGGGGAAGAAGAGGTCCTACTACTGCTGGGGGAATGCACAGAAGCTCTGAAGACCACTGTGGAGGGGGCAGTTCAGGACTGAGTAATTTTTGAACTGTGCTTTTGTGGTGGGGGTCTGGACTGTGTTTGTGGTGACACTGGGGGTGTGGTGTGGAGCCTGCTCCATCTGTGTCCCCTTTAGCCCCCCCCCCCACCGCCCCCTCCACCGCCCCCACTGGCTGCTTCCATCTGCCTTGAACTCCTGCCTCTGGGACTGAGCTGCTTGCCTGGCTTGCAACACCCGTTTCCACCGTTTGGGCCTGCAGCAGCAGCCAGCTGAACATTGACTTTAAGTGCAAGCGCTCATGGGTGCCCCCCCCTTTGAACTGACCTGCTTCCCCTTTGCTATAGGTCCCCCAGCTTTACCCCTTATTGCCTGCCCCATTTACCCTTGCAGCCTTTGCCCCTCCCCAGCTTCAATTAGTTTGTCTGCCCCGCCCGTTTCCCTTTGCAGCCTTGATTGTCCTGCCCCAGCCCTGAAGCCAGCCCCTTGTTCCAGCCCGGCTGTTTCCCCTACCCCCATGGTCCCCCAGCCCTGATTAGCCCCTCCCCTTGTGTGCCCATGCCCCTTCCCGTGCGCTTGTGCCCCTCCCCTGTTTGAGTTTACCCCTGTTCACTGCAACCCCCCCCAATGTTGTATCCCCCAATCCCCTAATGCAGCTAGAGGAGCCAGATTTCCACTTCGAGTTGGTGACTGACACCCCCCCAAGTCCTTGATAGCCCCCCTGCCCATTGAGAACTCCCCTTCTGATGCCCTCCTCCCCTGCCTGCAGCCTAGCAGGGAGGAGTGTTTGACTCCCTTCCCTACCCCCCCTTTGCTGTTTGTCCCCCTTCCCGTTCCCATTATGGCGAGGGACACAGAGGGAGAGACCCCTCAAGAAGATCCCGCTGCCCCTCCTCCACCTGCCCCCACGTCCACCCCCCTAGCCTCTACCTCAACCACCACTGCCGAACCACCTGCCACCGCTCCTGCTGGGGCGCTGGCAGCGGCAAGTACCGGGGAGACCTCCGCTGCTGCCACATCCCTCGCCCCTTCCGATTCTGGCGGAGTCCCCCCCGGCCGGCAGGAAAGGTCAGGGAAAGAAGAAGGGTAAGGGCCCCACTAAAAAGACTGGACCCTCCATGTCAGGGGCTGCCCCTGCTGCTGTGGCCCCGCCACCAGCTGCGGTGTCCCTCCCCGCTGCTCTTTCCACCAGCTCTGCGGGTCCCTCTCTCCCAGCCCCCAGGGCATACGCCCAGGTGGCGGCAGCCCCCCGCCGCCACAACATCATCTCTCCCGACCACTGCCTCCGCTACCATCTATAATGGCCAGTGCCCACCTTGCCCCATGTGGAGACCATGTGTGGGCGTTGGCAAGGGCGATGGGGCCCACGGCCATCATGGCGGCCTCCAAAATGTACAGAAAGGTAGTCTTCTTCCTAGCTTCGGAGGCCGCCGCTCAGGAGGCGGTGAAGAAGGGTCTGGCGGTAGGGGGTGTGTTTGTTCCCCTGGAGCCATTAGAAGACCTGGGTGTCCGGTTAGTCCTGACCTCTGTCCCTCCCTTCCTGCCCAATGCCGCCCTGCTGCCTGCCCTTTCTACCCTGGGGCAACCAATCTCTGTTATCAGCCCTCTCCTGCTGGGCTGCAAAGACCCCGCCCTCCGTCATGTCTTCTCATTCTGCTGGCAGGTGCAGCTTCAACTGCCACCGGCAGCGCATGACGGTGAGGCGCTCGAGGGTTCCTTCCTGGTCCCCTATCAAGGGGCCCGCTACTGGGTACATTATTCTTTCGGGGAGGCCTTGTGCTACCTCTGCCAGGCGATGGGACACGTCCAGAGGGACTGCCCCTTGGCCTGGCACAGAGGTGCATCCGGGACCCCCGAGCCCTGGCAGGGTGCTGGCCCCATCATAGCCAGCGCCCCTGGCTGCCTGGTGCCTGGAGCTGCCCCTCCTCCTTCCCAGTCCACCACTGCTCCCACTGAGGTCTGAGGGGTACCTGCCCCCAGCACGCCCAGATGAGCGGGAGAGCCCTGACTCTGCTGTCTGAGATCTAGTGGGACCTGTGTAGGAGGGTGCGGCGGGGATACCGCGGGGCAGTGATTTCCCTACACCCCTCCTGAATTTCCCCAGCACCTCCCCCTCAGTTTTGTGAACTAGTTAAATGCCAAACCTGGTGGCTGAACTTTGCGACTTTGTCCTCACCCACAACTATTTCACATTTGGGGACAATATATAACTTCAAGTCAGTGGCACGGATATGGGTACCCGCATGACCCACAGTATGCCAACATTTTTATGGCTGACTTAGAACAACGCTTCCTTAGCTCTCTTCCCCTAATGCCCCTACTCTACTTGCGCTACATTGATGACATCTTCATTATCTGGACCTATGGAAAAGAAGCCTTTGAGGAATTTCACCTTGATTTCAACAATTTCCATCCCACCATCAACCTCAACCTAGACCAATCCACACAAGTGGTCCATTTCCTTGACACTACTGTGCTAATAAGCGATGGTCACATAAACACCACCCTATACCGGAAACCTACTGATCGCTATACTTACCTACATGCCTCCAGCTTCCATCCAGGACACACCCCACACGATCCATTGTCTATAGCCAAGCTCTAAGATACAACCGCATTTGCTCCAATCCCTCAGACAGAGACAAACACCTACAAGATCTCTATCAAGCATTCTTAAAACTACAATACCCACCTGCTGAAGTGAAGAAAACAGATTGACAGAGCCAGAAGGGTACCCAGAAGTTACCTACTACAAGACAGGCCCAACATAGAAAATAACAGAATGCCACTAGCCATTACCTTCAGCCCCCAACTAAAACCTCTCCAGCACATCATCAAAGATCTACAACCTATCCTGAAAGATGATCCCTCACTCTCCCAGATCTTGGGAGACAGGCCTGTCCTCGCTTACAGACAGCCCCCCAACTTGAAGCAAATACTTACCAGCAGCCACACACCATACCACTTAAACACGAACCCAGGAAACTATCCTTGCAACAAAGCCCGATGCCAACTCTATCCACATATCTATTCAAGTGACACCATAATAGGACCTAATCACATCAGCCACGTCATCAGGGGCTCATTCACCTGCACATCTACCAATGTGATATATTCCATCATGTGCCAGCAATGCCCCTCTGCCATGTACATTGGCCGAATCTCAAGAGACCAATTTGCAGAGGTCACAGTGCAGGTGGCAGCAGAAGGTGATTGCGCAGGGCCATTGGCAACAGAATGGTGGAGTGAACGGTGGCACAACGAACAGCCGTGGCCAGAGCGAACAGTGAGCAGCTGGAGGAACGAGCAAGGTGCCTTCTTGTCCCCCACCTGGGAGGTATACTCACGTGAAAGCACCTCTGAACTCTGAGTCTCCACTAAGTGGGGTGCAGTGGAGTGAAAAGTGAGGGGCACATTAAATAAACATTTGTTTGTTGGACTATATTTTAGTGACTTTGCTCCAGAATGCTAGATTTGTGACTGGGAATGGAAACTTATATAAATATGTTTCCTAGTGGGCCAAGATTTTTAAAATGCATTATTTGCCAAGGTTGTTACCTCACATTGTTGCTATCCTGAGAAGTCATTATGCTGGGGAGTTTCTGTACTAAACATTTTTATTATAATTAATTTTTACATAAGAATAGTCATACTGGGTCAGACTAATGGTCTATATAGCCCAGTATCCTGTCTTCCAACAGTGGTCAAGGCCAGGTGCTTCAGAGGGAATGAACAGAACAGGGAATCATCAAATGATCCATCCCCTCTTGCCCATTCCCAGCTTCTGGCAAACAACTAGGGATACTCTGCGCATGGTGTTGCATCCCTCCCCATCCTGGCTAATAGCCACTGATGGACCTATTCTCCAGGAATTTATCTAGTCCTTTTTTTAATCCTGTTATAGTTTTGGTTTTCACAGCATCCCCTGGCAAAGAGTTCCATGGGTTGACTTTATGTTGTGTGAAGAAGTACTTCCTTTTGTTTTTTTAAAAACTGTCTATTAATTTCATTGGGTGACTGCTGGTTCTTGTGTTATGTGAAGGATTAAATAACATTTCCTTATTCACTTTCTTCACACCAGTCAAGATTTTATAGACTTCTATCATATTCCCCCTTAGTTGTCTCTTTTCTATGCTAAAAATTCCCAGTCATTTTAATTTCTCCTCCTGTTTCATACCCCTAATCATTTTAGTTGCCCATCTCTGTACCTTTTCATTTCCAATGTATCTTTTTTGGAAAGGAGTGACCAGATCTGCACACAGTATTCAAGGTGTACATGTACCATGGATTTATATAGAGGCAATATGATATTTTCTGTCTTATTATCTATCTTTCATGGGCTATATCCGATGAAGTGGGCTGGAGCCCACAAAAGCTTATGCTCAGATAAATTTGTTAGTCTCTAAGGTGCCACAAATACTCCTGTTCTTTTTAAAAAAGCAAACAGAATGTTGGGAATCATTGACTGCCGCTGCACATTGAGTGGATGTTTTCAAAGAACTATCCGCAATGACTCCAACATCTCTTTCTTGAGTGGTAACAGCTAATTCAGACTCCTTCATTTTGTATGTATAGTTGAGATTGTTTTCCAATGTGCATTACTTTACATTTATCAACATTGAATTTCATCTGCCATTTTTGTTGTCCAGTCATGGAGTTTTGTGGATCCTTTGGTACCTCTTTGCAGTCTGCTGGGACTTAACTATCTTGAGTAGTTTTGTATCATCTGCAAATTTTGCCACCTCACTGTTTACCCATTTTTCCAGATCATTTATGAGTATGTTGAACAGTAATGGTCCCAGTACTGACCCCTCAGGGATACCACTCTCTCCATTCTGAAAACTGATAATTTATTCCTACCCTTTGTTTCCCATCTTTTAACCATTTACTGATCCATGAGAGGACCTTCCCTTTTATCCCATGATGGCTTACTTTTCAAAAGTCAATTTAAATTAAATACATTTTTTTTAAAAATTATATTTTTTTAGAAATCTAGACCTGTTATGTGTTTTGGTGTAACTTGCATTATCCTTATGTTAAATTTGCATTATCCTAACACAACATTTACTTTATTCATATCTCTTTTATATATCTCATTGGTCCTGACACACACACACCTTGTAAATTCGAGCACCACCCCTAATTTCAATTCCTGGGGAAACCACTGCCACCAGGCATGGGAGAGTGCCTGCCCCAGGGAGAATCCTCCCTTTCTCATGCTTCCCTATCGTTGCCTCCCTGAGTCCCTGAGCCATTGCCCTTTCTCCCTGACCCAACCCCGGTTAACCAGCCCCAAGATGATGCCATGGAGGGCTGGGCCCTAGTACAGGGGAAGCGGGGCAAGCAGAAGGCTCGAGCTCCGCTCTTTTCCACCAGTGCGGAAGCCCCCCAAAAGACCAGGAAGGGGGGCACCGATGCTGAGCCTTCCGCTTTGCCCTCTGGCACCTCCCATTTAATGGTGCCGGCTGGGGAAGACATGGCAGCATCGGAGGGTAGCGCCATCCCTTCCCTGGAGTCCCTTCCATCAGAGGCCCCTGATGGAGCCCCTCCTGCCCCCTTCACAGTTGAGGCCCCAGCGAGCCCCGAAGTGAGCGTCACTTTGGGTGCTGGCGGGGTGAACCCCAGGGTGAACCCCGGGGTGGTGGACGGTGATCTCCCCTCTATTTATGAGGAAATCGAGGCCCTGGGTCTGACCTCGGTCACCCTGGGGGAGGACGACCCTCTGCCAGCAGGCCTCGATATAGGTGACCTCACTCCAGCCCCCCTTTCCACGTGCTCCATCCCCCTAACCGTTGCTTCTGCTCCCGTCTTCGAGGGTTCCCACGGCTTTTCCATCTGCCCAGCCGAAGGTGGCACCCTGTTGACGGCCGCCGAGCCTACTGAGGCGACGGCCGGTGCCATGCGGCCCCGACCCAATTCCCATGGGGTATCCCTCTTAGGTGTGAGGCAACTGGCCTCCTTCCTGGGCGGGGACCCCACTGAAGACTGTCCATCTCCCGATGCCATGACTGCCACACCGGCCATAGAATCTGAGCCCGGCATCATTGAGGGTCCCCTTCCCACCCCCCAGATCCCTGAGCCAAACCGAGCGGGACCACCTTCCAGCGGCCCAACTCCTGAAGTTCCAGATCCTGCCTCTGTCCTCCTCCCCGACTCTGCTCCTGACCCCTGTCCTGCCCCTACTCCTGACCCCTGCCCTGCCCCTACTCTTGATCCCTGCCCTGTCCCTGATACCAACCCCGTCCTTATCCCCTCCACCTCCCGTGATGCCATTGCCGCCCCTGGGGCCGACTCCTTCCATATCCCAGAGGATGACCCCCAGGGAGCGGCCTTTGTATTCCCCTGTCCTGACCCACCAGGGGCTGCTATCTTCTGTCCACCGCAGCTCCTTTATCTCTATCCAAGATGTCTTCCGTGAGACCTCTCCGGGCTGCCGGTCTTCTACCAAGACCTCCTCTGGACCTGGAAGCTGTTTTCAATGACTGGGTCTGTGGCGGCTGCCGTGGGGGCTAATCTCCTCACGGAGCCCCTGCTACACAACCCCCAGCTCCATGTGCAGGTGGCGGAGTCCCCCGCGGTGTGCCAGAGGTTGGTCCTGGCAGAAGTCACAAAAGTCGGAGACCTTCTGGTCTCTGACCGGGGAGACTGGCTGGATCCCCTGACGCTCACTCAGCACATGGGGCTCTCCAGACCTCATACTCCCCACTGTGTACTTCAGGAGGTGAAGGCCACTTTGCCTCCCGCTGCTCGCGCCTACCTTGACTGGGTCCTGCAAGAGAGCACGCCCTGCTCACCCTCCACCCCTGGCCCTCTGGACCTTTTCATCAGGCCCCTGCCTTGTGGACCCAACCTCACCCCCCGCCCTTTCACCGTGAGCCGGCTGCATGATTTGCAGCCGGTTCGGTTCCAGACTGCACCAAGGAAACATCTGTATACGCTCGTGCTCCACACCCTTCACTTCCTCACCCTCACGTTCCCACCCCGACACAAATGGCAGGACCTCCTGCCACTTCTCTAGGGTGAGGAACCCCGGTGGGCTTCGGAACCAGGGTGGAGCATAGGCTGGTCCATCAAGGATATCAGTTGGCAGCTTCTTCATGGGGCCGTGAGCACGGGTTTGTACTTGGTGCAGTTCACCCCTATCCCGGACACCTGCCCCTTCTGCGGTGTGAGGGAAACCCTGGCGCATGTTTATCTGGAGTGTGCCAAGTTGCAGCCCCTATTCCGGCTACTCTTAGATATATTATTACATTTTTGGTTGCACTTTTCCCCTCACCTGTTCATTTACACATTCCCCATCCGAGGCCCCACAAAGTCGCAGGACCTCCTTGTCAACCTCCTCTTGGCCCTGGCCAAACTGGCCATCTACAAAACCAGGGAGAGGAGGTTGGCCGATGGGATTTCCTGCGACTGTGGGGCCTATTTCCACTCCTCAGTCCATTCACGCATCTGGGCAGAGTTCCTCTGGCTGTTGTATTCTGGCTCCCTTGACACCTTCGAGGAGCAGTTGCCGCTGTCTGGGGTTTTCTGCTCGGTGTCCCCGTTAGGTTCCCTACATTTAGCCCTTTGACCACACTCCTGTCCCTGTTATTTCATTTGTTGTCCCCCGGAATTACTTGGTTATCCAGGTCCTGTGGCTTCTCCCCTTAGGATGGGGGGAGGTCCTTTGGCCCACTTCCTGGCTACCAATAAGACTACTCTGCTGTTCCCAAATGGCCTGGGTCTATCACACTTCCTAATGGCCCATCAAATCTGATGGCCTGTCGTCTGATGGGTGTCTTCCCAATACATCCAGCTGGAATAGTCACATAGCCCATATTCCTAACTTTAGATACAGAAATGATACATGGATACAAATTGGATAATCACATTCAGTAAATCATAACCTTCCCAATGATATCTTACATGAGCCATCTTGCATAGAGTACATCTCGGTTATATCATATCCATATCATAAGCATATTTCCATAAAGAATATGGAGTGTAACATCACATCAGCAGCCAGATACTGGGGCTATTAGAAGGGCACAGTGGGGGATTATTTGAATCAGGTAGGCTTTGAGGCACCATTTTGACAATAATGTGTCTTTCTAAACAGCACTCTGCCATGCTTGGTTAACTTGCTGTCTTGCATGAAAATTCTGATGATTCCTGACTGTGCTTTATACTCAGGAAATGATCAAATTGCCACTGTGTGTTAATTCCAGCAGCAACCACTGTGTGTACGAGAGAAATAAAGATTGCTTATCTTTCAGATAGTTTGTTTTTATTAAATACCAATTAAGAAAAACACACAAAAGGCTTGGTGGGAAAGGAGATAATAATGAAGGGCAGTGTAGATTCTTATAGCTGTGCGTAAGTCCATCTATCATTTTGGATGCTGTCCAAAGGGGTGGAATGAATGGGGTACTGAGACAGGCTGGGAAATTGCAAGGAATGTGTGGGAGGAGTTTGGGGAGGGCATGGAAAGCAGTTCTGTATTGCAGCGAGAGGGCGGTGATGAGAGCATACATGTATTCTGCCTGCAGCATGATTAGGGACTTCAACTTATCTATTTGCTCCTCCATCACTTTTACCATCCACTCTTGGCCCATTAAAATTCACTCCTGGCTTTCCTTTCTGTTCTGACAGTCTATTTTGCCACAGGGTCCTAGTGCCCCCCTCCTCCTACTGACAGGGCAGGCTGACCCTGAGCCTGCCCTTCCCCCTCAGACCCTTTAATTTTCCAATGGGACCCTCCACCAGCACAGGCCCCCCCACACTCGCAGTCACTGCTCCTGCCCCATGCTGGACAAGGGGCAGCCCCATTCCCCACCCCCAGTGAGGATACAGTGAGGGGCAGCAGCAGGGGAGGAGGTGCACATATGATGGTAGCCCCCCACGGCACCCACCGCATGGGAGACAAGGGGTCTTTCTGTACCTGAGAGGGGCCCTAGGAGTACATGCAGTGACAGCGGTGTGAGGTGAGTGTGGTGCAGCCCTGTCCCACCCCAGAGCTCTCACCCCCGTACCCCAACCCTCTGCCCTAGCCCTGAGCCCACTCCCACACCCAAACCCCTCATCCATAGCCCTCACTCCTGCACCTCAGCCCTCTGCCTGGGCTGCTCCCACACCTCAAACCCCTCATCACCAGCCCCACCCCAGAGCCCTCACATTTTTACATTATTTTAAAAAATATACAGTAACTCCTCACTTAACGTTGTAGTTATGTTCCTGAAAAATGCTACTTTAAGTGAAATGATGTTAAGTGAATCCAATTTCCCCATAAGAATTAATGTAAATGTGGGGTTAGGTTCCAGGGAATTTTTTTTTTACCAGACAAAAGAATGTATTTTATATATATATACACAGTATACGTTTTAACAAACAATTTAATACTGTTCACAGCAATGATGATTGTGAAGCTTGGTTGAGGTGGAAGTCAGAGGGTGGGCTATTTCCCAAGGAATGCCTTACTGCTAAATGATGAACTAGCACTAGGCTGAGCCCTCAAGGGTTCACACATTGTAGTTAATGCAGCCTCACACTCTATAAGGCAGCAGGAATGGAGTGCGGAGGGAGGAAGACAGCATGGCAGAGAGACAGAGACACACACCCTGTGTGTGAGAGAGAGACTTTGAGACAGCAGCTGCTGCCAGCAAGCTCCCTCCATTCTGAACCCTGTCATGTCCCCCCTGCTCTATGGAGATGGGGGGGGCAGGAAGGGGGAGGGTGGCACCCTGACAACAGCACCCCTCTTCCCCCTCCCCCCCCTCTGCACATAGGGTGACCAGACAGCAAGTCTGGGTGGGGGGTAATAGGAGTCTATATATGAAAAAGACCCAAAAATCAGGACTCAAAAATCCCCCAAAAATCACCAGTGGTCCGTGAGCTCCATTCAGGTGGTCTGTGGATAGTTCCCTCCAAGGTGCACTCCTGGGCGGCTGCACATGAGAGAATGAAGGGCCACCCACCTAATTAGTGGAGCCGTGCAGGCGTGGCTCCTCTAATTAGGTGCCTGGACCCTGGAGAAGATGCACTTGTAAGGTGAGGTGGTGGTCTTGGGGGGAATAGGGAGTAGGTAGGAGGGGGCAGTGGTGAGAGAAGAGGGGGTGGGGGGAATTGGGGGTGTGCAGGGCTACAGTGGCCAGAGAAAGAGGCTCAGGGCTGCGGCTGCTGGGGAGAGACCCCCTTCCATCCCAACTTCAGCTCTGTGGCTGCAGTGGCAGGGGAGAGACCCCCCTCATTTCCAGCCAGAGCTCAGGGGCTGCTGCAGTGGGGGAGAGAGGGAGAGGCCCCCCCTTCTTCCCAGTCCCAGCTTGGGGGCTGCTGCAGCAGGGGAGAGAGGGCACATCCATCGCATTAGAAAGGTTAAGACTACTGATATTAAAATGAGTTGTGTGCTTTTATGTGTAGAACAAAAAAAGTTTATTATTATTTAAGGTTTTTTTTATATAGCACTTTTATCCAAAGTGTTTCACAATAGTTAGCTAATGGTACATACAACATTTAGAAAGATCATTAAGTGTCCGCCAAGACCCTTAGCAATTTTCAAGTGGTCTGTGGAAAAAAAAGTTTGAAAGCAACTGCTCTAATTGATCAGCAACGTAACAACAAAACAATGTTAACCGGGATTACTTTAAGTGAAGAGTTACTGTATATTCGCTTACAAGGCAGATGTGTGTGGGGAGGTGGGGGGTAGGACTTTGATCTGTTCTGGGCACCACCAAAAATTATACAAACCTGCTGCCCCTGCCTTGAACCCATTGTTGATGTCATGGCCCATGACTGTGGGACTTCCGAGTCCACAGCTGTACCCTTTTGTTTTCTGAACATGTTGTTACAATTTGTTAGTAAAACTTTAAAGATTTTTAATTACTTGAGTTTTTACGTAGCTCACACCGGCACTGGGGCTTACAATGTTCACCCCCCTTGGGCTGGAGGGAGAGATGCTAAGCCTCCCTCCATATTACTCGGTCCAATATTACTGAGGGTTCATACACCAAAACCCTACCTTGGCAAAGCGAGACACCCTATGTTCTTCTCTTTAACTCAGGCATGCTTCGGCTGAGGGTGTATGCACCTAGGATTATATGCATGGAGCGAGACTCCCTGAATCCTCCCCTCCTATTACCTGGGACTTTTACAACTAGGAGTATACCCACCTGCACCCTACCTCCGCCAACTGGGGTGGAGAGAGGAATGCTAAACCTTTTTTCGGTTTTTAGACCTTTTATGGCTGACACCTTTAATTATAAAAATTTTAACATGTAAAACCAACAGTGCTGAACAGAGCCAACATGAAATATTAAGGGCAAAACAGTTGGTGCACTTCACAGGGTTCCCCCCTGCATCGCAATTCTCCACCAAAACTGTGACAGATTTTTATTACCAATTTGCCTGAGGCATCAGGTGATCAGGCTGAGGCCGCAGGATTGTTTGGGGAGGAGATGATGAAACACACCAAGTGTCTAAGTTTTAAAGCTTTATTAATAAAATAATAAAATAACAGTGGAGAGTGCTAGGTGGGGAGGGGTTCCCCACATCACTCAGAGGAAGGAAGAAAGCATTCGTGCTCCAAGCCTTAACCTACTTTCATACTCACACCCACACTACCCAAGGCTGACCAAGCCTGTGTGTAAAGTAAGACGAAGAGTGGGAGTGGTTAACAAGAGTTCTTGTCCTGGGCCCAGGTTGTTCGGGGTTCACTGTGATTTCCGAATTGCTCCAGCTCTCGGGAGGGTTTTTAAGTCCAGGGTTCCTTTGGGCATGTTTTGTTTCGTGATCTCTGTTTTTGGTGTTTTTTGTACCAGTCCAAACCGGCTTTCTGTGGTCTCCTTAACTTTTCCAAAACACACCAGCTTTAGGGACATGCAGCTCTGCTTCCCCACCCCTGGTCATCTCGCCTGTGTTTTCCATCTCTGCAGCCCTAAGTTTAGTGTACTTTTTTTTTATGGCTGTCTGTGGCTGAGTGAGAGATAAACGCAGCTGCAGATTTTTCATCTAGTGCCGTGACCTTGGACTGGGGCCAGTGTAGCATCTTATTATCAGACTGAGCTAGCAGTGTTGAGTTAACCCATTCTCTGCTTTTTTCCTCCTTCCCCCTCTTGGCCTCTCATACCCTGCAAAGGAATCTTGCATTCCACACTCACACCTTTGAACCTCCCCAAAATGCCTTGTGATGCTTGCAACAGCATTAGCAATATACAATGCTGATTTGCCTCCCCAAGGGGGACCCCTTGAGGGAGGGGGCCATTGGGGTGTGACACTGTCCCCTGCCTTCAACCATTTACCAATGGCAGTTCCTGATCCTACCAAACTGGGTGCAAGACATGGAGTGAGGACAAATGGTTATGCAGTAGAGAGGGAGATCAGTGAGATGGATGGAATTTGGGCAGAACTTTCTGATATGCCAAAATATAGCTATTCTTGAGGGCCAATGACAATTTATTCAGTCATGTGATACTAGTATAATGGATTCCAGTATTGCCATGGTATGCTTATGGGTGGACTGTCACTTCTGGTACAGGAAAACCAATATCATGTGGTGGGATCACATTGTTCTGGAAATCTGGGATGACCAGCAGTGGCTTCAGAATGAGGAAGCAGGCCTTTGAGGAGCTGTGTGAGGTGCTTGCATCAATCCTCCAGTGCCAGAACACTCAATTAAGGGATGTCAGACCATTTGGGTTGCTATTGCCCAGTGGAAACTGGCAATAGTAGACTGCTATTGGTCCATTGAAAACCACTTTGGGATTGGAATGTTCACTGTTGGGGTCTTGGTTGTGCAGGTTTATGAGGCACTTAACACTGTGAGCTAACCATGAGTGGTTGCCATCAGCAAAATTCCAGAAAGAATAATGGGATTTGAGAGGATGGGTTTTAAGAACTGTGAAGGGGCCATCAATGGCACCCGCATCCCAGTACTTTTCCCAGTAAAACGGGCAGTGAGTATATGAACTGAAAAGGTTACTATTCATCTGTTCTGCCAGGCTTAGATTCATGAATATAAATATAGGGAGATACTGGAAAGGTTCATGGTGTCAGCATGCTGAGGCGATCAGGATTGTATTTGAAAGGGAGAAGAAAAGACTTTATTCCCCCAAAACAATATTGTTCTGTACAATGTGTCTTTGCCAATTGCTATTTTGGGGGACACTGCATACTTGCACCTGCCTTGACTTCTGAAACTGCACCCTGATATCAGTGTCCCTGGAAAAAGGGAATTCAGTTGCAATCTCAGTAACTGAAGAATAGTCGTGGAGGGTGGGTTTGGTAGACTGAAAGCTCATTTGTGTTGCCTATACACTCATCTGGATGCCAGTGTGGCAAACACTGTTAGTATAATCCTTGCCTGCTGTGCACTCCATGATGTTTGTGAGAGTAAAGGTGAGTGTGTCTGTCCCGAGTGGGCTCAGGACAAGTGGGGACATAGGACAAAGTGTGTACAGGCAGCCAAATCCCACCCACATGCACACTGGTCATGGTTCCCACTGAGCAAGGGAAATCAGGGATGCCATATGTGCACAATCTTGATACTGTAGGAAGGCAGAGGATGACATCTGCCTGTGCCAAGGGATATCTTCACACTCTGTGCAGCTGCTGGAAAAAACACATGATGGAACATTAGCACATTCTTGTGGGGCTACATAGCTTTATTCCCCTGTAGGTGAAGGTCATTAGCCATTTTTTCCTGTGAGGTTGCACAAATTAAAGACAATTATAACAGAACACATCCAATGCGCTATCACCTTGCGGTTGGGTTTGTGCTGTGGAGGGTGGTGGCCTCGTTGTAATGGGGTCATTGATTAAACAACCTTTTTGTCTTCACTATTCACACTTCTTTTACAAACCTTTGTTATTTGGAGCACTCAATCTCTCAAGGACCTTATAAAGATTTGCTTGTGGGTAGGAAGTTATGCAGCCATTTTTTTAACCATTCATTGTCAGTGGTGCTAACTGCACTTAGCGGTGCTAATTGCACATACTGTGCTTGAAACTGGTCAAGACTTTGTGGGGAAAGGAGGTGCTGTTTATGCTTAGGGTAGTGGCAGTTGCTGTCATTGCCTGTATTGTTATTGGAATTATATGTCAATTTTCTGCATGAAATTTTCTAAGCCATAAAGATGTTCATGAACCCTTTTCTGTGTTGTAGAGTTCTTGCATTGAAAACTAGCAGTGCTTTCTGTAAGCACATAACACCTTTCACCATCCTTCCCATGTATCCTTGGGACTGTGGATATTTCTGAACCTGGGGATGGGTGGAGGTGGGACAGACAGAAAAATGTTTGCAGTATCATGGCACTAGATAGTTATTCACTATGCAATTTCATGTGCTGTGAATCATGGTGCCCAATCCTGAACCTGAAAACATCTTCAGTTCATTATACTTAGGAAGGAAGCAGCATACACAATGCAGGGAAACTATAACATTTATTAAAAGTACTTGATGGAGCATGTAATTAAAATAGCTTAAAACATAGGTCAACCAAAAATCTTTAAAACATTAAAGGAATGAATCCAAGTACACTGTCCAAATGTTACTGTCTCTGCACCCATTTTCTTATCTTCCTCTGACCTGGGAGAATGATGGGGGGGAAATCATGCTAGGTAGAAACTGGAGCCATCTCCTGTGTGGAGCCTGAGGGGTGGGCACTTGCAGGCTCATCATTCCCCTCTTGGATGTTCATGGGAGTCCCCTGGTGAGAGGTTTTGGGTGCAGGTGGAGGGTGAGGTCCCAGGGGTCCTACAGACTCCATGTTTTCCTCCTGGTCACTTGGAGGTGGGGGATCCTTGAAGGAGGGTACTATGGCTCAGCAACACCTGGCCAGCATTCAGAGAAGGAGGAAGAAGAGGAAGAGCTGTTAGTTCATAGACTGGTTCAGGTGGACCCTGAACTGTTTGGCCACCAGTTTGATTAGCCTGGTCCTGTTTCCTATGTCTTCTGCTCCATAACTAGTTCATCAATGTCTCTTCCTGCTAAAGACCCTGCTCCTCCCATACCCTGAGGAATTCAAACTTCTCCTGGTTTCTCCAGTCCATGCTTATGAGCAGCTCTTCCAGGATCCTTGTCTATCTGTCTCTGCAGTGCTTCTTCTGCCCTCCTAGAGTGGTATCCCTCTTGGGAACTGAAGATCCTACAAGTTCAAAGACAAGGGTAGTATTATATATTTTTTCTCTTTGGAAGAAGCTGAGAAATCCCTCCACATAACGTAACTTTGCTGTAGAAGGCCACAATTCTGATACTTTTCAGCATTCCAGGAATGCAACTGATAGTTATCCTTAGTTCTCAGACAACTTTTGTAGCCCATGAGCAGGAGAAGAGGCTATTAATGGTAAAAAAGAAAAAGAAAAAAAAGAAAAAGAAAAAGAAAAAAAGAAAAAAAAAGGTCTATTTTTTTTTAAATTCTCAAGGAGACAGGATGGGTGGCAGGTCCTTCCAAGTGCTATGTTACCAGTTTGCAATTTCTTCTTTAAAGGTTGTCCAACATTTGGAGAACATTGGATGTTTTACTAAAAGATATGCTGTAGGAATTATTTTGGGGAAGTTCTATGATCAGTGTTATACAGGAGGTCAGACTAAATGATCACACTGGTCCCTTCTAGGCATGGAATCTATAAACATAGCCATTTTAAAGGTAACAGAATTAAAAAGAGAGTTGGCTTTCAAGTCCAGTTGTGGAGGAGATGTGGCAATCTATTCCAGATAGATGTTTCTGCTAATGGTCACCTCTCAACATATTGCTGAAAGGTGGGGCTTGGTCAGCTATGAAAGTGAACCAAGCAGATTTGCACTGCTGTTGAACCACAAGACCCAGCTGGGTTTCTGATACACTAGAAATGTGCTGAAATATGCTTACAAGACTGGGAGGCAATTGGACTGGAAACTGATTATATTCTCAGCTAGCATTAAGAGTTTCCATGCAAAGGGAGATGTAATTCATAAACACTACCCACTCACCCACCAACCCCGGCATCATGAGCAAATCCTGCCCCTATGCCTGCCTAACAACAGTGAAATGAACAGGGAAAGAATGAGACAAACCACAACTTTATTTGGTTTTCTGAAGTTTCAGATCAGCACCACAAGCTGCTTGCCACCCCACTGAAAAGAGACACCATACTGTGTTTATTCAGCTTCCAGACTGGATCCTTCTCCCACTCCTGTTGCATTGGTTTGTCTTGTGCATCATGGCTCAGTGCAGGGAGAAGCCAGACAGCAGGGAGAGAGACAGTAAACATTTTATAATCTTCCAGAGGAGAAAGGACTGCTGTGACTAAGTTTTCATCAGACAACTAAAGTGTTCTAAATTCTGTTCCCTTCCTGGACCTAATCCCCACACTCTCCTCTCAGTGCTTACCTCTCTTCTTCATGGCTTCTGTTTGTAAGGGGGCAGTAAGATGGGGTGGGGGGAAGCATTGAAACTGTAATCTTTCAAGGTACAAAAGACAAACAACTATACAGTATCTACAACTGTCCCACCCCCAACCCAGACCTTTCTAACCTGCCCCCTCTGTTCCCTCACCCAGTCCATGTGGCCGTGGAACCATTGCTTCCTGACTACTGGCCAAGAAATGCACAGACACAGGAGCACAACGATTTTTCGTTAGTAATCTGTTTTTAAGACATAGCTTCATCCAAATGCATAATAGTGGAAATCACTATTTATAACTTTCTCTTGCTTGGGAACCATTGTAGGGTAGAGCAGAACAGTGGCTGGATAGAGGGGGAAAGCAGGAGGACTTTGGTAAGGGGATGGACATGACATTGCTGTAGCTTCAGCACTGCAGTTCAGACACTGACACACCAATGCATGACATAATATCCAAAGAGGAAAAGCCAATGCTCAATACTTCAAATGCTCTGGATCTTAAAATCAGTATTTAGCACCATAGCAAGAGGGGATATTGATCAGGTGGGTGGAGAAATGCATGGTATAAATAATGCATGGTATACAGAAAGCCAATTGGATACTCATATTTATTCTCAATACAAGAGCCAGGTGATATTCAATGAAATTACATGACAACATATTTAAAACAGATAAAACGAAATACTTTACTACACAATACAGAAGGAACCTATAAAACATAGGACCTCAAGGTTTGTAATTGAGTGAATCACGATTCAAAAAAGTTTCATCCACAGTTACACTAGGTAGGTTAAAAATCACCCCTTTAGCATCTTGCCTGGAAGCTGCTAGTCTTTAGCTGTATTCTTGCATTTGCATCTAGAAGGTATCTCACTGACTACCCTTTCTAGAAACTTCTGAGGTTCCCAGAAAATACAAATTCCAGAAATTTCTGACCAATCCCTATACCTTCTTTGCTTGTGCTCCCTCTTCACCTTTTTCCAAGAACCAGTAGTTCCTGTAGTCCCTGCTAGATGGCATGGCAAGCCACCTCAATAATAACAATGTGATAAGATAAACTTCTTAACATGTAAGCTGCACAGAGCCAAGGGAGACTGCTCACCTATCACTCTTTGCTTCTGTTTTTCTCTTTTTCTTTATGTAGCTGTTATTGTTCAACATTTTATTTTATTCCACAGGTGGGAGACAACAGTTACACTTTCAATCTCATAATTATGCAAAGAATGTCTAGGTAAACAGTAGGGGCCCAGTTCTGCTCTCTGATTCACAGATAAAAGGGATTAAATCAATGGATGTTAAAGCATGAAACTGAAGGCCCTGGCATCCCTCCTCTCATCTTCCTTGCACTATAAATGCTATAAACCCAGCCACGGGTGTACCTTTCCCTCCCTAGACTGTAAACCCTATAAACCCAGTTGCAGTGGTAGCTTTCCCCCTTACACTGTAAAGCATGTAAATTTAGCTTCACCTACCTATCTCACACCTCATTTTGCCACCACAATGCCATGCAGGAGTGGCAGGGATGTTACTTGAATGTTGGTACCAGCAAGCACACATATTTAAAAAGGATGTTTCCCTTGGTGTTGTTACTCCATTCAAGTTATTAAATACAAAGAGCCTTATTCTCATCTTACTTATGCTGGTAAAAAATCAGGAGTAACTCCACTGAAGTGGAGTTACACTGGTGTAAAACTAGTGTTAATGAGGCTCAGAATCAGAGTCCAAATGTTTAGACAGTGACATTTTCAGAAATCCGGGTTGTGAGCTGTCATTCAAACACATGGCATTTTCTGACGAGCTTAAGTATAGTTTATTTATTTTTTATAATAAATATAGGTGCTCAGATACCATGGTGATGGGCAGCAGTATAATTCCTTAAAAGAGATTAAGTTATATGGAGCCACCTACACTTTCCCCTGGACTTGTCTGTAATGGGAAATATTTTTCTAGCACAATAGATGGGGGGGCTAAAAAATGGTCTTATCTTTCATTGTGAAATCTAATAAGTATGTATTGTATTACAATCCAGATCCATAGCTTTACCTTTTCCAAGCAGGATCACTGACTAAAAATCATTCTAAAAGTTAGTAATCCTGTACAGATCACAGAGAAGAGAGGAAACAGTTAGAAAAATAGTGAATATATTATAAATAATACTGACATCCATTTTCACCCCATTCCTCCCTTCTGAAGGAATGAACAATAATTACTGCAATGACTCCTAATTTGTGATTAATACATTTTTCCTCGTGTAGAATTTCAGACAATATCTAACTAAAAGCATCTGCACTGTGGTGAAAGCAGGCTATTTACAGTCCATACACAGAATTTCAACAGTAGTAGAACTAGTTTTGAAAACAATACAGATATTATGAGGAATGATGTAAATTATGCTATTCTGTTTTAGAAGATGCCCCAAGACATAACACTCAATTTTAGAGCCTGAAGATTTGTCCCTTTTGTATGGGTCTTTTCTCCTATTAAAGTCAATGGACATGTTTTCCTGGGTAAGGACTGCAGGAACAAGCTCATAATCTGAAAGGATAATACAGAAGGAGCTAAAAAGATGATTAATGATTGACCTCTCAGTAAGAGGATCTCTGAAGTAGGGGTGAGCATCTCTGTGGATAATCCCTTAGTTACATAGTTTCTTCAACAGTAGGTTCTGGCAGTTGTTCAAATGGGGTGGAAAGAAACGAGTGCTCAGGAGACCCTTCCTAACCCCCTTCATACCTGCACAAGGATGCAGCCAGAATCTTGGTGTTTCTGCTTCCTAGGTCTGCTCCTGCTCCCATGGAAATCTCTGGCAGAACACCCATCCATTTTAATAGGAACAGGATAGATGCCCTGGGCACAAGCACCAGGAGAGTCAGAGCTCCACTAGATGACCCAGGGAAAGGTGGAACTACAGAACTGCAAGGCATTCTGCTCTGTCTCTTCTTCACATGAAGAATACCTCCAGCTCCTGACATGGGTGCAATGTCTCTCAACAGCTCCAATACAGCATGGGCTGCTAAGGTCACAATCTGACTTAATGTCTACAATGGGTTTAAGATTGTTTCACAAAGTAGGAGATTGTTTCATTACTGCAGATAAGAAAAAGTAAATCAAAGCCTAAAAACTCTTTTAGACTAACAACAAATGTCAAAAACACATTTATAGACAGAAAATATCAAGTTCACTTTTTTAGTGAACATCAAAAAATCTACATTTTTGCTAGTTCAGTATCAACATTTAAAATAATTTACTAGATATGTATTCAAAATTCAGTGCAAGCTTTGCTATTAATATCTTCTTCATTGTTAGTAGTACTCACATTGCTTGTAATTTTGTCATTATGATGAAACAACAGATAAGAAACAGACAATATATACATCAGTTATAATATTGTCTGTTTCTTATCTGTTATTTCATCATAATGAATGACAAGGTGCAGAGTTACAAACCATTTCATCTTGGAAAAGGGTGAAGAAGAGAGCAAAAGAAAATAGAAGGAGATATAGAAAGGTAGAAGGTGACAAGAGAGCATTAAGCAGAGTGGGAATATATTGTAACATGATTTCAAAAAGTATGTATTAATAATTTGTAATTTCACTTATCTAGCTCACAAATATACAGTTTTAAATCCTGATTTTCTATAGTTAGTCTATATTCCCTTACATTTGTAACCTTCTTTCTATTTGTTATAAGCAACTCTTATCAAGTCTACCATTTCAATGAATTTCACAGCCTGGTCATAAGGGGATTTTTTGAGTGATCTGTAGATCACTTCCATACATTAATCAAACAGAAAGCACATCAGGTCTGATTACAAAAGGGGCCATTACAATATAAAACCCTCCTCTCTCTCTCTCTTTACAGTCCTGAGGATGCTTATCAAATTTCTGAAGACCCTGTTAGCTCATAAAGATACACCAAGGTAGTTTTGTTGTACTTTTTTTTTTTAAACAATACCCTCTTCAATGCACAGTCCAAACAGTCTTCATGAGCAACTGCAGGTGAATATGAGTGCTGAATCGACATGGATTTGTAAAAATACTTTTTGTGGAGCTGCCTTATTACCAACATAATACTCATCCTTCTGTGAACCAGTATCAATATATCAGAAATCAGTGCATCTGATCCCTGTTAAGAAAGGTAGAAATGATTTTTTTGTTCACCAAAATCTATCTTAGATATTTACACAGCACCAAAGGACTCGAGAGGGGACTCCAAAGTAAAACATTGACACCAACAGAGGAACAGAAACCTAGGTAGAAACTGGCCTAGGCTGCAGGTGTAGGAGTGCCTGCCCGCAGGCCACACATTTTTGAACTATTGTTTACTGTGCCCTGGCTTAGAACCCGGTGAAGCAGGCTGGGCCCAGGTTCCCCTACTCTGGTCATTGTCTCTCGCCACCGGCTGGCACAATAGTAGGTGATGACAATGATGCATTCTTTCCTAAACAAAATATAACCTGAGAAAGCTTCATGGAATCACATAGGAACCTGGAAAGAAAACTTCACAAGTCAGGTATACACGATGAACAGATAGATATTGAAACAGACCTTGATGCTGGGATTTTGACTACTAATCCTGTTAAGGGGAACAGTAACAACAGATAAAAACCTCATAAAATAGGAAACACATCAACTGTACTCACGCTCAACCTAGGGAATGTGATCAAGTCTAATATCATTCTGTAGTGTTTTAAAACATGGGAAGTAACTGTCCCACTTTATTCGGCACTGGTGAGACCTCAACTGGAGTACTGTGTCCAATTCCACATGCCACACTTTAGGAAAGATGTGGACAAACTGGAGAGAGAGGTCCAGAGGAGAACAACAAAAATGACAAAAAGTTTAGAAAACCTGACCTATGAGGAAAGTTTTAAAAGACTGCATGTTTAGTCTTGAGAAAAGAAGATTGAGGGGGACCTGATAGTTTTCAAATATGTTAAGAGCTGTTATAAAGAGGATGGTGATCTATGTTCTGCATGTCCACTGAAGGTAGGACAACAAATAATGGGCTTAATCTGCAGCAAGGGATATTTAGGTTAAATACTAGGAAAAACTTTCTTACTGTCAGGGTAGATAAGTTATGGAACAGGCTTCTAAAGGAGGTTGTGGAATCTCCATCATTGAAGTTTTTAAAAACAATTTGGACAAACACCTGTCAGGGATGGTCTAGGTTTACTTGTTCCTGCCACAGTACAGAGGGCTGGACTTGATGACTTCTTGAGGTTCTTTACAGTCCTACATTTCTATGATTCTATAAGTCCATCTCAAACATGAACTGGTTAGACCTCTGAACCTCTGGCTTAATTCAGTCCCAGCTGCTGCAGTTTGACACCTCAGGGGTGTCAGGCAGCATTACTGCAGTACCTATCTAAGTTCACAAGCAGGAAATGAGAACCCAGAATCTCATGCAATGGTGGAGAGAATCTCTGTGAGACCTGAAAAGTACCCGCTGCATGAAAAATAGTCCCTGTAGAAGGGTCATGGCACTTGAGTGGATTGGATAATGCAGCTTGAAACTCTGAGACTTTCAGATAGAGGGCATCTGTCCAACCATTCTGGCATGTCTTAATTTCTTCGGCACATCCGAAGAAGTGAGCTGCAGCTAACGAAAGCTCATGCTAAAATAAATTTGTTAGTCTTTAAGGTGCCACAAGTACTCCTGTTCTTTTTGTGGATACAGACTAACACGGCTGCTACTCTGAAACCTTAATTTTAGAGTGCTTGATATTGCAACCTTAACATTATTTTAAGTTAGCTTATTTAAATGTAATTTCCTAAATTTAAAAAGCCCCCAAGACTTTAAAAATAGAATTTTCAGCAGATAAAACCATATTCACCCCAAATTTGGGCCATCAACAAGGTTCAAACCTTTAGATTGATAGCACAGATCTCTGCTACTTGTGTTAGTGGAGTACCTGGTAACAGCAGTAGACAGTTATCCTCTAATTGGACCAATCACCAGTGGGTGGAAGAGGTTCACACTTTGCCAGTGAGTTTAATAATTATTTGCTAATGGAAAAGGAATGCAAGACTGAGGACTCATGAGTTCATTTCCAGGTCCTGTAACACAGTGTGGTTTTGTGGTTATAGACCCTTCTGCTTATAGTCTTCCCCTGTCTCTGTTCCTCTCTCCTCATAGTCACCCCTCTGTAATGTGGTGTACCTGCACTGGGGGAGGTAAATGTTAAGGAGCATCTCTGGGCCCAGAAAGTCATACCCAGCCACCCCTGCTGGGTGTGGGAAGCTGAGAAGCTTAGCTCAGACAGACAGGCAGGCTTAGGCAGACCAAGCAGGAGAGCAGTTGTGTGGTGCAGGCTCCTGCTGAGATGCCACTAAGGCCCCACATGGCCCAGACCAGGCCCTACTACTGGTCCACTGCAGGCCTTTCAACCACAGAGGTCAACAATGATGAGCCACAACTTAGAGATGAAGCCCCTTAGAGCACGACCAGAGAGGACTCTGGAGGGGATTCTGAAGAGAACCAGTGGCACCAACGGAAGAACCAAAGCCAGAGTAGGAGTGGCCCAGGGAGCTGGCAGAGGAATGCCCATCCCCTAGACTGCACATTTTGGAACTCTTATTTACTGGGCCCTGGGTTGGAACCCAATGGAGCAGGGAGGGCTTGAGTTCCCATACCCCTGACTACAGACTCTTGCCGCTGGGTGATACGGTCATGGACTCCCACCATTAGGCAACACAGCCCACAGTGCCTCCAGTAGGCAGTACTGCTGGGCCTGGACACTAACCCCTGACAAGTGGTGAAGAATGCCCAGGTCCTGTTAAGAGGACCACTGGAATACTGATTGAACTGGCCCAAAGGAAGCTGTGGAAATCAAAAAGCTGCTGAAATGGTTGCTGGAGAACCAGCAGCAACTGGCAGCACAGCAACAACAACTTCAGAGCCAGATATTACTACTGACCATGACTCAGCAGCAACAGCAAGCAGCTCAGCAGCTGCAGTGGCAGCAACAGCTGCTTCAGAAGCTGGCAGCCCAACATCAGGCACAGCAAGAACACCTGATCCAGCAGGTAGCAGCACTATTGCAGCCCTGGGGGCCTTCAAAGCCATGATGCTTGGTCCCACAGTGGGAGAACTAAATATTGAGGCAGAATGGTGTGGAGGTACTGAGGTCTCTGAAGAGGGGCCTATGCCCTACCTGGGGGACCCATAGCCCCAGGGATGAGCCAGGTGCTGGTGACACTGAAGGGCAATTTCTTCAAGTGTAGACAGGAAGGGCATTTTAGGCAGGAGTGCCCCTTCATGGACTGCAGCTATGGGCAGGCATGGACGGCAAGCACCAGAGCCTGGAAATGGAGCCTGGACAAGATGCTGCTGCCTGTACAGGTCAACAGCACCAAAGTGACAGGCCTGGTGGACCCTGGGTGTAGCCAGACCATACTATGGGCAAGCTTGCTAGAGTTCTCCAACATAGTCCCAGCCCCGATCTACCTCTAGTGCATCCATAGGGACATGCGAACCTACTCTGCAACAAAAATTCTACTGGAAGTAGGAAGCCACACTTAGACTTATTGAGTTGACTTAGCAGCCACTCTGGCCTACCCAGTAATATTGGGATGGGATTGGAGATGGTTTGGAGAGCTCCTGTGGCAATGGAGCAAAGGCCCCCTGATCAAGACCAACCCAGACCCAAAAATGAGGGGGTATGGTTCAGGATAAAGTGGAAAACCCTGGGGAGCCCCCCTCAGGCCCATCATATATGCCAACTTGACAATATGCTAGCTTGAGGACACCTGAGGAACTGAGCCTTGGCTGGCTACCAGAAGATGAGGACTTCATACGGGATCAGCGAAAGGACCAGACACTGAGCCGGGCCTGGGAGCAGGTAACCATCCCTGACAGAGAGGAGAGTGAAGCCCATTTGAAGCACTTTGAGCTCCAGAATGAGCAGCTCTACCAGGTGACCAGAGACCCCAAACCTGAGAGGCTACTGGCATTTAGGAAGTTCTGGTAGAGACTTCTCCACCTGGCCCACTCAGTGCCATGTGCAGAGCACTTAGGGAGGGAAGAGACATTGGAGAGAGGTTTTTCTGGCTGGAGAGCCACAAAGAGGTCTGTGACTTCTAGGCCTCATGCCTTGAATGCCAGCTGGCAGGGACCAAAGGGATGCCAAAATCCTCTCTGATTATTTATTAATATGTCAAACAATACTGGTCCCAGTACAGGTCCCTGGGAGACATGGCTATTTACTTCTTCTATTCTGAAAACTGACCATTTATTTCCACCCTTTGTTTTCTGTCTTTTAATCAGTTACTGATCCATGAGAGGACCTTCCTTCTTATCCCATTACTCCTTACTTTGCTTAAGAGCCTATAGTAAGGGACCTTATCTATGGCTTTCTGAAAGCCCATGTACACTATATCCACTGGATTACCATTGTTAACATTTTTGTTGACCCCTTCAAAGAACTATAATAGATTGAAGAGGCATGAGTTCCCTTTACAAAAGCTGTGTTGACTCTTCCCTCAATATATCATGTTCATCTATGTGTCTGATAATTCTCTTCTTTACTAAAGTTTCAACCAATTTTCCTGATACTGAAGTTAGGTTTACTGGCCTGTAATTTCCAGGATCTCATCTGGAGCCTTTTTAAAAAATCGGTGTTATATTAGCTATCCATCAGTCATCTGGTACAGAAACTGATTTAAGCAATAGGTTTCTTACTGAATTATTAAATGAAATTATAGTTTCATTTACAGCAGAACTAGAATATATGTTCAAAACTTGTAGAGCATTTATGCAAATCTTAATAATATAAAGTTATATTCATCCACCCTTTAAGTTTGTGTTATTTATGATGTTTACTATTATTCTACCACTGTAAGCAGAGCAATTTTTTTTAATCGCCTGCAGGCTGAAATATTTTTCTTTGCCTAGGTTGAAGGTCTTCTGGTTTGTCACTGGAAAGGCCCTTTGCTTGCTGATTTCTACTCATTAAAGTGGTAGTTTATCCACCTTCAAATGTCTCTGCACTATGTCACAGACACTTATTTGTTCTCCAGCCATCAAAGTGTATTAAAATTAACAGCAGTCATCACATGAGAGGATGATAGCCGTCCTCAGACACATAAGATAGTTACATAGTCACAGCAGGAAACTTGCAATCAAATTGTAACAAAAGGTCACATTTGCAATAAGTAAAGGAAAATGTAGGTAATTGGTTATGGAATCAGTTAATACCTCTGCAGGCCTTGAAAGGCAATCTGATGGACTTGAAACCTTTTTTGTTCAGGTAATTAAAACTGAGATTTCATTATATCATTAAAAAGTGAGAGAACATTAGATATTCAGTAAAATAGTATTACTCTAAAGGGAAACAAAACTCAGGAAGGAATGTTATTTGTGATTTGTTAAGAAAGAGATACAAATTACAACACTATTTAAAACAATGTAAAAAGTAATTAGGGGACAGACTGACAATGCAAGAAGAGTGGACCTTGAAGAATATTTCTTAAATCCACTTTAAAGAGTCTGCTGCTATTTGACTTAAATAGTCTAGATTTGTGATCATACTAGAAACCTCAGAGCCATATCATGCCAGCAGTATTTATGCAGGACTCTCCTGTGATTTCTGAGGAGAGTTCTGCTTAAAAATTGGTGGCATGACTTTTTAAGGACTTTTGTGGGTTGGAATATCAGTTTCTGAAATTCTGCCCTTTTGTTAAATGGTAACTATTAGTTCAAAGCAGTTATATCACTGCTAGCTATTTCTTGATTTAACATAAAGGCTATTTGAGGAGCTAAAATTAGAGTTAGGCAAATAAGAAAAATATTTCTGGAGTATTCATTACATTTTTTTTTAATAATTTACTTTGGCCCCCCTTTGGATTTGGTGTCTGTGACTGATTTTAAGTGATTTTTTAAGTGAGCTTTTAATTTCACAAATGCTTGTGGAAAACAAATGTTAAGATCACAGGCTTGCATTCTCTCCAGAATTGGTATTTTATTATGTATCCATAAATCTAGATTCTTATACAATGCCCTTCATCACCATAGTATCTGATGGGATGAGACACTGCTTGACACAGCAATGGGGAAGAGTTGTCAAAACACCTTTCATTGGAATAGATGCAGTTAAAGGAGCCATGCAAGAATCTGACTCCTTTTGAACTAGGACCACATGCACACACACACATGCACACACACACATGCGCACACACACACAATTAGTTTGTGTGAATATGCTAGAGATGGTTGGAAAATGCAAATTATTTTTTATGAAAAAATTAGCTTTAAGAAAAATGTCCCATGCCATTTTTTGTAGGTTTTAAGTGAAAAACAAAAGCCAACAACTGAAAAACAGGAAGTTTTAACCAAAATAAAGATTTTCAAAAACTCAAAAATTATGACCAAAATGAAAGTTTTCCACAAAAATGTTGAGTTTGGTTGAGAAGCCATTTTTTCAATGAAAAAAGTTTGAATAAAAAAAAATCACTTTAAAAATTTAAATTTAAACTATTCACCCAGTCAGGAAACCTTTCACTAGCCTAATTGTTCTAAGAATGATGCCCCAGTCATGGCCAGGAAGTGGCAGCAGCAAGGGCTCCCCCATCAAAAAGTGGGGGAAGGAGGCTCCCAGGACAATGGGCTTCAGAGTAAATGGGACATTAAGGTGAATAGGACAGTTCAGGCTGTCTACATCATGAGTTACATTTAGTTCACATTTTCAAACTTTTCTTTGGAAACATAAGGACTAGAAAAAACATTTTTTAAAATTAAAACTTGTGACTGCTTCTGGACCTCTCTGTCTCCCCAGACTCCTCTCCACTCCTGCCCTTGGCCCCCACCCACACCACATTCTCACTGATCTCTCACACATTCACTCCATGTACACACTGTCATGCTCACTTTCTCTTTGAACACTCAGGCATTTCTCCCACACAGACTGGTGCCAGGCAGGGAAACCAGTAACAGTGCAAATGGCAAGAGCATGATGGCGTGTACACGGAGAGAGAGAAAGAGACTGGGAATTACAGGATTATCTTTAGAGTGGGGAGCAGCTGGCACAGACAAGGCACAGGCTACCTTGATCTTCACCTGTTCCCTTCCAAGTTTGGAGCTGACAACACCAGGATCTTATTATTTCTTTCTCCAGACCTGGCAACAAGGCTCACATGGGGCTGACCTTGGCAAGTTTTCTCTGCCATAAAAGTGAAACTCCTTGTCACGATAGCTCATCTTAGTTACTCCAAGGAAAAAACATAGCTTTTTTAGCAATAAAGACAAACACTTAGACTGAGGTGGGGATGGGAAAATGCCTGCCTAGTGTTAGAAAGGATGAGAAGTGGCAGCTCTGAGCTGGGCTCTTTAGGCTCTACTACTGTGAGATTGTAGCAGGCACCAGGGGAGGCAGATCAGCCTCAGCTCCTACTGAGTGCTGCACTGAGCCAAAAAAGCTTAGAAAGCATTCTATGAAGCTTGGAAAGAACCCTGATTGGAGTTTGAATTTTGAATATAGACTCCTCACAGCAAACTGTACACAATCATTCCGGGAAGGGGGAAGGATGAATTTCTGCAGAAAACATGTCAGGTTTATTTTAGTAACAAATACATTTGAGGAAATCCCAAATTTCTTACAGAAATTCAAGGAAAAGGAAAGGAGACTCAGTTAATTCAATGAATTAGATGGAAATTATTTGCTCAAATCTATCTAAAATTATTATAAGGAGTGCTTTGTAGATTTGGGAGTCATCCACTAAGTGAAAAGAAACAATACTGTGATGATTAAGTAACCAGTCCTACAACATAAATTACAAATTAGGATTAGAAAATACCGCAAGCAAAGGTTGCAGCAAATATGTCTCAAACTATAGACTGAAATATGTTTGCATAAACAGTTTGCTAAATAATTTCAAATGGCAAACAAATTAGAAAAATAAGTCTGCTAATAGATAATTTTTAAATATAAAGGGGCTAAAGTTGTTGAATTAATTGTTTATGTGACAAATTTACCCAGCTTTAATTGAGGCTAGAGAACAGAAATAACTGAATAAAATTAACAAGGATCCCTCAATATTTTGTTACTTTTCAGAGTAAAATATAGTCAACATTAGCATCTTAAAGTACAGTATTGGAGAATAATAATAATCACAAATCAGTTTCTCTTGGAAACAGGTTTTTTTATTGCTGAGAGTTTAATTATATTGTCATAGAAACTGTGCTTTTGTCATCAATTCCCTTGGGGAAAAAGTATTAAACTTTTATTGGGAATTCTACTTTTAAAATACTTGGTCATACAGCACCAAAGTATTCAGGAAACCTATGAAAACATTTTGTTAAAATTACACTTTATTATGAAAATACTCATGCACTCAAAATTGTAAGGTAAACTTTCAAAGGTTAAGAGATTTTTCCAGAAAATTGAGCAAATACTTTGAGATTAAAAGTCTTCAGAGACTTTCTTTTACTTCTTCAAATTATGGTAAAGTGTCTACATATTCTTTGTCTCCTGTATCACACTGAAATCACATAGTGCAAAATTCACTGCACTGATAGATTTTAACATTGGCTCCTGTAAGAAGCCATTTTAAAGGACAGGAATAGTAAAAAGTTTTAGAAATTGATATTACTCTAAAAAATTAGACAAGATTTTCTCAACAAGGAGCAGATGCTTCAAAGTTGAGTAAACATCCCTCCTATCAGCTGGAAATCCCCACTCTGTCTCTTTGCCACTTCTGCTACTATTGACTCCTCTCAGTGATGCCCTGCTCCAACTGGTAGGAAGATAGTTGATTCTGTTGCCTTGGCCTGCAAAATGACTCCAATACCTATTAAGATGGCCCTTTAAAATGAAATCTTGTAATTTTTTGTTCAAGTCTCCTCCTTGCTTAAGGTGTTTCTGTCAACCTTCCAGTGCCAAAAAATATACTGCTCAGATCCATATGAAACTTTAAAAATCCTCATAAACTTGCAGGTCAACAGTATAAGTGAAAGATCAGGCAGCTTGATAATGAAATTTGTGGATGACTCTTTCCTTCTTCAGCCACTCTGTCTAAATCAGAACTCCACCCACTTATGCAAATCCCAGACCACTGACTCCACCATACCCAATCTCATCCATCCACTCAAACCTCTCACTCTACATCCCAGACCACCTAAAACAACTGAGCCCAAAACAGCCATATCTCTCTCCCCCATCTATCCACCCAAAGGCCCAGAACTGTCCATATTCCTCAAACCCAGTTACCCAAAATCTCAAACCATCTACCACAAACACACTCAGCACATTGTCAGCATTCCACAAGTGAATTAATGTGCTATTAATCATGATATACCACATGACTTCGTAGATGTTTCCCATCTCTCATTTCTACCATTTTTATTATCAAGAAACAATTAAACAATTAAACGATTAAGATGTTCAAAGATATTTTAAAATGTCTCCTTTTTGAAAACTACACAATCGAACATTTCTTTATGTTCCTCTGTGTACCCAGTGACATCACATTATATCACAAAATTCAACATATAAGTAGATTTTAACACTGGTTCATACAATAGCTAGTCTTAAAGGGCAGAAGAACTAAAAATTAAAAGGGGAAAAATATTTAAGGAATTGCTATTATTCCAAAACTTGCCTTGAATCTCTATTATTGGAACTGACAGAAAACAAAAGCATATTGCAAGGTAGCATCTTTGTGTTCAAAGCTAAAGTATACAGTTTTAAGTATGCCTTTTTGACATTGAAACTTTAATGTTTGAGCCTGTTCACAAGGAATAGTTCTCACCTTCTGTAAATTGACACAGCCCATGACTGAAAGTCTTATGTTTTGAATATTTTGGGGCTTGTGAGGTTGCACTCCATATGCTTTATGAAAATATGCTTGGAATGTAAATATAATGTAACTGAAATATGCTTTATGCAAAAGGTCTCTTGTAAGGTATCATTACAAAGCTTATAATCTACTGAGTCTGTTCATCCTATTTGTATGAATGTATCGTTCTTGTATCTGAAGCTAGAAATATGAAGTATTACTCTGAAGTCCTATTGTAACTATGCAAAGCGTGGGCCCTTAATGGTGGTTTAGAATCTTGATGGCTCCCATTAACTAGGACAATTGGTTGTAAATGTCTCTGTTTATTGTAAGCCTTCCTGTATACTTGGGTACCAGCCAGTGAGTAATGAAGACTCACAGGACATGTGAACATGTCACATGATACTGGAATCCATCTTAAACCTAGTGCTTTTCCATTTAGAAGGAAGAGTGGGAACCCAGAGAGACAAAGGATTCCCACCTTGTGCCAAAGATATAAAAGGGGGTGGAATAGAACAAAGGGGGCTGCCAGTCATGAGAAATTCCCTAGTTACCACCTGAGCTGTAACAAGGACTGTACAGGGGAAAGGATTGGGCCCAGACTGAGAAGGAGTCTATTCTGTGAAAGAAGCTTATTGGAACATCTCTGATGCTGAGATTTTATCTGTAAACTGTTTATTAATGTATTAGGCTTAGACTTGCGTGTTTTATTTTATTTTGATTGGTAACTTACTTTGGTCTGTCTGTTATTACTTGAAACCACTTAAATCCTACTTTTTATACTTCATAAAATCATTTTTGTTTATTAAGTAACCCAGAGTAAGTGATTAATACCTGGGGGAGCAAACAGTTGTACATATCTCTCTATCGGTGTTATAGAGGGCGGACAATTTATGAGTTTACTCAATATAAGCTTTATACAGAGTAAAACGGATTTATTTGGGGTTTGGATCCCATTGGGAGCTGTGTGTCTGGGTGCTGGAGATAGGTAACCTGCTGAGTGATTTTCAGTTAAAGCCTGCAACTTTGGGGGCATGGTTCAGACCTGGGTCTGTGTTGCAGCAGACTAGCATGTCTGGCTGAACAAGGCAGGGTTCTAGAATTCCAAGCTGGCAGGGAAGACAGGCTCAGAGGTAGTTTCAGCATATCAGGTGACAGTCCCAATGGTGTCTCTGTAACCGAATCCGTCACAGGGCTAATTTCAGTTGCTGGGTAAGTGTGCAGGTTCTGGGTAATGTCGGTGGCCTGTGATTCACAGGGGGTCAGACTAGATGATCTGGTGGTCCCTTCTGCCTTTAAACTCTACGACTATGTGTAAGGGACTATGCAGTCTGGCCTAGTGGTAACAACTGGGCTGGGTTTTGCACATCAGGGATATTAGTTTGTGAGCAGGGGATGGAGGAATTGCTAGAGCCTGGTTCAATAAGCAAGAGTCAGGGTCAAAGGCAGGCTGGGCTCAAAGACTGGCGGTAGTGTAGTACCAGACTGGAGTCAGGAGGCAGGTGTCAAGTCAGAGTCAGGCCAGGGTCAAAGACCCAGAGGTAGTACCAGGCTGGGGTCACGAGGCAAGTGTCAGAGACCAGTTGCAGCAGGCCAGAAATCTGCATGGTTGCCCAGACAACTTCCTGGGGCACCCTCCAGGGTTAAATAGGCATCTGGCCAATCCGACGGCTGCAGGGTAATGTCACTCCAGGTCCCTTGGGTGATACTTCCCCTGCTCTCCACAGTGCTCCCTGGCTATGGCTCTGTATGGCCTCCTGGTGGTACTGTGAGGATATCAGCTGGTCCAGGCTGTACAGAGCTGGATTCTAGTCCATGGATCCTTATGCTATGAATATTGTGATGGACTTCAATGGAGATTTGCACCGAGAGTCTGTCCCTATTTGTGACCCACACATCTTCCTGCCCCCAGCAGTCCCCCAGAATGGGAGGAGGTAGGCAAGAGAAAGTTTTATAGATTTGAGGCTTTATATCACCCAGGATTCCTCTCTCCAGGGGAATATCCATTTGTCCCAGATATCCACCCCCTTTGCATTGCCAGAGCATTATTATGTGCATAAGTGCTTTGCTAGATCAAGGACATAATGTTCAGCATGTTGCAGATTTGAGCCCTAAATCCCTAAATGGTTTGGAACCCGGGTACTAGAGCTGGTTGAAAGTTTTCCTAACAGAAGTGTTCCATTGGAAAATGCTGATTTTACGGAACTGAAATGTTCTGCAGGAACATGTCAATCCTATCAAAACATTTGATGGAAAAGCCAGCCTGCCTCCTTGCTTGGTTGTCTGGCACCCTGCACACCAGCCAGTCAGCTGGGTGGGACCCTACCAGAGTCCCCACCTGGTGTGTTGCTAGGCTCCTGACTTGTCAATTCCCCAGAGTCTGTGGCTTCCTGACTCAAGGCCAGCCAGCATAAAGACTGTCTCTGAGTCAGAACCCCAGGGCTTCTCTGGTCAGCAGCTCTGGAGTTTCCAGGGTCTTGGCGCCAGGGCAGCCAACCAGGGAGACTGCCTGAAGTCAGGGACCCCTGGGCCTCCAGGTCAGAGGCTGCCAGCCTGGAGGACTGCCTCAGAGTCGGTGACACCAAGGCTTCCTGGGTCCAGGGAAGCCAGCCAGGTAAACTGTTTCTGATTTGGAGACCTGGGGCTTTCCCTTCTGAAGAGAATTTCAAAATTTTTGATAGATGTGTCAGTCCCAGGATATTAGAGAGACAAGGTGGGTGAGTTAGTATCTTTTATTGGACAATCTTTCGAGCCATGCAAAGCACTTCTTCAGGACCTTGTCTCTCTCACCACCAGAAGATATTTCCCCACCCACCTTGTCGCTCTAAAAATTTGGTGGTTATTCTGAATCAGGATGAAAACAATTTTAAAATATCAAACATCAAAATCTTCTGTTAAACAGAACTACATGTTTTGTCAGAACCCTGGTTGCAGGGCACCCAGGCTCCTCAGCTGTCCAGTTGCCCACCTGATAAGGGACCATGGGAGTGGGGGCTCCCAGGACTTCAAGCCTCTGCAGCTCCCCAGGCAATTGCACACTCCAAGGCCAATTCTGTTCTCCCTGGTATATGTCAAAGGGGAGAGCTGAGGGCTGGAGAAGTTTTGTTGTGAAGATATGTTAACTGTTGCTATGAGTTTATTTTATGCTGGATAGGGAATCCCAATATATATATCCTGTGAAATTAAATTATATCAGGGACTACAGACATTGGGACGGAACCTCTTTTTCTACTTAGAAATTGAAATAATGAATAAACAATTTGATAAAAATTAAAAAAAAAACTTGTTTTATGATTAAAAGCAAGATTTTATTTTTTTAAAAAATCCTACAATTGGTTTAGCTCTCAAGATAATTTTCTCTGTAATTTTTATTTTGTGTAGTTAATACTTTTTTATTTAAAGTAATGATCAGTTTTACACTTGCTGTTTCCTTGTATGCCCTCAGGCAATACTGTGTAGAATTATTGGAGATATTGTATATTCAAAAGGAAGAACAAAACTGTAAGGTTTTGTCATATTTTTAAAAAATCCACACATATTTATCATATTTTCTAATTATTCCTATTACTTTACTGCATATTATTAGTTTAGTTGAGCCATAAACTTTAGGCTAATAACACCAATTTGTCTTACATTATAGTTTGCTCTATTAACTTTTACAAATGTGCTCATCTCAACCACTGGGTACAATGCTACTAGGATGTGGAAAAATTGGGAAGAGTCCAGTGGAGGGCAACAAAAATGATTAGGGGGCTGGGGCACCAGACTTAGGAGGAGACACTGAGGGAACTGGGCTTATTCAGTCTGTAGAAGAGAAGAGTGAGGGGGGGATTTGATAGCAACCTTCGAAAGAAGATGAAGCTCGGCTGTTCTCAGTGGTGGCAGGTGACAGAACAAGAAGCAATGGTCTCAAGTTGCAGTGGGAGAGGTATAGGTTGGATATTAGGAAACACTATTTCACTAGAAGGGTGGTGAAGCACTGGAATGGGTTGCCTAGGGTGGTGGTGGAAGCTCCATCCTTAGAGGTTTTTAAAGCCCGGCTTGATAAAGCCTTGGCTGAAATGATTTAGTTGGTGTTGGTCCTGCTTTGATCAGGGAATTGGAGTAGATGACCTCCTGAGGTCTCTTCCAAACCTAATATTCTATGATTCTATGAGTCTATGGTGTAGAGGGTATTGTTGGTTGGGGTTTTCAGTCTCTCCTGTTGAAGCTATTCCACTTTGTATGAAATACTTTAATAGTTATTGGTCAGTGAGGGAATTAAAGTGACTCTATAGCCTAGAGCTTAGTGCATTCATTTGGGAGACCCGGGTTCCAGTTCCTGCTTCAATGATTAAGCACTTAATACAAAATTAAACAAATTCAAAGGGAAAGATTAAGAGAGAGTCCCCTCTCCCCAATACCATATAGCCCATTAGTTAGGGCACTTCTAGAAGGCAGGAGACTTGTGTTTGAGTCCTTGCTCTAAATCAGGTAGAAAGTGTGAATTAGAACCTGAGTCTTCCATGTCCTAGGTGAGTGCTCTAACATGTGGGCAATTAGGAATAAAAGAGATACCAGTACCACCACTTCCTTCATAGTGGTTTCTGTATGAGGATCCCCCTCATGCTAGATGTTTCTCCACCTATCTTCCCTCTGGGATGCTGGGGCTTAGGCACCAAACATCTCAGCAATGACAGGCATTGAGTGGATTTGTGCTTTCCCACTGGCAGAAATTTAGGCACTTGGGGGACTCTATTGGAGGAAATATAGGCAGCTAAGGAATTTAGTCACCTGCAGGGTTTGGTGGCATCTAAGTGGTGGTTTTGAGGATCTAAATTTTGGACTTTAGTGCCTAAAATGGTGGTTAGACACCTAAATCTGTTTGTGGATCTAGCCCTTCCTTTTTTTTAAAATGAAAGCTGAGATTCTCATGTATTCCCAAGCCTCCAGGAGCTGTGACATTGAGTAAAACACCAAATATCATGAGACTCATAATAAAATCATGATTGCTGGCAAAACTGAATACTAGCATAATGGTGTGTTTAATAGAGTCCTGATGCTTACAGCCAGCTTGCTTACTTAATCATTTTACTGCTAATGAAATAAGAGAAGAAAGATCTTACCATCAGAGGGATAACATGGTGACTCACAGTCACCTGAGAAATTGTCACAGAGAGGAGAATGGAAGAGAAGAGAAAGAATAGAGAATCATCTGACTTTAGTTATGTTGAGTAATCAGGCATAATTTGTATTCCCCAAATCTCATGTGAGGGATAGATAGCATCATTGGGGGTAGGCTAAAAGAACTGGAGCAGAAGAGGAGAATAAGAGGAGAGATTGATGGAGGAGAGAATGAAAGAGCAGGAAGAAAATTGAAAGTTTCAGATGAAAAAGAGTGTTAGGTTAACATGCTTTTAAGGTGACAAATCTGAGGAACTGTCCCAGATTGAGGTGTCATTAGAAGAGGTTTTTGTACAAATAGATAAATTAAGCAATAATAAGTTACCAGAACTAGATGGTAAGAGTTCTGAAGGAATTCAAATATGAAATTGCAGAACTACTAACTCCAGAGGGAATTACAATTACAGGCTGGTAAGCCTAATTTCACTACCAGGCAAACTGGTTGAAACTATAGTAAAGAACAAAATTGTCAGACACATAGATAAACATGATTTGTTGGGGAAGAGTCAATATGTTTTTTGTAAAGGGAAATTATGCATCACCAATCTACTAGAATTCTTTGAGGGGGTCAACAAGCATGTGCACAAGGGAGATCCAGTGGATATAGTGTATTTAGACTTTCAGAAAGCCTTTGACAAGGTCCCTCACCAAAGGCTCTTAAGCAAAGCAAGCTGTCATGGGATAAGAAGGAATGTCCTCTCATGGATCAGTAGCTGGTAAAAAGATAGGAAACAAAGAGCAGGAATATACTGTCAGTTTTCAGAATGGAGGGAGGTAAATAGTGATGTCCCCCAGGCATCTGTACTGGGACTAGCACTGTTCAACATATTAATAAATGATCTGGAAACAGTGTGGTGGCAAAATTTGCAGATGACACAAAATTACTCAAGATAGTTAAGACCAAAGCAGATTGTGAAGAGTTACAAAAGGGATCTCACAAAACTCCGTGACTGGGCAACAAAATGGCAGATGAAATTCAGTGTTGATAAAAGCAAAGAAATGCACATTGGAAAACATAATCCCAATTTACATATAAAACGATGGGGTCTAAATTAGCTGTTACCACTCAAGAAAGAGATCTTGGAGTCATTGTGGATAGTTCTCTGAAAACATCCACTCAGTGTGCAGCGGCAGTGGAAAACACTAACAGAATTTTAGGAATCATTAAGAAAGGGATAGAAAATAAGACAGAAAATATCATATTGCCACTATATAAATCCATGGTACGCCCACATCTTGAATACTGCATGCAGGTCTGGTCGCTCCATCTCTAAAAAGATATACTGAATTGGAAAAGGTGCAGAGAAAGGCAACAAAAATGATTAGGGTATGGAACAGCTTACATATGAGGAGAGATTAAAATTAGTCAGGATGAGCAGGGAGGCAAAAACATGCTCTGAAGTGTTCCTTTGTTTGCAAGAAGCTGGGAATGGGTGACAGGGGATGGATCACTTGATGATTACCTGTTCTGTTCATTCCCTCAGAAGCACCTGGCACTGGCCACTGTCAGAAGACAGGATACTGGGCTAGCTGGACCATTGGTCTGACCCAGTATGGCCGTTCTTTTGTTCTTATGTAAAGAGAAAGGTAAAAAATTGAATAACTGAAAGGCAGACACAGAGTAGAATGACAAAACGGAGTGTAGGTAAAAAAATCATGATGAAATTTAGAAAATCTAATGCCAAACATTATAATGAAATACACATTCAGGTGTAGGGGTTAAGCTTCTTTTATTTTATATGTTTTTTACTTTATTAATGATGGCATGTTTTACCAGTCATAAACTGTGGGCCTGATGGGAAGTATGTGAGTGCATTTAGGGCCCATTGATTTTGGTGTCTGTACTGCAAACCTGGAATATCCCAGATATACATTGCAGAGGTGCTGATAATGATTCCATAGTTTGAGTCTTCCATTCTAAGCCCTATCTTCTTCCTCTATCTTTTGACTGGAATGTTTGCAAATTTAGATGCTAACATTACAGCATGTGAAGATTTTTTTGTGCTCATTTGGAAAGTGAGGTGTTTTGGTCAGAGGTTGGGTTCTGGGTGAAGCTTTAGTAACTACTGCTACCATTTTCTTTTTCCAAATTGATCCCTGCTGGTGAGAAAGGTTTGGAGTAGAGCCTAGAACCTGTGATGGAGGCAAAAGGAAGTAGGAACAGTATTGCTTACCTAAAACACCTAAAAAACAATGACTTCCAAAAATTCATGATGTCATTTTAAATAGGATGAGATTTAATGAATAAACAATATATCAGGAGCAAAGCAGGGGACCAGGAACACGACCAGATATCAGGAGCAGATCTGGGGCCAGGAATAAGGTAAAGTATGAGGAGTGTGCAGCGAGGCCTGTTTGCAGCAACAAGCCAGGGATCCACTTAGTTGTAAAGACAGCCTCGGGGTGTTTCCCTTAGGGTATAAATAGCATGCCTGGGCCAATCAGGGAATGCAGTAGGGTCCAACAGTCCAGACCTCCAGAGCAGGATATCCAGTGATGCTTGAATCCATAGGGCTGAGAGGTTGCTGTTCCTGCTTTACCAGAAGTGGCAGTGTGGACATAGCAGCTGGCCAAGAGCCAGCAAACTCAGGTTCCAAACCTGTAGATTCTCACACTCTGTGATGATTAAAATTAGGAAAGGAGCAGAAAATGGGAACTTGAGAAGGAATCCAATAATAATGGAGAAAAGTTTGAGAGTAGAGAGAGGAACTAAGTGGGGAGGAAGAGTAAAAGGTGGAGAATGGGAATGGAAAACCTAGGAACTCTAGCAAAAGATGTTAAGAGTAACAAGAAGGGTTTCTTCGGGTATGTTAGCAACAAGAAGAAAGTCAAGGAAAGTGTGGGCCCCTTACTGAAAGAGGGAGGCAACCTAGTGACATAGGATGTGGAAAAAGCTGATGTACTCAGTGCTTTTTTTGCCTCTGTCTTCACAAACAAAGTCAGCTCCCAGACTGCTGCACTGGGCAGCACAGCATGAGGAGGAGGTGACCAGCCCTCTGTGGAGAAAGAAGTGGTTCAGGACTATTTAGAAAAGCTGGACGAGCACAAGTCCATGGGGCGGGATGCACTGCATCCGAGGGTGCTAAAGGAGTTGGCAGATGTGATTGTAGAGTCATTGGCCATTATCTTTGAAAACTCATGGCGATCGGGGGAGGTCCTGGATGACTGGGAAAAGGCTAATGTAGAGCCCATCTTTAAAAAAGGGAAGGAGGTTCTGGGGAACTACAGGCCAGTCATCCTCACCTCAGTCCCTGGAAAAATCATGGAGCAGATCCTCAAGGAATCAATTCTGAAGCACTTAGAGGAAAGGAAAGTGATCAGGAACAGTCAGCATGGATTCACCAAGGGCAAGTCATGCCTGAATAAACTAATTGCCTTCTATGAGGAGATAACTGGGTCTGTGGATGAGGGGAAAGCAGTGGATGTGTTATTCCTTGACTTTAGCAAAGCTTTTGATACGGTCTGCCACAGTATTCTTGCCAGCAAGTTAAAGAAGTTAAAGAAGTATGGGCTGGATGAATGGACTATAAGGTGGCTAGAAAGCTGGTTAGATCATCGTGCTCAACAGGTGGTGATCGATGACTCCATGTCTAGTTGGCAGCCGGTATCAAGCGGAGTCCTTGGGCTGTTTTTGTTCAATATCTTCATTAATGAGCTGGAGGATGCTGTGGACTGCACTCTCAGTGAGTTTGCAGATGACACTAAACTGGGAGGAGTGGTAGATGCGCTGGAGGGTAGGGGTAGTATACAGAGGGACCTAGACAAATTAGAGGATTGGGCCAAAAGAAATCTAATGAGGTTCAACAAGGACAAGTGCAGAGTCCTGCACTTAGGATGGAAGAATCCCATGCATTGCTACAGACTAGGGACCAAATGGCTAGGCAGAAGTTCTGCAGAAAAGGACCTAGGGGTTACAGTTGACAAGAAGCTGGATATGAGTCAACAGTGTGCCCTTGTTGCCGAGAAGGCTAAAAGCATTTTGGGCTGTATAAGTAGGGGCATTGCCAGCAGATCGAGGGATGTGATCATTCCCCTCTATTTGACATTGATGAGGCCTCATT